>NC_058413.1:16315088-16467185 GCF_002201575.2 Neomonachus schauinslandi | reverse complement strand
TTATTTTATTTTATTTTATTTTATTTTATTTTATTTTATTTTATTTTGTTGTTGTTCCTTAATCAAAAGTACAACTGAGGGCGCCTGGGTGGCTCAGTTGCTTAAGCAACTGCCTTCAGCTCAGGTCATGGTCCCGGAGTTCCGCGATCGAGTCCCGCATCGGGCTCCCAGCTCAGCGGGGAACCTGCTTCTCCCTCTGACCCTCTCCCCTCTCAAGCTGTTTCTCTCTCTCTCTTTCTCTCTCTCAAATAAATAAATAAATAAAATCTTTAAAAAAAAAAAAGTACAACTGAATTGCCAGCAAGGCGGAGGTCTCAATTCCCGGGCTCACGGGCACCAGGCAGCCCTGCACACACAGTGAAGCCCCCGGTGCCAGTGAACGAAGGGCCCCAGTTGTCAGCTTCTCATCATCCGTGTGTGCACGTTAAGCCCCCAGCCCACGGGCCAGCTTCCTGAATACAACTGACCAATTTGGGAGAAAATACGCCGCCTTGTTTCTGGGTTTCTGGCAACATTCATTCAAGTTCCTGGTTACTATAGAGACCTTGTCAACACATCCAAATATGCTTCTTGGTACAGAAACTTGTCTTCTCACCGGTTTTCACAGAGTCCCAAAGAACAGAGGGTCTCAGGAAGCAGCAGGAAAGGCTCACCCGCTGCGTCTTCCTGAGCCCCGACTGGACCCCCGAGGCTCTGGGCCCACAGAGGGGAAAAAGAGGGAGCAGAGAAGGTGACTGAGCAGGACCACGCCGCACAATGAATCAAGGTGCATTAGCACGATGGAAAATCCGGCCACAGTGTTCAAATGTCCAAACTTATTTCTCCTTCTAGGGGCCTAAAGGAAAGGCTGTCTGCCCTTGGGATGTGGATGCCCTCCTGTTATGGCTGGAAGGGCAAGGTCAGGTTCAGCGGACGCGCTGCTGAGGTCGGGTCTCAGGCCCTGCTTCGGAGCCTCTGGGGCGGTGTCTGCAGTATGTTTCCACGGACGCTTGGCAGAGCCCCCAAGCTGCCTCTTGTCCTCCCCACCTCTGCCCACGGACACCCTGCCCAGGCCTTAGGAGCCCTCTGCAATGCCACCATTTCCAGAGAGACTTAGAACCAAGTCCCCCTCCCTCCCTCATCCCTCTGGTTATCATCTCATTTCTTACCTGCTTCCACCCGGCATTATGGCTGCTTACACACCGGCCTTTGTTCCAGAGATACTCATCGAGCTCTAATTATGTAGCAGGCCCAGAGCGAGTCACCAGCAATGAGAAAGATACAATCCTTGTTCTCACATAAAGAGCTCACACGCTCACAGTCTAACAGAGACGGACGAGTCAACACATAATTAAAACACAGTGCGGAGGAATGTACAGACTGCCTGGGTGCTGAGGGGCTAGGGGTTGGGAGGCATCCGGGAAGACTTGCCAGAGGTAATAATGTTTGGCTTGTATCTTAAAGGGTGAGTTCCCCAGAAGAGCATGGGGATGGGGAAGAGGGAGCAGTCTAGGGTGGTGGGACCGGTCGCATGGGCACGTCCAGTGACATTTGAAAAAAGTCACCAGATAGACACCGCTACTGAAGGTGTTTGAACTGGATCGCAGTGTGCCACGTCTCCCTGGGGTGTTTGTGCTTCAAGGAGAAATCCAGGAGAAGGACACAAAAGGTGGGATTCCGGGGTTGTCGGAGAGATTTGGCAAGAGGCTGTCTCAGGGCCCTGAGAACATTCTTGCTGGGGGTGGTGGCCAAGCCGGGTGGGGCTTCTCCTCCGGTGTCCTTTCCTGTTTGCGCTGAGCCAGCTCTGCAGCCTTCAGTGGTGGACCCTGCACGCAGTCCCACCCACCCCACCCCTACAAACACTCCCATGTTGAGTCCATACCACCTGCCACCAGACCCCAGACCCCGGAAAGTTCTTTGTCCTTCCTTGTTCATAAAATGGGAGGATTATACTCTCTTTCCCCTCCACCCACTATTCTTCCTCCTTCCTTGGTGGTTAAGAACAAGGACTTTGGAATCAGGCTGATCTGGGTTGGAATTTCAGTTTTGCCACTTTCCACCTGTACCAGGGACTCCACCAAGTACCTTAATTCCCTCACTGGTAGAGTAGGCATAGTAGTTGTGCCCACTGCATATTGTTATCATCCATGTTCAGTGGGATGATGCATGGCAAGCTCCTAACTCAATGCCTGGCACGCAGTAGGTTCTCCAAAGCTGCTCAGGTCGAGGGCATTATGTCATCAAGATTCCCCCCTCCCTCTCTCCCTCCTCCCCTCCCCACTTCCCTCCCTGAGGATCACTCTTGCCTGGGCTGCCAGCTCTTCAGTCCGGAGGCAGAGGACTGGACAGGATGACCCCTAGGGTCTTTGGTTCGGGAATCTGGGATCTCAAAGGCTGGGAACATCCCCCGTGAGCTTTCCTCACCTCGGTTCTCGTACTGATTGCGGAGCTGACCTCTGCGGGTCTCTGCTTCTATGTCATTTTTTCAAGTTCTCTGGAGGCTCCCTCCCTCTACGCCACCCCCCTCCACTTTTTGCATCCCCTCTGTGTCCAGACAGGTTATGGCATGTGCTCTCAATCAGCTGTCACAGGCTACCCGCTGGCTCCCCAATTACTGAGTTCCTGGCTAGGCTTCGCTCTGCATTTCCCGCCGAGGTTCTGAGGAACTTCATGTACATCTCCCCGCCTGCCAGAGCTCTGAGTTTCTGAAGCCGACTTCAGAGCAGAGGGAAATGGCTTTGGCAGAATGAGCTTTCATATTCTCTGTGCCACCTGCATGCCAGGCAGTTCCTGGTAACCTGGTGCTCGGCTTCGTGCAATTCCTCTGTTGATCGCCTTGGTCCGTCTCCCTGTGTATTAGTCATGGTTCTCCGGAGAAACCGAACCCATAGGGTGTGTGTGTATGCGTGCTGTGTGTGTATAAAGAGATTTATTTTAAGGAATTGACTCGCACAATTATAGAGGCTGGTAAGTCCAAAATCTATAGGGTGGGCCAGCTTTAGCTGAAATCCAAGGCTTCTGCTGCAGAAGGGGAAGGTTAGTCTTTTGTTCTATTCAGTCTGTCACCCCATTGGATTAGACCCGCCCACATGATGGAGAGCATTCTGCTTTATCGGAAGTCCACAGATTTCACTGTTAATATCCTCCAAAATACCTTCACAGCACATATCTGGGCACCCTGTGGCCCAGCCGAGTGGACACATAAATTAACTGTCATTCCCTGTTTTTGGCAAACATGCCGGAGAAATATCCCAGGCCTTAGGGATGCCTCTCCCCGACCCTGTCATCCAGGCCAGATAATATCAAGACTTGGTTCCCGCTTCCCCAGAGGAGCATGTTGGAAAGGGTCCGCAGAGCATACACATGTCCTGGGTGTATTGCCACAGAAAATCTCAGCCAGTCCAGACCTCTGGGTCTGCAGCAGTTCAGGCCTGGGCCTGGGCCTGAACATGAGGTGCTGAGTGGGAGGCAGCGAGCATCTCTGCAGTGGGGGTGGGAGGATGTGTTCAAGGATGTTGTCGCCCCGTGATTTTCCAACCTGGTTGTATAGCAGAATCATCTAAATGCAGATTCCCAGGTCCGACTATGGGGGAGAAATGCCCCATTCAGAAGAGCGGGGCAGCTGAGCTCTCGGCACATAGTTGATGCACGGCCACAGGGGATTTCGGAATCCTAGTGAGGCTGGGAGCGTCTTCGAGGCGAGGCACCTGGCCCAGCCCAGCGCTTCATGCTGAATCTCCTTCTTACCATCTCACTCTAATGACTCCTTGATGGAGGCCTGACTCCCTTTGAGGGAACCCCTTATATTCTAAGAAGAGAGACGTGAAGTCTGTCTTCCCGCACCTTCCAGCTACTGGTCCTTGCTTCGGCTCTTAGAACCGGAAGGAATCTAATTGCCCCTCCACTGGAGAGCCCTTGAGGTATTGATGACAGTTTTCATTTGCTGCTGTGTCTTCTCTGGGCTCAGAGTGCCCAGCCCCCTCACCAGGCAATGTCTCTCTCAGTGGGAGAGGAGTGGACCCCGCCCAGACTGTGGTTCGGCCCATGCAAGGCCTGGCAGAGGCATCCCCTCCCTCCTTCTGGACATGCCAGCCCCATTAATGTGGCCTTTGGCCCCGTGTGTTAGCCCCATCGCACCGTGGATGGGATCCTCCTAGTCTGAGCCCCCAGCCTGATGCTTAATTTCCTCCCTCTTGACTTCACTGTTCCACGGAGGAGGAAGAGCTCCTTCCAGGGCCTGGGGACCCCAGAGCTTTCTTTACCATTTTGAAAAACACAGATGACAGGATGTTTCTCCAGGCACCTGAGAAAACACACGGTTTGCTGCCCTTTGGGACTGGCCACCTTTGAGGCCACGACCTGCCCCAGACTCTGGTGCCTGTTCTGGGAGAGGGGGTCACAACAGTGTAGTGAAAAGCTTATCGCCTTTGGGCCTGGCGGGGGCTTGGGTTCAAATGCCAGCTCTAGCAGCTGCGGGGCCTGGGGCAACTGAGCCTCAGGTCCTCCATCTGTCAATAGTACCTACCTCCTAGGGCTGTGCTGGGAAATGTCAAAGCAGCCGGCCCAGGGCCTGGTACGTAGTAGGTACACCGTAAGTCTAAATCCTTGTCTCCTCTGGAGGAACTTTGTTGTCTTCTCCCTCATTCTTTCCTCACCAAATGCCTCAGTCCCAGCCCCTAATGCTGAAGAGCCTTGTTAAGTAAACAGCCTGGAGGCTCTAGTCACATCTTGGGGCTTGGGGAGGAATGTGCCCACGGGTGGCTCATGTGCCCTGGGATAAGCCTTTCCTCCGGTCTTGGGTCCCTCATCTCAGACCTGAGAAGTGCAGACCAGGAAGCCACTGGAAAGCCCCTTGCCCAGCAGGCCTCCCCACAAGCCTCTGGGACCCTGGGCCCTGGAAGGGAGGCAGGCAGATGTGAAAAGCCTCTGACAAGCTCCCTAAGGCAAGGGTGGGCCCCTCAGCCTGGGTTCCTCCTTCATTCGTCCCTCAGAGCCCACCGGCCCCTCCTCTGCTAGGAGGCACTGGGGACAAGGTGAGAAATAACCGGTCTCAAGATGCCGGCAGAGCAGCAGGGAGGACAGACAGGTCAACACATAAGTGGAAGCCAGGTTGAGAGGAGCTGTCCCTGAGACGGAAAACACAGAAAGTACGGGGGAGCACAGAGTGGGAAACACACCATGCCCCCAGGAAAAGGCTGGGCGGCCGTTCCAGAAAGCTGGTGAGAAACAGGCTTTGGAGTTCAGGCTCCAAGGACAGGGGGAGTTCGCCTGGTGGACAAGGGAGGAGGGGGCGCTCCAGGCCAAGCAAAAAGGTTGGAAAGTCCAATCAGTTTGAAATGACCTAAGCATTCAGCAAAGTGTGAGGCAGCGGCTGGAAGACCAGAGTGGAGGCCGAGAGGCCAGCGGGGAGTCTGCTGGGGTGATCTGGACTGGAGGCCATGGGGACGCGAGCCGGGACAGCAGTCTGCACGAGGCAACGTGGGGCCACAAAGACCAGCCAGAGGTGGGTCCTTCTCTCTGGGGACTGCCCAGCCCTTCCTCTCATCAACAAATATTTATTGAGGGACGCCTGGGTGGCCCAGTCTGTTAAATGTCAGCCTTCAGCCCAGGCCGTGACCCCAGGGTTCTGGGATCGATCCCTGCGTCGGGCTCCCTGCTCAGTGAGGAGCCTGCTTCTTCCTCTCCCCCGGCTCTCCCCCTGCTTGTGCTCTCTATCTCTCTGTCAAATAAATAAATAAAATCTTAAAAAAAATAATAAAAATAAAGTCTTTATTTATCGAGCACCTAGACTGTGCCAGATACTTTCATGAGCAAGGAACTTTCTCCAGGAGAGAGAAAAGGCCTGCACCCCAGTGGATTAGTTTCCTGGGACCTGCTGTAAGAAGGAGCCATGAACTGAGCGGACTAAAACAACAGAGACTTACTCTTTCACAGTTCTGGAGGCTGGAGTCTAAAATCAAGGTGTCAGCAGGGCCGCAGTCCCTCTGAGACTCTGGGTACGATCCTCCCTGGCCTCTTCCTTGCCTCTGCTGGTAGCCGGTAACCCTTGGCTTGCAGCCGCACTCCACTGCGTCACATCGTGTTCTCCACGTGTGTCCATTTCTATGTCTCTGCTGTTCTTATGAAGACCCCAGTCCTACTGCATTAGGGCCCGCCCTGAGAATGACCACCTCTTAACGAATTACATCTGCAAAGACCCACTTTCCAAGTGAGGTCACATTCACAGGAAGCGGGGGTTGGATTTCACTATATCTTTTTGAGAAGGGACACAATTCAACCCACAACACCAAGTAACCACAACGCACTGTGGCAACTGCCTTTCAGGAACCGAGGACAGGATGTGGGAATTCAGATTAAGGAGAGCTCTTGCCAAGCAGGGGAATCCAGGGAGGCTTGCTGGGGGAGGTGGCCTTTCAGCCATACATTGATAGGATTTGGATGTGCAGCTCTGGAGAAGGCAAGGCATCCTGGGCAGAGGGTGGTACGTGAGGGAAAGCAGGAAGGAGGGAACAGCAAGGTGGTAATTATGTCCCACTTAGAACCAGTTATAACCAGTACTTGGAACGCTCTCTCTCTCACCCTCTGCCTGCCCCCCACATCTTGTGCTGCCCAGACTCACTCCAGCTCCATCCCTTCTGCTCTTGGTTCTGGTGGGGTTTAGAGGAAGACTGCTGCCCAGGATCATCAGGACATCCCTACTCATGTCCAAACCTGGATTTGTTTTTCCTGAGCTGCAGTTAAGAAAAACAATAATAAAGTCTGTATTTATCAAGCAGCCAACCAGTAGGAAATTATAACCTTTTAAAATAAATATGTATCTAATTATAGGAAAGCAAGTTTACTTTTGCAAGCACCATCAGGATTTCCCTCCCAAGCAGAGTCTGCAGATCGTGCCCCCACCCCCAGCCTACCCCCAAATCTCACGGCCTCAACCTCAAAACTACCATGTCTGCTGGTCTCTGAGCAAACAGTGAGCTGGGCTGTGCTGAATGCCCCAGCAGGCTTGTGAGGAACATGGGTCCCTGGGTTTTCCTTTTAGAACCAAAGGCCCGGCCCCTTGATTAGCTCCCAAGCACCAAGCCGCAACCCCCACCTCCTCCTAGACTGTCTGGTTTGCCCGCAGTCTTTGCCCAGCACAAATTTCTGTGGTTGGCAATTTTCTCCCTTCCAGAAAAGTCCGAAGTCCCAGAGAGAGCAGAATGGAGCCGTCGTCGGGGAGGAGCTCAGCCCCGCTGCTCCTGGCAGACCAGGCTCCAGGCTGTCCTCCCCATACCTGCCTTCCAGTGTGGAGCAGAATGTCTCGTCCACACCACACCGTGAGCGAGTAAGCAACTGTGACCGTGTTTGGGCTAACACGTGGTAACCATTATTACTTATGAACGGCGTGCAATCCCCACCTGCCTGGGGAGTCCTCGAATGAGTTCATTCTCTCAGCAAATGTTTTGTAAGCGTCTCTTACGCGCCAGGTACTGCGAGTCGACTGGTTCACTTCCTCAGCTCTTCAAGTCTTTGCTAGAATGTCCCCTTCTCACGGAGGCCTGCCCTGCCTGCCCTGTTTAGTACCTATCCTGCTCCTACCCCACTCCTGGCTTGCCCACCCTCCCTCACTCTGCTCAGCGTTTTCCCTACCACTTGTCACCTTCTAGGATTCTCAGTGACTCATCTTTTGTCCATTGTTTTTGTCTGTTCCCCCACAGAGAAGGAAAGCTCTGGTGGTGGGGTAGATTTGGGTTTTGTTTACTACTAGGTCAAGGCGGGGCACAAAGTAGGTGCTCAATTAGTATTTGCTGAATTGCTTTGGACTGAAGTCATTTTTTTTTGGAGACAGACAAATCAGATTAAATTCCCACTCCTTCTAGCTGTGTGAGGTTGGGCTGTGACATAATCCCTGCTGAGCCTCACTCTCCACTTCCAGAAAGTGGAGCATCCATGGGGATCCCAGGAGGTGGAAGGTCCAAGGAGCCCAGCATAGCACCTAGCACAAAGATACATCCTAACAACTGACAGGGAGGCTTCTCAGCGTCAAGTTTGGGTGGGAATTCCAAGGGCCACAGAGGCCTCAAGGGTCAGGCAGGCTGGGTTTGAATTCTGACGCCTCTCCTTCCTAGCTCTGTGACCTGAAGTAAATCACTCAACCTCTCTGCGCCTCAGCTTCCTGTTTGTAAAATGGGGCTCAAGCAGCACTCCCCCTGTCTCAGAGATGGTATGGAGTTGTGTCCATGAAGGAAGGCCCAGTGCCTGGCAGGTCATGGGCATCCGGGGCTGATTGGTTCCTGTTTTCCCTCCTTCCAGAGGACCTGGTGGCGGGGTGGGGGGACTGAGGAACAGGAGCCTACAAAGGTGCAGAGGCCAGGGCAGGGGGTGGGGGCAGGGACAGGTGCACTCTGTCAGTTAGAAGAGCCACCAGCCCTTCTTCCCCCTGGCCATCCATCCCCTCCCCTCCCCCTCCAGTTACCCAGCCTGGGCCCGCAGGATGCGGTCACTCCCAAGGATATTCCTATCTCCCCAAGTCCAGCCCAGCCCCTTTGCTCCCCCGAGGAACTCTCTGCTCACTTTGGCACTAATGGGGTCCTACAGTCTCCCAAATAAGATGATGGCTCCCCCCAGCTGGGGCCTATAGCAAATGCTGAGGAAGAGGGGTCCCCTGGGACATGGAGGGCTCCCCCAGGGTCCGGAGGAGGGTGCTGCCTTCCAGGGTCCTGCGGATGGCTTTGTATGTTTGCGCAAAGGAGGGTAGGGCAGGACTGAGGCTGCTCTGCAGCTGCCAGTCAAGAGCAGGGTGGGCTGGGACAGGGTGGGAAGCAGAACCGGGGAGGTAGCCATGGCAGCCTTGCCTGACACTCCAAACTAGGAGATGCCCCTCTGCCTTCTGTGTCTGGATGGGGCCCAGAGAGGGCCAGCCACCGCCCCAGCCTGACCTGATGGGGCTGACTCTTTGGACGACTGTCCTGGCCCCCCCATCACTGGCACAGAGTTGGGGTGAGGCCTGATGCCTGCACATGAAGCCCCTCAGCAGAGATGGGGAGTGGGGCGGGGGGAGGCATGGCACACGCTGTGTGCGAGCTAGAAACTTACTTATCGTCCTAAAGGGGGCACTTCCACCCAAGGCAGAAACATGCCAGTTGCCAAACGGACCTATTCCGGCTTCCCCATTGCAGCTGCTTGGCAGGCACTGACTTGACAGGGTCCTGGAGCCTCCCCGCTCTGGACATGACGTGTTCCAGAGTTCCAGGGCCCGCCTAGTCTGGGCAATGGCAGGAAACAACGGAGGCCAGGACAGTGGGCGCACAGGAGACAGCAAACGTGGGACAGAGAGGAGATGCGCACAGGACAGAAGATCGAGTGTCCTGGGCTATTCGGAGTCTGGTGGGGGAGACGTGGGCTTCCCAACGGCCTGTCACACTGGGTAGCCTGGGCTGGATGCCGAAGCATCAGGTTCATTCTGGGGGTTTCTATAGGTTACCGCATATTGAGCTCCTCTGGGGGCGCTCTGTTAGGCACTTTGCGTGCGGTATCCCATCCAAGACTTTGAGGAAGGTACTCCATTCCCCAGCCAGTCAACTGAGGCTTCGTGATGTCGGGACACTTTCCAAGGGCACCCACAAGCAGCAGAGCAGGTTTTAAAGCCAGGTCCACCAGCCTGATGAAGAAACCAAGGCCAGGAGAGGATAAAGCTCCCCCAGTGAGTAAATATCAGAGCTGTCAGGCTCTGCGGCCAGGATCCTCGACTTAGGGTCTGTGAACTTGGGTGGAAAAGGAATACCCCTGACCATCCCCTCACCGCTCATTGAAATGTAGCATGTCCTTCAAGGGTGAACGTCAGCCGCACCCCACAGTTATATGAGTGGCACCTGTGACTTTTTCTTCAATCTAGATCACAGATATGTCCGTGCCATGCTTCCACTGTGGCAGAGATCTAGAAATTCCATTTGTGCACATCACTGGTGTGACATCACAGTAGTTATCAGACCGGCTGTTAGGGGTTTTTATTTAATGCATTAGAAGCACACACCACCGTTGCAATGACTCAATTTAAAAAATTTTTGGTAACTGTTTTTTTTTTTTTTTTTGTCATATATATAATTGGCTTGTTTTGTAATCAGGTGTATTTTAGGCAATTAAAAAACATTGTTCTGAAAAGACACAATGGTCTTTAGCAAACAGTCATGGCACGGAAAGGGTTAAGACACCCCCCACCCCCACCCTGCTCCAAGGCTGTGCCCCTCACCCCGACTCACCTGCTTCTCAGGTACTCAGCCCCGCATGCCACCTTCCCCTCGCCTGAGGGAAGCTGAGTAACAAGCTGGGGTTTTGGCACATCTGGGAGGGATGTGCCCCTGATCCCTATCTGACTCGCCCCCCCCCCACCAAGCCCTCGGCCACATAGGAGTTAAAATGCCAAATTCTCTGGAGAACCCACTCTTCCTTTTTACAACCAAGTCAGGTTTGTGCTGATTTCCAGGCACCAATTATGGGCCAGCTCTCTTGGACCAATTAAAATGTGCATGTGCAATAATGTCGACATTGACAGTCTGGGGTTATCTCGGCAGATATTTTTCATGAAATATTTATAAGAGACTCTGGGAATTTTAACCCCTTCCGTGGCTACGCTTCCCCTCTGAGGCAGGCTCCTCGCTGGCGGTGTGAGAGCTAGCGAAGTGTTGAGGGCCAAGAGGCGTGCAGAATCTACCAGAGGTGGGGGGTGGAGGGCAGGGCAAGCTCAGGAGTGGGTCTGGGGGAACAGGACTACTTTGAAGGTCTTTTTTTTTTTTTAAGATTTTATGTATTTATTTGACAGAGAGAGACAGCGAGAGAGGGAACACAAGCAGGGGGAGTGGGAGAGGGAGAAGTAGGCTTCCTGCCGAGCAGGGAGCCCGATGCGGGGCTCGATCCCAGGACCCTGGGATCATGACCTGAGCTGAAGGCAGACGCTTAACGACTGAGCCACCCAGGCGCCCCTTGAAGGTCTTAAAAAAAAAAGAATGTGTAGAATCAGACTAATGATGTGACTGGTGTTCTGGAAAGAGCCCATGTGGGTTTCAGAAATCCCAGGTTTTAGCCCAGACTGTGCTGTGCCCTGGGTGTGTGACCCCGGGCAAGCGAGTTGGTCGGCCTCTCTGGGCCTCAGTGTCCTAATTTGTAAATGGGAGGAAATGCCCTCTCCCTGTCCACCTGCCGTGGCCACGGTGAGAATTAAATGGCAGAGTGACTGGGAGAGGCTTTGGAAAGGGGTCCTGCCTGTAGGGAGGTTCTGAGGTTTTGCAAGGGGGTCTGGCGGCAGAAACAGAGGACTTAGGCTCTCAGGCTACCAGAACAGGGGTGGGGATTAGCCTGAGAGCCCCAGAATCTGGCACCGAGTGAGCACTGATGAAGTGTTTGTGGAATGAATGCGTGAACAGACCTGAGCACTTTCTTGCGTTGTGACTGGCTGTTAATGTCCGACGGTTTCAGGCTCTTCACCCACAGCAGGGGCTCCGGGTCTCAGCCTTGCAGATGCTGGACAGAGCTCCGGAGTCCCTGGGTGAGGAGCAACACCCTCCCCTTCCAGAGTCCTGAAGGTACCTCTGCTGGAATATGATTGTATTCCCTCTCTCCGGCTCTCCCCTTCGAGAATCTTGCCCTCACTCCCAGCTCACTGGCTGCATGCTGGAGGTGGGGGCGTTCTCGCCACTTTATGTATTTATTCACTCATTTGCCTGAAGCTCTCTACTGAAACCCAACTCTGCGCCCCTGTCACCTCTTCTTTCCGAAAAATCACTTTCAGAGTTTGCAAAGGAGGCTGGAAGCGTGTTAAGGCTTCAGGAAGGTCCAAAACACAATCGAAAAACAGAAGTGAAAACACAGTGCGTCAGTAATATTAACACCGTGGACAAGAACTGCCCATAAAGCAACTGTTATGTGGACCGATTCCCTTCCACGGGTGGGCAAACCATGAAATGGGTGGAGGCAGAATGAATACACCATTTTTCTGTCTGCTCTGTTCCCTCACTGTCCAACCCTAAGCATTTTTCCCTCTTGTTGCGGCACATTAAATTATGGTGCATCCACCAGTTGAATTTGAGACAGTCAGGAAGAAGTGATGGTTAAAAAGACCAGATTGTTTCTTGGAATGCAGGGATGAGACAGCACCCTTTCTCATTCTGTGGCCTGTAAAAATTGCCCACCAGCTCCCGGGCCCCAGATGGTCCCTGGAGCTCTCTAAGGACAGGGGAAGGTATCCACGGTCTTGAACTGGGCTGGGCCAGGTGATTTGGGTGCTAATGTGTGCCCTTTCTCTCACTAACCAGAGCCCGCACTCCCAGACCCTTAGGGCTCAGGAGGCAGGAAGCTCAGTTCCTGGGACTCTGCCTTCGCTCTCCTGTAGTGTGGTTTGCATGAAAGATGGGGACAGTGGTGCAGTGATGTGTTAGCAGGAGGAGACAGTGTCGGGTGAAGCATTTGGAGACCGTCACCCTGGAGTGAGGATCCCAGCTCCCTCATGGACCAGCTTGCTTTCATGCTCTTGAGCTTGACTTGCACATACATCATCACATTTGATCTCCATAATTGCCTTGAGACAGTGGAATCCTCCTCCTCATCCCCCAGGTTTGAAGTCAAAGAAACTGAGGCACATGTTTAGTAGCTGCTTTAAAAACGACATAGAGGGCACCTGGGTGGCTCAGTTGGTTAAGCGACTGCCTCTGGCTCAGGTCATGATCCTGGAGTCCCTGGATCGAGTCCCGCATCGGGCTCCCTGCTCGGGCGGGGGGAGTCTGCTTCTCCCTCTGACCCTCCCCCCTCTCATGTGCTGTCTCTCTCATTCTCTCTCTCTCAAATAAATAAATAAGATCTGAAAAAAAAAAATCAAAAACGACATAGAGAATGAGAACTAGAGAAGCCGGATTCTGACCCCGGCCTCTACCACCTACTGTCTGACCTCGGTAGGTCTCTGAGCTTCCCTGTCCTCACAGAACCAGGGCCTCGCAAATGCTTCGTAAACTCCAGCCGTGTGTCCCTTCCCACATGCCGGGAGCAAATCCATGCTCAGCGAGGGAGCTGCGCAGACTCTGGGAGGGAGTAGCTTGGCCTGAGTCACTTGGGAGCAACTTGTCTGAGGCGGACCCACCACGGGGTCAGGAGCCTGTCAGGGTGGGCCTCTGAGGGTTCGCCCTCATCCTCCATTTCCTTCTGCCGTTCTCACCATGGCTGTGAAGAGTAAGCCTTTTGCTCTGCTCTGGCTACCAGACTCCCAGCCTCAGCAGACTCCCCCCTCCACATCCTCATCCCCCTCAAAACGGTCTGTCTGCTGACAGCCAGACTGGAGGCAGGGAGGCCACTGAGGAGGCCTTGACAGGAAGTTCTCCAGGAGAGGGGGATGGGGACAGGAGAGGGGGATGGAGCCAGGAGAGGGTGACGGGGGTGGGAGAGGGGGATGGCCGTGTGATGGAGATGAGGGGCAGATTGAAGGTGGGGAAGAGACAGAATCCAGGGCTCTGCAGCAGATTGGAGGCAGGAATGAGGGTGGGGGAGGAGCGTATGAGGACCCTCAAAGGTCCGTGTTGGCCCCCGGAAGACCAGGTTTGGGTGGAGACGTTGAGTTTGGTTTCTTCTGCAGGAGAGGCAGGCGAGGATCTAATTTCCAGAGCCTCTTCTGCCAAGGGAAGCAGGGAACCTGGGGGGTGGGGAGAAGACAGGCCGGGTCCGGGGAGCCCCGTTGGATCCTCTGTTCTCTCCTTTAACCCCTCGCATAGGGCTCGCATGGATGGGCAGCAGGATGCTTAATGACCATCCGGTCAAGGCCCCTGGCCTCACAGCCTCCTTTGGCCAGAGATCTCCTCAGCCTGTTTACCCATCCTGACCTTCAAACTCATCAAAGGCAGATTTCATTTTCGGAAACTGTCCATTTGCTTTTCTGCTTGCTGAGGCAGCCATCGCTTTAAGAGACCTATCCAGATGTGGGCTCAAACAACCCACCCCCAAGTCAGGGCTGAGCATGTCAGGGGGAGGCAGCAGCTCTGTGGGTCTAAGCCCCAGGCCCATGGGCCAGGCCTGTTTCTCCTGATAGGACATGCGAGGCAGGAATCTTGGGGACCCTCTGCCCCTCTGGCTGACCTGGGGTCGAGAGGAGCAGAAGAGTCCTGGAAAAGTACTCACCTGATCTAAGAGCCCTGAGCTGCTCTGTGTTTCTTCTTGACCCTCTCTCCCCGAACCTTCCTGGCATCTGTTTGCTGCTCTGCAAAATTCATACCACAAATATTTTTTACGTGACAGGTGTACCTTAGGTGTTGGGCACGTGGCAGGTGAGAGAATCCTGCCCTCTTGGAACTTATGTTCCAATGAATTAAAAGCAGGCATAATACCGCTTGCCCTGCTTACCCAGAAGCCCCTGAGATCTCGTCCAATTGCCTCATTTTACAGAGAAGCAAATCCAGAGGGGGAAGGGACTTGCTGAGGGTCACACAGCAAGTCCCCTCAACCCAGGTATCTGGGGTGCTACCCCGCGGGGCTCCCAGTACCCCAGGCTGCTCATAGGAGTTAAAGTAGGTCACTTGTGTGTCACAGTTGCTAATCTTGTAATTGGAGGAAAGAGCTAGGTTTGGAGACCCAGCCATCGCTGCTGGCTGCCTCCTTCAGCCAAGAGCCTGGCAAGGGGCACTTGGCCCCGGAGTCTGGGGTACCTGCCCACCTTCCCTCACTGACAGTGGGGCCCAGGTAGGGCCTGGAGGTGATGGAAAACATGAGAATGGGGACACTGCCTTTGAGCTTTACAGACTCTACCAGGAGGCCGGGACTGGGCCTTAAAGAGAGGCCCAGACGTCCGGAGCCGCCTCTCTGGGCTGAGGCTGAGCCTGGGGCTCTATCAGGCCCTGGTGGGAACATCACAGTCCGGTTCCCGGGAAGCCTCCGCGACAACCTGGAGAGCTGATCTCGGAGGCTCGGTTATTAGCAGAGACCATTAGCAGCATTTTTTTCCTGCTACTGCATTTTTACAGCCCATAGCTCCTCTGGATAGCATTTTCCCTGTTAAATCAGATGTTTTGAGAAAAAAAAAAAATAAGAAGCACAAAAAGAGGGAAAAAAATGAATCATAATCATAACCATAAATCATAAGTCACGTTACTGTGAGCGGATGGCTTCCTGGGATCTATGAATCGAAGGCAGTGTGTGGGAAAGCTCGCCGTAATGAGGCAGCAGGGGAGGCCGGGTCTTCCCAGGGGGTGTCCTCCACCAGCCTGATATTTCACACAGCCTTGCTTCCAGATGACTTCAACCTCCGGGAGGGGTGGCCCATTTATCAGGAGGCTGGGGGTGGGCGAGGGAGGGAGCCAACAGGGAAAAGTGAATCTCCAGCAGAGAATGACGGTGGCCCCAAACCCTGGTTGATGATTCTAGAAGAGGTGAAGCACCATCCAGAATCCCCCCTACCTTTCCTGCCCTGCCCAGGTTTCAGAAGGTTCAGAGTCCTTGTCCAGGATGCGGCTGAGGGCCCCAGAAGGCGTGCGTTCCTGTGGCCCACACTCTGGCTTAAGAGCCAGAATCCTTTATGGATGAGACGACTCACATGGGCAGGCGGTGGGGGCTCCCAGTCCCAGCCGGCAGCACCTCTGTGATCCAGCCAGCTCTCCTCCGAGCATACATAAATCAACTGCAAGAGGACTTGGGGAAACTCAAAGAGGAGAATTTAAAAGAAGGCTCTGGATAAACATAAGATATAAAGCACGCTAGCACTTGGGAGAGGCTCGGGCTCTGAGGGAGGGGGGAACAGGATAGTTCAATGTTTATGAGCAAGTGCCAGATCTTTCTACTCAGACTTCAGGAAGAGGAAATGAGCACAGAGAGGTTCAGGGACTCGCCCCAGGCCACACAGCGACTGCTCCTCATTCAGGCTCAGGATCATTCATCCTCATGGCTCAGTCAGCAAGAAGTACTGAGCACTGCTAGGGCCAGGCCCTGACTGGGGGACACAGAGAGTGAAGCTACACCCCGACCGTCTGAAGTTCCTGACATGGCGAGGGAAAAAGGCACTAGAGTGAGTTCCATGGTTCATTCCCTGAGGGATTTGAGGCAACAGCCAAAAATGCTGTATCGGAGGCAGGAACAAAGATTCAGGGGGCGACAGTGGGAGAGATGGTCTCTGTGCGTGCTGGGGGCAAGGAAGTTGTGCTAGAGGGAGAACGAAGGAGACCCTCTCCTTAATCATGCTTTAGCCTGATCTTGAAAAATGGGAGTTTACCTGGAACCGAGGACTCAGAAGTGCGCTCCAGGTAGAGGAAAAAGTCTATGCAAAGGCCGAGAGGTAGGGAAGAGCAGGGTGCGTGCCTCACTGCGAACACTCCAGGGGCTGCCACGCAGAGGTAGGGAGGAGGCCAGCTGGGGGAGGGCAGCAGAGGCCAGGCTGGGAAGGGTTTTGGGGCCATGGAGTCTGGACTTTGTCCCATAGGCAATGAGGGGGCACAGACAGATCCTAGGAGGGAGAAGTGTCAAAGTGAGGTGGGCATTCTAGAAAGATCCTTTCCACTGTGGTGAGGCTGATGAAGGCAGGAGGCCAGCCAGGGTGCTGGAAATAAGGAAGTATCTGGCAGAGGGAACTGGCAGTGGGGACAGAGGATGGAGGGAAGGTTTGATAGAGATATTTCTATGGAAGAGACTGAGAAGGGCTTTTTGGGGATGAGGAAAGCAGGTTTCCTGGCTGCCGCTGAGGTTCCAGCTTCGGGAGAACTCAGATGGGGGGTGATAGTGTTAATTTTTGAGCATCCTGACCCCCGGCCTGGTCTGCTCTCTTTTGTTAGGAAACCCGAGTAATGTAAAGAAGTCAGGTTTAGAAGTCTGGCAGATGCAGGTTCTAATCCCAACTCCTCTATCATCTGCTGTGCAACCTCAGAGAAGTCACTTCCCCTCTCTGAGCTTCTAGGCTCCAGTTTCCTTATCTGGAACTGGGATAACCTGGAGGCAGGGCTGGCTTGAAGATTACAAAATATGTATTTCAGGTGAGTCCCAGCAGGCAACAGACTGCTCACTCAAATGGGATCACTTGAGTAGAGTTGAATAAAAGGACAGTTTACGGAGATCCAGGTGGGAAGCAGGGAAATCTCTAGGACAGCGCTGTGCCCCAGGTGACAGTGGTCCCAGCTACCACCCCCAGGCCCAAGTGGGGAGGGCTGCCTGGTGGGAGCTGTGACCTTCAGTCTCAGGACGCAGTCGCCGCCCCTTCATTCCCATCCCGAGCTCCTGGTCTCAGGCAGTCTGTGCCCCGGGGACTGAGTATATGTCTCCTCTCGAGTGTGAGAGAAGCAGCGGGAGGCCCCAGCCAAGCATCAGCCTATGCAAAGGTCAACATGGATCCACACCCTTGACCCCAGCCACCTTGATCCTGACCAAATTGGATGGTGAGGCCAAGGCAAGCTATGATACAAAATCAAATTTATCCACAGCTCTCACCACCAGGACCTCAAATTATCTTTTTCCCTGTCTGTGCCCCATCCCTCTGTACCCCCTTCTTTTCTTCCCTCCATCTCTTTACCTCCCTCCCCTTTTATCCTCTCCCTCCTCCTTCCTCCAATCTTCTTTCTGCCCTCTCCCCGTACCTTCCTCAACAGCCAACACTCGAAGAGCCGCTCTCCAGCCGGAAGTGCCCTCCATTTTGACTTAACATTTCTAGCGAGAGAGGGAGGTGTGGGGTTAATTGTTTAGGCGTTGGGGTCCCAGCCACCCTGGGACTGTGTCTAACACACAGGGGCTTTCAGGGGCTCCGGGGGTGGAGAGGCTTAGCATTCCGTTAGTGCTCAGAGTTCCCGACCCTCCGGAGAGAGTGGCCCGCATCAGGGTGTGCCTGCCCGACGGCCTGGACCATCCATCCAGTGGGGTGGAGGTCAGTCCCGGGGACGCAGCAGGTGCTCTGTGTGTGTGCTGGGGGTGGGGGGACTCAGCCAGCACATTGGCACTATTTCAGGTGACCAGCGAAGGACAAGGAAAGACAGGAACCACCTAGAGGGAACCTAGTGCGTGCCCAGCACTGGGCAAGGGCTTTCATATACTCTACTTTTGACATTGGCTATCCAAGGTACTCACCATATTATAGATGAGAAAAGCAATATCGGGGGCCAGCTAAGGGCTCCTGTGTGTGATGGGTCCTGCGAGGAGCAGGGAGCAAGAAGAGTACAGCGCAACAACCTTATCAGTTGGGCGTCTACCATGTGCCAAGCACAGGGCTGTTACGAGGACGACTGTTTTTGTCTCCTACAATTCCAGAAGGGAGTGGATGCAGCCGGTGCTCAAAACCCTGGGATGTCAGGGCTGGATGTTGGCGGGCATCTTCTAGAAGCCCAACTCCTCCATTGAACCAGTGGGCAACTGAGTCCCAGAGGGAAGAAGTGGCTTCCCCAAGCCACATGGCAAGTCTTCTCGTTCTACCTTGCACCGTCGCTTCTCGAAAATGTTCGTTCTGCTTCTAGGCTTCCCTGTTTTGAAGTTGATTCTTATTCCCCTACTTAAACAATTAAGCTTTAATACACCAAAAACAGATCATTATCCTCCTAAGGTTTAAAAAGCAAGATCGCTATTTGTAACACAAGCAATTAGCGACCTTCTGGTGCTTCCTCACTTCCTTCTTCTCCAAAGGGCTGAGATCGGGAAGTTGCAGAGGACCCAGCAACTGTGGGGGGCTGGCCACAGCCGCCCTGGAGCAGGCAATGGGGGTGCTGGGATCTTGGGAGCGGATATGCTCCAGAAAGGGAGGGAAGGGTCGGGCAGATGTGGAGAGTTCTCTTTGGGGGTGCTGGCTTGGTTCTGACAGCATTGGAACTTTCCTTTCTCCACAGCTCCCCAAGGCACATCACTGCGCTGGTGGAATAAAGATGCCGCCCACCTCTGGGGATGATGAGCGTGAGAATCAACTGTAGCAGCAGGTGTAAGTTCTTCCCATAGAGGGTCTCTAAGGGGCCCATGAGCCTTGGCAATGGGATGGAATGTTCGGATGTTTTTTAATTGTTCTGGAAGCAGGATCCATAGATTTCATTAGATTTTTTTGTAATGGCAAAAAGAAGATTGATTTATTTTCATATCCCTTTTCTTATGTAATATACACAAGAAGAGTATGTAAGGTGTATGTGTATAATGTAAAGAATAAGGAATCAGAGGTCGTGCACCCATCATCCAGATTGAGAAATAGGACACTGTCACCATCTCAGACACCCCCGGCAGGCCCCTCCCAGATTGTATCTCCCTCCTTCCCACCGAAATGACTGCTTTCCTGAGTTTTTAAAGAATTATCATCCCCTCGCTCTCTTTATAGTTTTCCTGCCTATGTACTTATTCCTAAATCGCATGTTGTTTAGTTATGCCCATTTTTGAACTGTTAATGGATTTATACTATAAACAGTCAGACTTGGTTTTCGAGTGCCACACGACATTGCTTTTGGGCTCCATCCCTGTCGACGTGTGGACCTGAGGTTTACTCCTTTTCTCTGCTCTCCTGTCTTGCTTTCTCTCACTCAGCCATGGCCCACCAGGTCCCGGATGTTTGGGGGTATTTCCAGGATCTGACATTTATGGACAATGTTCTGTGGACATTCTCTTATACGCATGCAAGCATTTCTCTAGGGAAAATAACTGGCAAGAGGATTGTTGGGTCATGGCTATGTGCGTATTCAGACAGTGCCGAACTGTCTCCAGAGTGCTTCTACCAATTTACACGTCCATCAGCTGTGGAGGAGAGTTCCAGTTCCCCCCCGCACACCCCACCAGTGCCGATACTGTCATTTTCCATGTTGTCAATCTGGGGTGTGTTTGGGGTGAGGGGCTTGGTCATGTTACTTAATTTGCATGGCTTCGGTGTTTAGTAAGACTGAGAACTTCGTATACATCTGTTGGCCATGGGTTTCCTCCCTGTAAAGTACAGTTCAAGTCTATTACCCACTTTTCTGGAGAGTTGT
Organism: Neomonachus schauinslandi; assembly: GCF_002201575.2. NCBI lineage: Eukaryota > Metazoa > Chordata > Mammalia > Carnivora > Phocidae > Neomonachus > Neomonachus schauinslandi. The sequence goes on along the minus strand of NC_058413.1, from coordinate 16,447,296 downwards.
GTGTTTTGTTATTGATTGATTCATATAGGGTTTTGGGGTTGTTTTGATTTTTATATTCTAGACATCAATCCTTTGCAGTTATAAGAGTTGCAAATATCTTCTCACACCATGGCTTGCCTTTTGATTTGCATTGCCATGTTTCCAAAGGTAAGATTGAGAACCACTTACCTTAGGGTTCTATAAGCAGGAGGAGCGTGAGCTGGAAAACCCCAAACTTTTGTTAAGCTCAATGGTATTACACACATTGAACTGGAAATTAAGAAGTCCAGATTTGTAGCTTCTTTTGAAATTCCAGAGGATCCGGGCCTGCAGCTCCTGTGTAGTGGGGGCTGTGAGTAGACAGAGGGCAGGTGTTGTCCTTCACCCCGGTTCCTATTGCTTCCCACACCGAGGGTCTGTCGCTGCTTATCATCCTTGGGCGGCCCTGGAGGTTCCCTTCCATTGGCCTTTTTCAGCTATGTATGTCCTTTGTGGGCCTTCGTGTGTGGTTAGCACCCTGCCCCTTGGCCCCCGTCACACCACACAGAGCTCTACCTGGTCCTGTGGTTGTCATCGTTTCTACTGTCACGTGGCTGTGTCCAGTAGGACCATGACTTAGAGCTGATCTCCATCCTGAGTCCTGCGCAAGAGGAAATCTCACTTTCTCTTCTGAGCTGGTTTGATCAAAGCCTTCCCCTAAGGACCTGGCTCCTTCAGGAGCACGGAGAGGGAAGAAGGGTCCCAGAAGCAGGTGCTGTCATCTGTTTGGGAGAACCAGTGGTGACCGACGTGAGCACAGGATCATCTTCAGAGAGAGCCCATCCCCTTGAGGCCCAGAAGGAGGAGAAGAGACAGCTAGAGCTGAGTTAGTTGGTTTCCTGTTTATCTGAGGACAGCTTGGTTCCCACCTCATTTACATCCATTAGTGTGCGGAGTCTTGAAGGTCCAAACTCCGGGTGTCTGAGATAAAACAGAATTATACAACCCACTACAGCTGGTTCTACACCCAATACGGGAGGGCTGACAGGCCCGAAGCCAAGGGGGCTCTTTAGCGCAGCTCATTTCTTGCACACTTATTCTGTACTGCTGCTGTGCTAGGAGCTCCTACCTACAGTGTCTTATTTTTGCATTAACACAATTACGCGTGGTGTAGAAACCCAGTCCTCATGTTCAGACTCAGAAGTGGAAACTTGTCAGGGGACCCAGTGTAACAGAACAGCACAGTGGTTCCCCACTTGGGCGTTGGAGTTAGACCCGTCTGGATTCCCAGCCCTGGAGTTAGACCTGTTGTCTGGGTGTTCCTAGACAAACGACTGTTTTGGAGCCTCGGCTTCCCCACCAATAAAATGGGAATAACAGCGTACTTACGGCTCGAGGTTTGTGTGAGGATGCAGTGAGCCAGGTCGTGAAGCATTTGGCACAGGGCTCCCACAGAACCAGGATGAAAAGGAGCTGGGCAAAAAGTCGAATTCTCGCATCTCTGGGGTTCACCATACCTCCCACTAAAGCACTCGCTCTCTGTGAGCCACAGACACAAAATGCCCATTTCCTGCCGAGACCTGCCAGGTACCAACCCCTCCTCCTCACCCCTCTTCAGAGTCCCGTTGTCCTGGCAAGGACGCATACACAGCTGTGGGCTGGGCATGCTCTGTGTCCATTCTGTGGGGATGCCAGCTGGGAGAGGTTCTGGGGGGGGGTGGATTTTACATTCCCCCCCCCCAGTGTTAGTCACTGCCCATCCTCACTGGGGAAAACTTGGGGCAGGGCATAAACATTCACATTTCGCTTGGCATTCCCCATCATTGTTTTCCTTCTTTCTCTGAGCAGCTCTCCCATCAGCCCGAGGCCATCAATGAAGATGGGGATGCCCATGTTCCCATAAACAGTCGGAGTGTAGAGGACCTGCGCTACAGGCCTGCAGAATGATGTGGAACTTTCTGCTTTGTTCTGGACAGATCTAGAAATGGGTCAGAGGAGAGCCCTTTCTGGCCTCTCCCCTTCTGCTCCAGAGTCTGACCAGCCCCCTGCAGTTAGCTGGGTTCATTTCAGCCCCCTGAGCCTACCTCTCAAGGTGGACCTTCTACAGAAGCCCTCCCGCCTCTCCAGAAGAGTGTGGAGATGAGAGTGGGCTTTGGGGTGGCTGCCTGGGCTTGAACCCTAGTGCTGCCACTCACTAGCTGTTTGTCCTTGGAAAAGTTACTGAACTTCTCTGTGCTTATGTCCTTATCTGTGCAAAGCGGATAATAATACATAGCAGGTGGTTGTGCGCATTCAACAAATGGGGGTGGGGGTGGGGGTGGATAAGGCTTAGAACAGGGCCCTGCTCAGGGTGAGCACTCCGTGTTGGCTCTCACTCTCGTCCGAGTCAGGCTTGTGCAAGAAGCATGGGCTTTAGCTGGGTCCCTCCGCTAAGTTGCCCTGTGACCGTAGCTGTCTCTTTTAATCTCACTGAGCCTGATCTGGGCTGCCCACCCCTGAAGGGTGGTTGCAGAACCTGTGTGTCACACAGGTCCTGTGCTCAGAAGGGCCCTACGCTTGGTTGTGCTCTGCTGTTGCCATCTTGAAATGCCTATTAACTTTGAAGCGTTTAACACCGAGTCCTGCAAATCATAGCTTACGTTTCTCTCTCCTGTCTTGTGCCTCACCATGACTGGTCCCTTAGGGGCCACCCAGGCACAGAATTCAGGGCCTCCTGCTGGCTGTCCCTCCCCAGGAGTGGCTGGGTCCTGCCAGGGGTCACCAGGCCCTGCTCCTCTGAGGGCACAAGGGGGACTGTTCCCCACCAGGTGACACATGAGCTGTTTTCAGTGGAAACTTTTCAGCATGGGATTCTGACCTCGGAGTGGGTTGATTTAGGCTATTTGCTGCCGTGGAACTGACCATATATTTTCTGTATATTAGGTGATTTCAAGAAAAAAAAATCAATTTTAATAGCAGCAATCAAAACTGTAGAAACCTCCAACCGGTATCATAGTGCTGCTTTATGTCTGGGTTGATAGGACAGGAAGGCAAAAAGCCAGAGGTCCCCCAGCTCCCTGCGGCCTCCCCAGCCCCAGGGGTCAGGGTAGAGGGAGGGAAAGGGTGAGGGGATCACATCAGAGCAGACGGAAGCCTCCCCGACAGCAGCTCTTCAGATCTAACATGTCATGTTACAGCTGGTTAATCTTTGAGCCAAAATATATTCTCTATCTGATGATAATTATTAATTGTTTAATAGTCAATTCATACTCATGATTGAAAATCCAAAAGGCATAAAAGGATAGAGAGAGAAGAGTCTCCCTTCCGTCCTCCTTCCTGGAGGCAACCAGTGTTCTCTGTCTCTTGTGTGCTTCCAAGAGATAGTTTATTTATATTCAAGAAAAAAAAATTATACTATATATTCATACTCCTCTGTTTCGTCCATTGTAATACAAATGGTCGCATACCATGTCCGCTGTCTGCACCTTGCTTTCTCATGATGTATCTCAGAGACAGTTTGTTATTCATCCATATTGAGTTTCTTTGTTCTTTTATATGGCTGCATAGTGGTCTGTTGAAAGAGAGAACCCGAATTTATTTAACCAGTCCCCCACTGATGGACGGTAGGTTGTTTCCATTCTTTAGAAGTGTGAGTCTTTTTTTTTTTTTTTTTAATTTTTTTTTTTTTTTTTTTTTTGTTTTTTAAGATTTTATTTATTTGCGAGAGAGACAATGAGAGACAGAGAGCATGAGAGGGAGGAAGGTCAGAGGGAGAAGCAGACTCCCCGCCGAGCAGGGAGCCCGATGCGGGACTCGATCCCAGGACTCCAGGATCATGACCCGAGCCGAAGGCAGTCGCTCAACCAACTGAGCCACCCAGGCGCCCTAGAAGTGTGAGTCTTTAACAAATTCTGTTCTCCCTCATCCCACTATTGACAGGACTTGTTTAAAGCGGCAAATAGTGCCGTTCCCTTCTGAGTCATTCAGCCTTCCTTATACAGCATCTGTATGCGCTTCCAGATGCCCAACTTGAAGACACAGGCCTCTTCCCTTCCTTGTCCTTCTCTCCTACCCTTCCTTCCCCTCCTCCATCTCCCTCACCTCCCACCTCTCAGACATCCCTGCCTACCTCTCTCCTTCCCTACAGTCACCTCCTGAGACCAAGGCTCCACCACGTTGGGCTTGGACTACTGCAGTACCCTCCCCTCCTGTGGATGGAGACCACAACAGGTCACTCTTCCAACTAAAGCCCTTCCATGGACTGATGCCCAGGAGATGAAAGCCCCAAATCCTCACCACCACCCTACCCCATCGCTTGCGATCATCCCCCACTCATTACCCCAAAGCCACATACCAAACTCTTTCCTGTCTCTGAGCAAGTGTACATACTGTGCCTTCTGCCTGCAACACCATCCCCACTTCGGTACCTTCCTTCACCTTCCTAACGCCCACTCGCTTGAAGTCTCAGCTTAGAGGGCGTTCTTCCCCCAGAGACCTGCCCTGACATCCCACCTAAAAGCAGCCGTCCACCCAAAGTGTCCAGCCCTGCCTTCTTCATTCCCTTACTTCATCCACCACTGTGTGTAGTTATATATTTGCTATGTGTGTGTGTGATGAATGTCTGTTTTCCCCACTATAATATAAGCCGTCTGCGGGCAAAGACGTGTATCCTATTCACTACTATGTCTCTTGTCCTGAGTGTGGGGCCTCATCAATGTTTGTCAAACGAATGAACATTTTTGAGCACTTGTTCATTGCCGGCCTTGCACTCAGCACAGGACATCCCCAGTTTCCCAGGACCCACTGAAGCACCCAAGTAGAAACCAGAGGGAAGTGCACCTTCCTGGTCACAAGACCCGATGAGGAAGGGCTAATGCTACCACAGATGAAGTCTGGAAGGCTAAGGACCATTCCATGGGTGGGGAAGAAGGGAAAGGAACTTTTGGCAGAGGGGACAGCCTGAGCAAAGGAAAAGAGACATTAATGCTCACAGCCTGTTGGGGGAAGAGCGTGTCATCCCAGGACAGCCGGGACGTGGGTGTGTGGCGAGAGGGGACAAGGTCAGCTGGGAAATGTCACTGAGGTCCTGCTGTGGTGGGTCAAGGAATTTGAATATCTTTGTTTTTTTCTATTTGTTTGTATCCCTAGCCCTTCTCTTGGTGCTGGACATACAGTGCAAGTTCAACAAAAAATACCGGATGCAAACTGGTGTTACTTCTGTTTGACAGAAAGGGAAACCAGTGGCCCCAGATTCCAAAGTGACTTGCCTTACACGTTCTTACTCTCCTCTGTCGTGTTTATTGGAAGTTCCTTGTATCTGTTAGGGGAAGCTAAGCTGCTGTGACAAAGACACTGTCATCCCCACCCCACCCCCGCCCTGCCCAAATCCAGTAGCAGAAAGCACAAAGATGTGACCTTCTCTTTTTTGTACCAGCTTTGGACATGCAGATGCCGTCACTCAGTCATCTGGTGACTCGGGTTCTTTCCATCTCAGTTCTGCACCATTCCCTAGGGTGCTGTAAACATCTACGGGGTAAAGCTGGGTCTCAGCCACGTCCTGGCTGCAGCAGAAGGGAGGTGAAAGAAATCAAGGAGGAAGTGTGCCCATTGTCTTAGAGGCTCTGTCGCAGCCCGGGCACACACCACTTTTGCCAACAAAAGAAGGTACAAGGCAAGAACTTGGCCGCGGGGACGCCTGGGTGGCTCAGTCGTTGAGCGTCTGCCTTCGTCTCAGGTCATGATCCCAGGGTCCTGGGATTGAGCCCCATATCGGGCTCCCTGCTCGGCGGGAAGCCTGCTTCTCCCTCTCCCACTCCCCCTGCTTGTGTTCCCTCTCTCACTGTCTCTCTCTCTCTCTCTGTCAAATAAATACATAAAATCTTTAAAAAAAAAAAAAAAGAGCTTGGCCTAACTGCAAAGAAGGCCAGGGAGTGTAGTCTAGCTGGGCAGCGAGGTGCCCACCACAATCCCACTACCCAGGAGGAAGGCAAGAACGGACCTGGTGGACAACCAGTGGAGAAACCTGCTGTAGCAGAGCCCAGGTCATGAGGAGCAGGTGGCTGGAGGCTCAGCAGGTGGGCAGCTCCAGGTCCCTGGTACTTTCATCACCGGGGACTGCAGCCATGAGCCTTCTGCTGCCAGGACGAGGATCTTGGGCTTCCCCTGGCTGGGCCTGCCCATTTCTCTGCACGATGCTCTCAGTGGTCACACCTGTCCTCAGCCCCTCTACTTACCTTTCATTCCTGGCTGGTGATGACTCCGAGCCAAACCTGGGCCTCGGCCTTGCTACTCGGTAAAGAGACGTGGTCAGCGAGTTAAGCATCAGGATCCACAATCTAGAGGCTCATAGGAACTCTGTGGCAGAACAAACTCTTTTAAGCACTTGAGAAGTAAATTTTGAGATACAGAAACAAGCCAAGAATTACAAACCTTTATTCTCCGGTGATTAACATGGGCCCCAGCTATGGACTGGAATATTTGTGTCCCCCACCAAATATTGAATCTTAAGATACATGGTGATCCTATTAGGACGTGGGGTCTTTGGGAAGTGATTAGGTCATTAGGGGGGAGCCCTTGTAAATGAGACTAGTGCCCCTATTATAAAAGAGGCGGGAGAGATCCCTTGCCCAATCCCCTGTGTGTGCTTGAAGCCAGAAGGCACTGTCTGTGAAGCAGAGGCAGACCCTCACCAGACACCGAATCTGCTGGCGCCTTGAGCCTGGACCTCCCAGCCTCCAGAACTGTGAGAAATACATTTCTGTTATTTATAAGCCCCTCAGCCTATGGTGTACTGTTCCAGCAGCCCGAACGAACTCAGACAGCCCCCGAAGACTCTTCCTGCTAATATGGCAGTAGCCAAGTAGGGGTCACGATACGTACCGAAAGTAATAAAACTGCATTTAAAAGTTCTGTAATATAAATCAAATTGGACTTGCATTACAAAGAGTATAAAAACCTCATTAATATTAAAATTAATAATAGCTAGTATTTATTGAGCACTTACTGTGTCAGGTGCTATCTAACACCTTACGCAGTGCGATCTCTCACTCACTCCTTCCCACTCCAAAATGGGATACGATTCTTAGCCCTGTTTTCAGACAGGGAGGCTGGGCTTAGAGAGGTCAGGTGACTTGGCCAACGAACGCAGAGTTAGCATAGAGCAGAGCCAGGGTTTGATTCCAGCTCAGCTCCAGAACCTTCGTTCATAAGAAGCTGCTAGCCCGTGTATCATGGAAATAACTCTCCCTGAGTACCACCTACAAGGCTCTGCACAGCTTCGTGATGCTTGTGGCACTCCTGGTCTGTCTTTATCCCCATTTTGGCTGAAGAGCTGGAGACACAGGGGATCAAGTACACAGGGTTAGGGAGTCCTTCTTGTTGGCCTGACTCTCCTGCAGAGAACAGAGGCCCTCTGTGCCCTCGGGGGTGGGGGACGGCTCTCCTACATGGGTGGGCAGCCCCTGCAGGCCCTTGGGATGCACCCCATTTCTGGGAAGGGAACGCCGGGCTGCTCTCCGCCCTGAGAAAAGCCAGCAGGCCCTGCCGCCCCACGGAGACACCAGCAAAGGCCTCTCCCCTCCGGCTCCTCTCCATGTCCACAACCCTCTGCCTTGTCGTTCTCACCTCCTCTTGCGGGTCCAGGGCTAAGGTCTTCTTCCCCATCCTCTCCCCTCCCACCCCTCCTCTCGTCTTCCACTCCACCCTCTTCAAGCAGCCCCTGATCTTTCTAAAATGTTAGCAAAATCAGATAACGTGACCTTCTGCCTCGAAACCTTTCATGTTCCTGTTGCCTGCGGAGTAAAACTTGGGCCTGGCGCCTGAGGCTCTGCACGACCCGGCGGTGCCTCCTCTCCAGGCTCTCACCCATCACCTCCTCTGCCTCCCCTCCTCCCCAGCCCAACGGGTGCTCCCCCAGCTGCAGATAAGGAGGGAAGGGGTGGGGGGAGGGCCTGTGAACAAATAAACTTGGAAAATTCTGTATTCTCTATGCTTTCTTGGAAATTAGCCCAGTCTTCCCCAGATTTATTTGACCATGGAAGAAATAATGTCCTGCACATCAGCTCCTTTGAGCCTGCTGCTGTAGCTGGATGGGCCCCACTCCCCACCCTGTACTTGTTCACCTCCACACTTTTGCTCCTGCTCACCTCCCCCCCCACCACCCCCCTGGCCAGAACACCTTCTCTGACCCCCTCTCCCTTAAAAGCCACATTCCCCACGAACCTTCCTGATTTCATTCCAATTGCAGGCCTTTCCTCAACCCGTAGCATTAGCCTGGGCCTCTCTCTCTCCCTGACCTTGAACTATAAAGCCAGCCAGGATGTATGGTCACATGTGGTCCATTTTTGTCTCCTCCCTGCACCATGGGTTTTTTAAGGCAGGGGACTGAAGCTCACTCTCCTTTCATCTCTCACACAGGGCCTGGCACATTACGGGTGCTCTGCAAACACTCCTTGAACAAGAACTGAGAAAGGAGATACAAGCTCTGAAGAGCAAAGACTCTGCCCAGCCCCAGCTCCGGTTCCCATGGCAACCACCAGGGAGGGCTGGCCTGGCTCTGAAGCCCCGGGGTTGCCTGGCCCGACTCTCTGAGCATGACAGACAGGCTGAGAGGCTTCCCTGGAAGTGCAGGAGCAGGTGATGGGGACCCCCATTTGCCACCATGACGAGCTCTCCATGGCCAGTCTGCGTGTCCTTGGAGAAGCACGTCACCTGTCATCTGCAGACCGGCCGCAACAGAGGGACCCAGGATCAGACTTCCTGACTTACAGCAGCTTGCGTTCATCCTTCCCGAGTCCAGAAATGGCAGAGTTTTTGTCAAGGACCAGAAGGAGCCTATTATGGGGGCCGCAGGCGTGTGCCAGCAACAGGTCCCAAGCCCCAGGCTTGTGTGGCGGGAGGGCAGTGGGAATGAGAAAAGTAGGCAGGGCGGAGTTTGGGGTCTGCTGGGAGAGCCCGGCGTGCCTGGAGGGGGCGCCCTGCTCCGTGCCGGCCCATGAAGCCAACAGGGACTAGGCACCCGGGAAAGCTAGACCTTCTGATTTGTATGTGAATCTCCGGATTTGGAAAAAAAAAAAAAAAATGGCTCGAAAACTTTTTAATGTAGGTGAGAGCCCCATATCAGTCCTGCGTGAAACAAACAGCGTTGAATGCGGGGAGCACGGAGCCGAGCTTTGCTCTAACAAGCGTGTCAGAATTGGGTGCGGGCTGCTCGCGTTGGACGTGCGTGTGCGGCCCTGTCAGCCCGTGTTCCACCTGAGGGGCTGTGGTTCCGCGACACGAATATCTCAGAGTCCTGTGTCCGCTCCGACGTTGGGGGCAGGAGCCTGGCTCCAGGCCCTCCCTCCGGCTCCTCGGGGGCAGGGACGGCCCCCCCGCACTCTCTCTCTGCACCTGCCGGCACCGAGCCCCTCACCTGCCCTCTGCAGCCAACAGGTCGCGGGCCCAAGCGGGCCTAGCCCAGGGTGGACAGGTGTCCCGCTCTAAGTCGGGGTCCGTGGCAGCCTCTCTCTGGGTCCCGGCCCACACTCAGCCGCCCCCTGCACCCTGCAGCCCCCCTCCCTGGGGAAGACTCCAGAGAGGCAGACTGCTCCTCCCGCCGGCAGAGGAGGGGCCGGGACAGGCTTGCTGCTATTACAAATGACACTTCACCAGGCGGCCAGGGGTGCTGGGAAGGAGGCGGCTGTGTGGGCCCCCTCTGTCATTTGTCTCCTCCTCTCCTGATGGCAGGCATAGCCCCCAACCAACTGGAGCTGAGTGCATTGGGTGACGTGTCCCCTCACCCTGACCACCCCGCCTTCCGCTCCGTGCTTGGGGAGAGAGAGAGAGAGGAGAGAGAGACAGATGGACACAGAGAGAGAGCCTGAGGCCGTGGAAGATAGAAGGAGGGAGGGCCCTTGGCCCTGCCAATTACTAGCTGTGTGATCAGGAGCAAATTGCTTAACGTCTCTGGGCCTCTGTCTCCTTCTCTACCAAATGAGGATGGGGGAGGGTGGTTGGGAGGGTGAGAAGAGCTCACATCTGTGAGCACACCTAGGCGGGCGTGGGGCAGGCTCAGTGAGTGTCCTCTCCTGCCCTGGCTGGCTGCCATTCCAGAGAGCATTCCAGAGGCCAGGCCGGCATTCCAGGGAGGGGAGGGAGGGAGGCTAGAGTGTGGAAAAGACCGGTCTCCTCTCTCTCTCATCCCTCTTTCTGTCTTTTCCTCCTCCCTCTCATCATTCTTCAGGGCAACAGAATGTTTCTTTTTCTCAGAATGGACACGGGCACAAGGAGCCCCACTCCTGACCTGTCCCTACAAGGTGACCTCTGGAGGGCTGGTCTCCAACAGGACACCACTCTCCTGCACCATTCTGCCTCCTCTTCCTTCCCTCCCTCGCTCACTCCCTCCTCCCTCCCTCCACCTTCCCCACCTTTAGGCTCAGACTAGCTGCATCGTTGTCCCCTGATCGCCTTCACCCTGAACCTACCAAGGACCAAGTTTCCATCCATAAATACACCTGGGAATAAATACAGCAACAAGTCAGCCCTGCCCCTGCCCCTGCCCCTGTCCCTGCCCCTCCCAGCCGGGTGTGTAGGACATGTTCCGTGGCCTGTCTGAGCCTCATGCGTCTTTCAGCCGAGAATCGTACCCCTCAGAGGGCTGGTAGAGGATGAAATGCCGTCCCTAGTGCCCCTCGTTCGGGGGTCTTCCTTCTGTCCCTGTTCTTCACCCCCATAAATGTTTCTTCCTGCTTCCTGCAAAGGCAGAGGGCCCCGGCTGGTTGTCAGCCAGCCTCTTCAGAGCCCTTGACTTCACTGAGCATCAGACCTGCTTCTTCCTGCGGGGGTGGTAGCTTCCCTGGTGGTCCAGCCCTGGCTGGAGCCTGTCTGGCCCTTCGGGAATATTCTCGCCCTTCCCGCTGCTCTAGCCACTGTTACCAAGCCCAGGAGTGACAGGGTTTCATTGATTTTCTCACCCACACCCCACCCCCTCCCTGGCCTTCCTCTCTGTGGGGAACCCACTGTGTCGCAGAGAGAGAGAGAGAGAGAGCGCGCGCGCGAGCGCATGAGAACACCAGATGTTAAAGCCATGTTCCCTTCTTACACAGTCAGCCCTTTGGGGTGTTTGATCTCTGGCTTAACAAGTTCGGCCATCTTTCTTAAGAGAATAAAAGAGATTCAGACAAAGGAAAGAGGGAAGGAGACAACGAATGAGCAAGACAATGAGATGAAAGGAGCCAGACTCAAAGGAAGACAGAGAAAGACAAAGCAAGGCAAAGCCAGAGCGGAGAGGGAGCGACAGACAGACGGACAGACAAGACAGAACAGGGAACACCTTCTCTTAGAAGCCACCTCTGGCCTCTCCGGGGGCTCTCTCGCCCCATCTCAGCCCTTCCTCCCCAGCCCCAGCTGATCCGGACGCAGCCTTAAAGCCACCTTATCAACTCTACGTGATCACGCCCTCCCTGGGGAGGTGACAGCCTCCCGCTCTGCGTGATGGGGCATCTGCTTAAGACTCAGGAGCCTTTGACAGGAGATGGGATGAACAGCCTGGTGGTGCAGAGGGCTGGCTGGCAGGGGACAAATGGGCCGCCGGCGGGGAGCCCGGAACCCCTGCCTCCCTCACTCCTGGGTCTGAGCAGCCTAACGGAGGCGCCCAGGAAGCCAGCCACTGACACCCTCACTGAGCATTAACTCTGCATTTATTTCCCGCTCTGCCTCTCCCTTCCCCCTCCCCTCCCCACTCCTTTGTCTCTGGGTCTTCGATTTCCTATTTGAGAACAGTTCCAGCCGGTGCCCCTGCCTTAATCTCAGCCTCTGTCACCAGCAAAGGCTGTTTCGAGCCTGTGAGTCAGAGACCAGCACTGGTTTTTATTAAAGGCAGAAGGAAAACAATCTGATTTTATAAAAGCAAAGCACCTCCTTCTGAGCCACGGGTTCCCTGGGACATCGAACTGCCTGTGATATTTTAAAACATGCATGTACACATAATAGCCCCCAGCCCCTTCCCAGCCTCTGGTGGGAGCGTCAAACCTGCGTGGGTTTTAATGTTTTTTTTCTGGCTAAGTATTTTTTGGTCACTTCCAGTCCTCCCCCACTGAGAGCTTCCATGCAGGAAACGCCGAGAATTCCATTCCAGCCCCTGAGCCTCCACAATTAATGGGATCACTGGAAATGAACTAGGAAGGATGCTGGGGGCCTGGGGGTCTTATGTCCCTGGTGTCCAGGCAGAGAAGCTTCTAGCCAGAGGAGAAGCTGAGCCCATCCAGGCCCTGGGGTCCTTCTGCTGTGGACACTGATCCTGGCTCCCCAGGAGCCCACCTGGGGCTAGGAGTCCTGGAGCCTCTTTCTTCTCTGCCCCACCACCCTCTGGAGCTGTCTCTTTCCATAATTCTCTTCTGTCAAGTCTATTAGCCTTCTCTGGCAGGCTCTGCCAAGTTCAGCTGCATCTCCTTGTCTCATTTATATTAGAAGAGAAAGCTCTACCGTGTTTTCCCCTCACCTGAGGAAAGAGATGCTTCTCTTTTTCAAGACACTCATAGCCTTTGATGAAGCCCAAGAAAGACTTGAACTATAATGAAATTCAGTCTTTCAGAGATGAGATCGCCCAAGAGCGCTTCTAGCTGCCTTATGAAAACGGCTTGGCTTTCCAGCCGTCAGCAGCTGGGCACAGGGGCCTGCCCTGGATGCCTTTCTCTGCCCTGTCAGCAGCCTGACTCCTGCCTCTTCTCTCTTTCCCTGCACGGGTTATTCAGTAGCTAGCCAGGGAAGTAGCCTCCTGACAGGTCATCTTCCCTCCCCTGCTCTGACCCTTCCTTCACTGACCACATCCCTTTCTGCCTGCAAGGCCTTCGGTGGATCCAAACTCCCAGTCCAAGTGCCCCCCCCCTTCCCAAACCTTCCCAAGCCTTCCAGATGGGATGGACTGTCCATCTATCTGAACTCCACACCACCATGTCTGTAGCCTGGTTAAAACAAAACAAAACAAAACAAAACAAAAAACCATTTTGCCCTGGGACTATCATTATTGATAGAAGAGAAATAAAACAGCCCCTGTGAATAAAGGCACAGCAGGTGTCAGGGACAGATAGAAAGCTACCTAGGTTCAAACCCATGCTCGGCCACTCACCCACCGAGTGCCCAAAGGCAAGTTCGCTCTTTGAATGTGCTTCACCATCTGTAGGATGGGACTCAGGATTCCTACCACCGAGGACCACTCTGGAGGGGACAGAGGCATCAAGGGCTGGGCACAGAGTCACTGCTTTGTTTCTTATTCCTCATGGGACAGGTACTATTAGTCTGGGTTTATGGATGATGAGGTGGTTCTTAACCTTGGCTGTGTTTCAAAAGCAGCCGGGGGAACTTTTAAAACTACAGATGCTGGGCCCTGCCCCAGACCATTCCTGGGGTTTAGCCCAGGTGTGTGTTTGGTCAAAGGCCCCCTTCTGGGCAGGATGGGAACTCCTGCGCAAGGGATGAAAGAAGGGAGGCCGGGAGGGACCTGGGTGCCTTGGAAGAAGAGCCCAGAAGAGGGCAGTGGTAGGGTGGTGGGGGGCTGGGGAAGGCCGGGAGCCCAAGAGAGAGCCCAGCACAGCACCTGGCTGTGCCGACCACCGATCAGCAGGAGGGGGTCGGGCAGGGTGGGGCACCACCTTGTCTTTGTTCCTGGGCACACCCAGCACAGGGACTGCCTGTGGGGTCTGAGAGGGTGGGGAGGCTTCGGGAGAAGCCAGGCTGCTCACGAGCCCAGAAACAGGGTGGCCTCCCCAGCACCAGGCTTCTAGTCCAAGGGTGGGTCGGGGGAGCTCAGGAGAAGCAGGAGCTACTTGAGATGGTCAGGAACAAAGGTTTGCTCTGCACCGCTGAGAACAGAAGGGAGAAACACCCCGAGTTAATTAACTTCCTGCCATATGGATGGTGCCACAGGTCTTAGCTGCCCAGGGTCCGCTCTGTCTTCCAAGAGAAGATGGTGGCGGCCAAAAGGAAACCGCTCTTGGACAGCCAGGGACTTCTTCCGTTCGCTGGTCACATCCTCATTCATTCATTCGGTCATCAACAAACGTGTATTAAGTGCCAGGTTCCATGCTGGGGGAGAGACACATAGCACAGGGGTGACCAAAACAGAAGGCCCCCTGCCCTTGTGGAGCTCAAAACCCTTCACTCATTTCCCTTTACCACAAAACACCTGTAAAAGTTGTCTCTGCGGGGGACTCCAGATTCCCTCCACCCACTTCCTTTCGTCCTATGCCATCCCACCACTCCACTGAAACTGCCCTCACCAAAGACCACAGACCTCCAGGACACCGAGGGTCACGCTGCGCTCATCTGACCCGACCCAGCTGCGGCATTGTGCATAATTGGTCACTGCCTCCTATTTAGTTATTTATTTATTTATTTAAACTAGGCTCCACGCCCAGCGTGGAGCCCAGCTCAGCGCTTGAACTCGCGACCCTGAGATCAAGACCTGAGCTGAGATCAACAGTTGGAACGCTTAACTGATGGAGCCACCCAGGCGCCCCTCTGCCTCCTTTTGAAATCACCATTTGGTTTCCAAGGCGCCACATTTCTGCTGGTTTTCTTCCCACCTCACAGGTCACGACACCTGTCAGTCTCCTTTGTGGTTTCCCTCTTCGACCTCGTAATATTGGGGTGTCCTTGGTAAAGTCATTCTTCCGAGCTCTTCTCTGCATTGCCTCCCATCATGACCTCATCCATTCTTTCGATTTTAAATAGTGTCTCCACGCTGACAACTCCCACCTTTTTATCTCCAGCTCAGCCCTTGCCCCAAACCCCAGAATCAAACACCCAACTGCCCGATCAGTATTTCTTCTTAATTGATATCTCATGCTCCATGTGTCCAAAATGTAATTCCTAAGCTTTCCCATGATTCTGCTCCACACGCCGCCTTCGCCGACATGGTTAGGGAGGCAAGTCCGCCCTTCCATTGCTCCAACCATAACACCCAGCTGTTATCCAAGACTTCTCCCTTTTTCTCACATTCCGCACCCAGCAGAAATCTTCCTGACCTTGCCTTCAAAATGCACCCAGAATCCCACCAGTGCTCCATCTCTGCTGCCACCATCCTGGTCCAAGCCCGCATCTCCTGTCTGGATCTTGCAGTTACCTCCTCGCTGGTCTGCACATGGCAGCCGACGATCCTCTCTTCTGTCAACCTCTGCTCGAAACCCTCTGGTGGCTCCCGTCTTGCTCGGAGGAACCATGCTCTGCAAGAGCCTCGCTGATCTGGGCCCCACCACCGCTTGGAGTCCCTTCCTCCTTCGCTTCCCCATGCTTGTTTCTTTCCAGGCATGCTCCCTCTTTCAGCTTCTTGAACTTGCTATCCTCTCTCCCTGGAACACTGCGCAGATACCTACATGGCTTTTTCTGTCACCGCCTTCACATCTTTGCTCAAATGTTACCTTCACAGTGACACCTTCCTGAAGCATCCCACTTAGAACTGCTGTGCCCACCTCCACATATTCCATCTTCCTTCCCTCCCTTTCTCTGCCTCTGGCATCACTCTTGCTACCATCTAACGTGCAATCTATCTATCTGTTCTTCATTGTCTTTCACTAGAATGTGGGTCAGTGTAGGGGGTTGAATTGGGTACCCCCCCCCAAAGATGTGTCCAAGTCCTGAGCTGCTGTCACTGTGATTTGACCTTACCTGGAATTAGTCTTTGCAGATAAAATCAAATTAAGGATCTAGAGATGAGATCATCCTGGATTTAGGGTGGACCCTAAAGCCAATGGCTCGTGCCCTGTACGAGAAAAGAGAGAGATTTGAGACACAGAGACACAGAGGAGAAGGCCACGGGAAGATGGGGACAGACAGCCAATGATGCTGACACAAATCAAGGATTGCTGGGATCCACCAGAAGCTGCAAGAGGCAAGGAAAGAGTCTCCTCTAGAGCCTTCAGTGGTAGCAAGGCCCTCCCAACACCTTGATTTAGGATTGCCGCCCTCCCGATCTGGGAGAGAACGCATCTCCCAGGGTTGTGAGAATGTGTTGTGGCAGTGCTAAGAAACTAAGGCAGGATCTTGGTTTTGTTTTCTGCTGCAGCCCAAGTTCCAGCACAGCGCCAGGCAGTGAGGGCATGCGGCATCCACGTGTTGAACAGTTGGATGAGTGTCCTTCCGCACAGCGCGGTGCAGCACTCCGCGGGAGACAAAGGGGGAGGCAGGCACGGTTTGGGAGCAGCACAGAGCCAAGACCCTGGAGACCCTGAGCAACTGGCACTTGCACCCCCTGCCCCATTCCCTCATCTGCAAAGTAAAGGGGAAAGGTCCGCATCCCATCATGGTGGGGGGGATGAATGGTACGCTTAGTAGGTGTTGTATGCACTTAGCTTCCTCCACCCTACCCCACGCCCAGCCCTCACCGTCCTCCTCTCTCTAAAACCCGGGAAACAACCAATTTCGTCTGCCTTGGAGAACCACTCTCTATCTTTTTGTTTTGTTTTGTTTTGTTTTTGTGTGTGTGTTTTTTTTGTTTTTTGTTTTTTTATCAAACACCACTTAATGATGTGGGAAATATCCATGCTAGATTGTTAAGTGGGAAAAAGCTGGTTACAAAATCGCATGTGCATTAGCTCTGCTTGTAACAAGTGGGCATGAAAGCCCAGCCCATTACCAGAAAGAAAATCGGACTCAAGTGCCCAGAGCCCAGAATCCAAATTGTTCTTTGTTTTTCCATTGAATTTTTGCTCAGTCCATGCAGAGCCCACCGGTGTGGGCATCGGGGAGCCCCTCTCACCAGCCTCTGCCCCCTCCTCCACATTTCCCATCATGCCTTCTGTTTCCCCAATTCTTCTTTTATTTCCTTCTGTGATGCTTTTGAAGTTTCTCCATAAAAGTCAGGCACGTCTTTTGCTCGGTTTATTCCTAAGTACCTTTCAGATTGTCTTGTTGTTTTGAAGTGAGTCTTTTTTATCCTGTACAGTTTTTGTTTGTTTATTTGAGTGGCGCCTTCTTCCGGACACAGCTTCCATGTCAGCCCCTCCTTAGAGCAGTCTATGACCCCCTACTCCCGGCACCCTGGATGTCTCCTTTACTGTTCTCTCAGTTTTTATTTTTGTTCACGTAATTTCTTTATTTGAGTGTATTTTACTAATGCAAATTATTCATTCGTGGCCGTCTTCTCTACAGAACTGTGAGGGTTAAGAGAGCAGGAATAGGGTCTGTCTTAATCACAACCACAACCCCAGGGCTTAGTGTAGTGCCTGGCACCCAAAGGGTGCACATGGGTGTGCACTGAATGAGTCGCATGCACACACCCGTGAATGTGGATAGGTGGGTGTATAATCCAGGCTCGGCTGCTCCTAGTTGTAGGGACTTGGGTCCATCCCTTCACTATTTTGTGCTTTAGCTTCTCCGGTGATAAAGGACATGGCTTCTAACTTCCCTTAGAATGCTAAAATCCTTTGGTTCCATGAGGAGAGGGCTAGAAAGGGCCAGAAGCAAGTTGTGTCCCAGAAGGCAGGCTCCACATGTAAGCAAAAACTGAAGGAGGGTTTCTAAGTTGCCAGCTGGCAGTTATGTTAAAAAGATATGCCATGATAAAAAAAAAAAAGCTTGTGGTATCTATCTATCTATCTATCTATCTATCTATCTATCTATCTATCTATCATCTATCTATCTATCCATCCAACTATCTAATGGAATATTACTCAGCCATGAAAAAAGAATGCATTCCTGCTATTTGCAACAACGTGGATGGACCTAGAGGGTATAATGCTAAGTGAAAGAAGTCAGTCAGAAAAGACAACTACCATATGATTTCACTCATATGTGGAATTTAAGAAACAAAACAAGGATACAAAGAAAAAAAGAAACAAACAAAACAGTAGACTCAAATACAGAGAACAAACTGGTGGTTGCCAGAGGGGAGGTGGATGAGGACATGGGTGAAATAGATAAAGGGGATTAAGAGTACATTTATCTTGATGAGCACTGAGAAATGTATAGAACTGTTGAATCATATTGTACACCTGAAACTAATATAATACTATGTGAAATATACTTCCAAAAGAGAGAGAGAGAGACATGTCATGTCTTTGTCTGATTGACTGACTTCAGATGCCCTCACACCTTCTGCAAGGTTAGAGCCCTCTACTAGGAATGGATATTCCTGGCCAAAACCCAAATGGAAGTTCAGCATTCCACAACAGCTGAACAGACATTTCCCAGGAAGGGTACCAGGGAGAAAGAGTAATGGCAATTGCATCCACACTAGACCTGGTCTTCAGCGGAAGCATCTTCTCTTTTTTGTATTTGGGCCTCTATTCTCCAACCTCCGAGTCCCCCACACTATTAAGAGTTTTGAACTGATTACTAAGAATGAATGGGGACATAGCTGCTATCTAGATATTGAACTTGTATTAGGCAATTATAGTGAACTCTCTTACTTGTTCTAGAAGATTGTAGATTTTTTGGGAATTTCTATATAGAAACAGAAATGAAGACAGTTTTGTTTCTTTCCAATTCTTACACAATTTGCTTATTTCTTCTTTCCTGATTGTGTTGATAAGGGTTTTCAGGTCAATGCTGAACAGAGTCAGTGATAGAGGGCATCCCTGTCTTGTTCCTGACTTAAAGGAACTATGCCTAAAGCTTCATCATTGAGTAAAATATTTGCCTAAATTTTTTTTATAGACACACATTATCAGAGTAGGAATGTTCCCTTTCTCCCTACTTCACCACACGTTTCTGTTTTAATCATGAATATGTGTTGAATTATATTGTGTTTTCTGCATCTTTTGAGAAGATATTCTGATTTTTCTCCTGTCGTCTGTTAGTGTGCTGTATTATATAATAAATGTTCTGATATTGAGCTAACCCTACATTCCTAGCACAGAATGTAGCTTGATCATGATGTACTTTAAAATATGAATTGCTGAATTCCATTAGCTAATATTTTATTTAGAATTTTCTGTCCAATTTTGTAAGCGAGATTGGTCTATAATTTCTTTTTTCTTGTACAGGGGCTATTTTGAGGGTCGAATGACATGGTACTTTGAACACCATGTAGCACTCCAAAATTTTAGATATTTAGCAATCACCTCAAAAAACATCTAGTCTGGCTCAGGGAAGAGAATCTGCCTGCAAGGAGTTGTGTCAGACTGCCTACATGGGACAATATGAGAGGCTCCTGGTTGACACCTGGAATCCCACAATTCAGGATTCATTCATGATTCTTGAAGGCTTCTGGTTCTCAAGAGTCCCACTTAAGACCCAAGGAGCCCTGAGAGTGGATCACAAGCTGATTTCAGGACTAGCTGCCAACCCAAGGTGGGGCAGAGAAGGGTTGTTTCACCTACTTAACTAGTACCAGGACCATTCCCACTGGGGAGATATCACATCAGGTAGTGGTATCCTTGGTGGCCAAAGGAGTGTATGTTTATGTTCTTCACAATCATATGGAGTAAGGTTGGGGGGTGGCGGGCAATGGTCCAACTCTTTGAACCGATAAACAGATCTTCTTCTAGCCAAGTTGTTCTCACATAAAATCAATAAGAGATATAATTTTATCCCTAGAAGGCATTTTGGGGGGTCCAGAATCCTGGCATAATCCCAGTTTTATCCCCAATCAGCAGTTTGCCTGCCCCCTGTTCTTAGCAAGAGGACCCCAAGAATGTTGAGGTTATAAAAAGAGCCTTGGCATTTGGAAGAGGAGACTGGGTTCCAATCTTAACTCCACTTGCTCTCTGTGATGCTGAGCCCTTGACTTCATGTATAAAACAGAGATAATTACACTCTACCTTCTAGGTTTGTAATGCTGATTAAATATGATAATAAGTGCCAAGGGCCTGGTACATAGTAAATGCTCAGTCAATTCTCTCGGTTTCCTGGAAGGCTGAGGGTAATTACATGACATAAAAGGAGTCATAGAGGCAAAGCTGAGTCCTGCTGCCTCAGGTGGAGCATTGGAAGTCCAAGTGCAGACTTGAAATCCCAGCAGACTCAGCGCAGGCCCAAGGGTGTCAGCATCTGGGAGGAGAGTTCACCTGGGTTGTGGTCATGGCTCTGCGAAAGGAGGACGGGGACTGAGTTACCAGTTGGTCAGTTCCACGAGAACCCTCAGAAAACAGCTTGGCTGGTGAACTGTCAAGAGCCATAGCAGGAGCAGGCCTAGGTATTTGGAAGAGGGGAATCCGACAGGATTTCCCATTGGGAACCATAACACCTGGATGTATGGAGAGTGCGGCAGGCAAACGTCTCTGACACCTTGGGGGTGAGTTCAGAGGAGGGCTCCCTGCAATATTTCCATCTGCTACCCTTGGCATAGAGCATCCATTCTTGTATCCAACCCTCCTTCTGTTCCCTTCCTCTTCACCACCCATCCATCCACTCATCTATGTATGCATTAACTTGTCCATCCATTCATTCCCTTGCCAAGTCTCCATCCATCCGTCTGTCCACCCACCTAACCATCTATACATCTATCCATCCTTCCATGCCCTCCAAACACTGCCCAACACCATCCATCCAACCTCCCATCTGTCTTTTTAGCCATCCTCCCATCCATTACCCACTGACCCGCTAAACTCCATGTATCTCCCCACTTATCCTCTACCCTCTTATCTATCTTCATTCTCCACCAGTTTCTCCATTTCCCCACCTGTTCTATCATGCATCACAAATCCACCCATCCACTCCCCTACTCTTTTTTGCCCTACCTACCTATACATTCATCCAACAACAATTTACTAAATACGTTCTGTGCTAGTGCTGATGTTTAGAGATGTTTAGTCTCTGACCTCAAAGGGTTCACTCTTTGGGGAGGGAACTAAGATAAATCAATGGGGTAACCCAATGGTGTGAGTGCTAAGGAAGAAGCAAGCCCAGGATGCTATGGTGTCCAGGGAAAGGGCCTTTGACCTAGAGATCCAGGAAGAATCCCTGAGGTTCTGGAGGCTGACTTAGATTGATCACAATGAACCAGGTGGAAGAGATGAGAAATGGCCATCCAGGCAGAAGGCTCCTTCTTTGCAAAGGATGATAGTCATTTTCTCTCCGGTGGATCATGGGGACGGCACTTGTCAAACTAGGGGCAGCCCCCTCTGAGTTTCTCAGTGGGGATGGGGACAGGTCTAGTCAGGGCTGGCTAGAACGGGGCTGTTGGCCAGCATCTGAGCCGGGACTCGGGGCAGCTCTCTGGAAGAGATATCCCAAGTCCAGGATTCCTTTAAGACCCACTCGCTGTTTGGTTTCCCCCAGAGCCATCCTGCATTTGCTATTCTGTGCACTTTCTGTGTATTTGCAAGTTCTGATTGAACAAACACTGGCTGGGACACAGTGAACCCAAATAATTGTGTGCCTGTCAATGGTACATGTTAATTGGAGAGTTGTAGAGTCCACGGGATGGGTCACAAGGGAGAAGCCAATTACTCCGTGTACCTGTTTGAAAGGCTCCCACTCCCGGAATCCTGACTGGCATTAGAACGCTCTGTATTGGTCCGTGTTATTGATTTTCCTCCCGCCTCAGTTGATGGGCTCATTAATTGACAATTACCTTTTTCCCTGTGTTGGGAGAATTGACAACAAGGACCTGAAGTGTTCAAGTTTCATTTGAGCTGAGCTAAGCCTGTACCTGCTTAACCTATAACAAGTCCCAACAGGCAACTCTGGGGAGCCGGAGCCTCTAAGGAGGAACCAGGGATGTTGGGCGGTGAACCAGACTCCAGCATGGAGCCTGCTGGGGCCTCAGCAACAAGGGCTAAAGGAGTGAGGGTGGACTGGGTGGGATTGGGCAGAACTGGCCAAGATTGGGGCTGATATGCAAAGCTCCCAATGGGACCGATTCCCATTTGGCTCCGGTGGGCAGTGAAGGGGGGAAAGATTGTTTGCTGAGCACCTACTATGTTCCAGGCACTTTTTTTCTAACTGGACTCCCTCCCCCTTAAACTTTTAATACTACATATATGCTATATATCTGCTTATATATTGTATGGGTGCTTTATACATTAAAAAGTAAGATTTTTTGCACACCTCCCCCCAGAATCAATTGTTGCTCCCAAAGTGGGGGGGGGGCATTGTCCCCACTGAGTATGAATGCTGTGGAGAAACTAAGGCAGGAGCCCTTGGTGGGGGTGGGGTCCCACCACTCCAGACACACTGGGTCTGGACAATGGAGCTTGGTCAAGAGTAAAGGCTCGGGCATCAGACCTGCTCTGCCACTTACTGTCTGACTCAACCTCTCTGAACCTCAGTCTCCTCATCTGTTAAATGGAGCTAGAAACAGGACTTAACTTACACTGAGTGGTAGGTGGTAATAATTCACTGAGGTAATGCATGTAGAGTAAGTTCTCATTACACTGTAGTGTCTATTGTAGTCGTTGTTTCCAGAACCCACTGGCTAGCAGGACAGAGATTCCTGGCACGTCCCCTGCTCTTCAGGGATATGGACCATGTCTTACTGGTCACAGTGACCCCAGCCCTGGCCCTTCCTGCTGTGGGAACTGTCGACTCTCAAGCAGGTTCACTCTGGCTCTGAACGGGGCCAAGCGGCAGGAAGAGGGTCAGGGAAGACGGCGGCTGCCCAGGAGCATCTGGGGGCCACGTGTTCCTCCGGGAACACCATGTCCCGCCACCAAGAGGAAATTGCTCTTTTAGCTTCTGCAGATGTCTGAGCGACTTCAGAGACTTCCTTAAACTTCTGCCTGTCTTAAGTTGCCCTGCCAGATCGCCTGCCCGAGGGTGACCTGAGGTGCCCAAGTCTGACCTGTTTTGCTCGGATGAGGGAAAAACCTCTCAGGCCGGCCCAGAGGTCAGAGATCAGGATCGGGATCATGGGATCAGGAGCGGACCTGCCTGCACGGCCCTCAGACTGGGCCCAAATCTTACAGGACCTTCCCTGGCGTTTTGCCCTGGGAGGTTGCCACGTGGGTCTTGCCCACATAAGGCCTCTCTTGCTCATTTCCTCATAATAGCAGTAGATTTTAAACTCTGATTCAGCTAAGAGGCACTGCCCCCCCCCAACACTGGCACCCCTGCGGCTGCACGGACTCTTCCAGATTTGTGAGTTTCCTTGTGTCACCGTGGCAAGCATCGAAAACCACCTGATCACAAGCCAACCCGGTAGGCACAAGAAGCCACAGATTGGACTTGGCTTAGTGCACTGGTTTCCAATTATTTTTAAGCCGTTTATCCCTTTCTTCAAAAGAAGTCAACGTGGAAGCCCAACTGATATACGTAAGAGGGACAAGTACCTCTAACATGTAGCAGGAGCAAAAAATTAACCCGTGTGTGAATTTCCTCAATCTCGTCCCGTGCCATGCTTCTTGCTTTCTAGACAGTCCTTTGAGGGCTCCGCTCGGTGCCTGCAATTGCTGTAGCTGGTGAGAGACACAAGAGTGGAAAAAGCCGGAAATGTGCTCAATCTTCCCCACCCCCACCACTCCCTCCCCACCCCGCCCCAGAACCCCAGAAACCCCAGGATGCAATGAGGAATACCAGTTGGTGGTGAGAGGGTGCAAGCCCCAGCCCAGCACTCACCAGCTGGGTGACCAGGGGCGAGTGTCTTGACCTCTCTGAGCCTCCTTTTAGTCATCTATAGAACAAGGAAAAGAAGCCTGTTCGCCCACCTTTCTGCATTGCCAGAACAGGATGGATTTGTGAATATAAAAACGAACCCCGAAGGGCTGTCCTGGGAATTGGAAAAATACCTTAAGGAGTTTTCTTTTTTTTTTCTCTTTTTCTTTTTTTTTTTTTAAGGTTATTAGTAGCAGAAGCAGACCCTCCATTAAGCGTTAAGGAAGGCAAGCACTGGCCAATCCAAACTCTATATGTTTTACTTGGGGGGACAAAAACAGACTAGTGCTTTCCTTCCCCGCTCCAGGGAGCAGACCTTGCTCGTGCTCTGTTCTGAACGTTTCGTTCTCTGGGCCTAAAATCACTCCGAGTTTTCAGATTGTTCCCGTTCTGGTTTTGTCTGTGAAACCTGATTCTGCAGAGGACCACTTTCAGCCACTGTTGCCAGGCCCGGGGCTAGGCTCCTTCTAAATGGCAGCTCGTTGTATCCTCCAATGCTTCTGGAAGGCAGGCACCCTTGCACCCTCCTATAGATGGGGGAGCTGAGGCATGGAGGAGTTAAGTGACTCACCTAAGACCACTCCTCCTCCCCGCCCCAGCTAATGACTGCGATGGAGGCAGGATGGCCAGAAGCACAGAGGAGCCTATTGTTCAAGGAGGTGGTAGGGGGAGGGCACGGGGAAAGAGACTTCATGGAAGCTGTGCTGGGTCTCAGAATTCATGTACCCCACAGGTCAAGGTGATGTGCACCAGTTGGCTCAGGTGCCTAGCAGGGGGCACCATCCATGCAGCCAACCCTGGCACATTGAGGTCTCGCTGGGTGCATGCTGGGGGATGGCAGAGCAAAGGCAGAGACGAGAAAGAGCGGACCCCGTCTTCAAGCAGAGCACAGTCTGAAGGACCGCGCGTAAGCATAAGCATAAGCATAAAGCACAGTGGACACTATCATGATAAAGAGGCGTGGGAAGGGCTGTGGGCTGGAGGAACGGCACCAGGCGTGTCAGATGAGGCCGCTGGAGCCCGGCCGTGAGAAACGAGGGGAGGGGTGCTGCTTTGCTGTAGCAGAGCCCCGGCCCACGGAATTGCGGGCCCCATGGTATGTTGTTGCTCGTGTTTCATGCCAGCCCTGCTAGATGGGAGGTTTCCAGCTGGTTCTCTCTTCTTTCAGTCCGACCTCAGCCGGGGTGTGGTCTTCCCCTTCTTCATGCCACCACCATCGCTCTAGATGCCCAGGGTCCTGCCTTCTGGTTGGGAGAAAGTTCTCAAGTGTCCTAGACTCTTGGGCTCAGAGTTACCCACCCATTCAGGTAGGTTGGAGGAGGGCTGGGCAGTGTCCAGGCACCAGAGTGTCACTGGATGCTTAATCAGGGACCTCTGAGCCTGTCCCTGATGGTCCACACAGACAGTGATAGGAAAGGACACTCGGTGCTCGCATGGCCTACCTGAGGCCCCCTAATGCTGATGACAGCCTCCCTGCTCCAGCTAGGGCTCATGGTGTCTCTACTACCCAGTCTCCTTGGTCCTTCCTCTCTCCCTCCTGTTTATTCTCATCTCACTCTGCAAGGATGTATCCCAAAGCGGTGAAGAGCCAGGACTCTGGAGCCAGCCTGCCGGGCTCCAGCCCCAGCTCTGAACCAGCTATTTGATTTGAGGCAAGTGACTTAACCTCTGCCTCGGTTTCTCATCTATAGAGTGGGGCTACTAATAGAACTTACCTCGTTGGCTTGCTGGGAGGATCAGTGCCAAAGCACCTGCTTTTTCTGAGACTCCACACTGGCCTCCAGGAGACACAATGTCACACATACGCTCGGGGGAATGCTCAGTGTAGGTGGGAGTCATGGTGGGATTCAGGCAGACGGCAGTCACTGCAAAGTAGGGGCGCGGGACACAGATGAGGTGAATGGTCAGAGGAGAGAGCAGTCCTTGGAGAGTTCAAACCTAAATTCTAGAATGGAGAAGAAGCACAGAGAAAAAAGTGGTAGGGTCTAGCACCTAACCCAGGATCAGGGCGAATAACGTAGGAATGGACAGGAAGTGATGGACCAAGAGGAAAGGCACTCCAGGGGGGTCGGACGTGGTTGGGCAAAAGCATGAGGCAGGGAAGCGCAGGGTGATGCGCGGGGTGATGCGCAGGACAGCACGTACACAGGAGATGTTGAGAAACGGTCTATGAAGGTACATCCATGAAGCCACGTATGTGGCCGAGTGTCCCAGACACCACACTGGGGGCCCGCAGAGATGATCTCAGGCACTCCTTACACTAACCCTGTGAGTCTTATCATTATCTGTGTCTTACAGATGAAGAAACTGAGCAAGCTCAGAGAGGGGAAGTCCTGGCCCAAGATCACTCATTAAGTGGTGGTTCATCCGTCCTTCTGCAGAGTCGGGAACCTTCCCGATGCCCCACGCTGCTGCCCAGGCAACAGAGAGGATTCGTGGAGAATGATGGGGAAGCCAGGGGGAGGACTGGGAAAGCTCCAGATGGAGCGTTTCAGCTTCACTCTTGTTAGGGAAGGCCGGCCACCCACAGGGGCCTCACACATCCGGAGAGTCCATGAAAACCTAGATTCTCAGCCATGGGTTTTATACTCCTGGTTTTAGGCTCCGAGACTTCGTCAGGGGCTGAATTCTATGTGGTTGTTCTAGTCAGCTCCCCATTCCTGCCTGCCAGGAGGAAAATCTTCCGTGGGCCCCCTTCCTCATCTGCACATCTCCCAGCATGGCAACATCATCCTGGTGCTTCTAGCATAATCAAGCCTTGACTGTGTTCCAGACATCCTTCCACTTACTCTTCCTCGGTGGGCCCACAGTCTTTCAGAGTAGCAGTTCCCAACCCCGGGTGCCAGTGAAAATTACCTGGGACCTTTCAAAGATACCAATGCCCTGGACTTGCGGTCTGTAGGAGGGCCCAGGGGTGAGGCATTTTCAAAGCTCCACAAGATGGAGAAGCACTGCTTTGGAGAAATCTGCTGGAATAGTCTGCAGACCCTCTAAGCAAGGCCGGGGGGCTGGTTGGGGCGGGGTTGCTCCTTCCCACTCGCATCAGCATAATCCATCCTGTGAAAGCCCACGAAACACAAATCAAAAGCTTCCTGCTGGCCAAAGAATGGGTCTTTGGAAAACGGGGCTGAGCTTGCGGACTTGTGTCCTGGGGGGGGGGGGGAGAGTTCCTAACTGTGTCCGGGGCCAATTCAGCCATTGTGACTTTAAAGCCACTCTCTGCCTGCGGACTTCACCGCCATTTTGCCCAGGCGAGCCAAAGCCCCACTGCGATTTTTATTGTCCATTTTATATTGTCGAACAGGAGCCTTAGATGCTTGTGGTCATAATTTTGAAATATTAAATTACACTGAGCATTAAGGGCTATGTTTTCTGTTAGAAGACAGGTTAATTGCTGCTCTTCATCTTTAATTTTGAGATTTAAGCCAGTTTCCCATTTAGCTCTAATTGGTAGTGTTCTGACAGCCCTCCCTGACCCCAGAAGCCTTTGATATGGTTTAGAAATCCTTTTATGGAAGCCCCTTTTTCTTTTGCCCTGCACATTTAATAGATTTGTATTTCCTCCGTCATCTTTCCTTGTGTGGAGATATTTCAAGATCGCACCATGTGTCTGTAGGGGATAAATGCCTCCTCTCCGGCAAATATTTTTTTACAGTGATCGGCAAAAGAGGATTAATTGCCCCCATTCACACACACCTCTTACTCGCTGTGTTCCATTTTCATATGGAGGTGTTTAAGCCTTTCTTCCGCAGCCTGGCTGGCTTTGTCGGTAAATGCTCGTGCTCTTCAAGTGATGTTTCTGGAATAGACCTTAAGAGAGCATCTACTTCAATCACTCTATTTTACAGATAATAATATCACCATAATAATGCTTTATGTGTCAGGGGAGAGCACTCATTGTGAGGAGAGGGACGAGGGTGGTAATGAGTCCTTCGTCCCTGGAGGTGTTCAAACACAGTTTAGAAGCAGCTTGTCAGGCATATTTTAGACGCAAATATAGCAGGCGAACTGAGAGGTTTTAGAATCTTCTGACTTGGGTTTAAATCCCTGCCTCTTGCTGGTCCTGTGGCCTTGGGTGGCTTATGAGCCATTTTGAGCCTCTATTTACTACTCTATAAAATGGAGTTAATAATACTACTTAGCACCTAAAGTTACAGTGGAACAGAGTGAAATAATTCCAGGTCCTTACTAAGTGCTTCATAACTGTAGGTGACTATTATTAAATATTATAGACGGCAGCTAGGCTTCAAAAGTTAGGGCAGCGGTGGGAATAGGGAAGAAATCATCATAGAGATCTTTCCATGATCCTCAGTCCCCAGAACTCAGTAGCCCACTAGAGTTTCCAAAGTGCTGTCACATCTGTAACCTCCGTTTATCCTCAGAGTGGTCCTATATCCAGACTAAATAAATAATAGTGTGGAGAAATAGAGGCTCAGAAAGGTAAAGTGACTTGCCTGAAGTCACATAGCATATGGATAGAGCCTCTAGAATCCAAATTCATACATACTCTTCTCTTTCTGCTGCTTCCAGGAGCTCAAGGCTGTTGTCTATCTGTCCCATTATCCTTCTGCTTTATCATGAGGATATATCTCAATAACCTAGGACCTTCCTTAGCTAGGTGGACATGCTTCCGGTCTGTCCAGACTCTCATTCTGAGGGTGATGCTTGCCAATTCAAATGCAAGGCTTGGAACTGTTTCTTTTACTCCCAAGTATGTAGGGCAATCAAGCAGTCCAATAATAATAATACATAATGTTGGATACTCATAATGCACTTGTTTCATGTGGCAGTCTTAGAATTTTAATTTGATACAAGGAACATTATTACTTCATATTCATTAAATCGCATGTAAACTTCTTTTAAAAACCCTTTTTCCAGCAATAATAGAAGACAATTTTACATGAGAAAAGTCATTTGGAGAAGAAGATCTGTTCAATAGGTTTTCCCAAGCATCGTTACGGCCTGGGCTGACCCCGCCACCTTCTCCCACATGGTTCCAGTCTCCCCTGCCACGGTTTAACAACATGAAGTACTAGAGGCCATTTATATGGGGGGCTCCTGGAGCCGTCTGTAGGAGGGGGCTTCCACCTGCTCGGCTCACTGGCTGCTCCCAAGAGCATCCCCTGGCAGAGGCCCTGTGTAATCAGCCTTTTGCACGAATGTTACGCTCTCAGGAATCTTCAAGGCTCATCATCACACGAGTTACAGTCAAAGGAAAGAAGGGAAGAGCTCAGGGTTGGGGTGGGGGGTAGAGGACGCGTGGGGGAGATCCCGACTCTCCTTAAAGACTTAGACACTCAAAGGGTGCCTGGGTGGTTCAGTCGTTAGGCGTCTGCCTTCGGCTCAGGTCATGATCCCAGGGTCCTGGGATCGAGCTCCACATCGGGCTCCCTGCTCCTGGGGGAGCCTGCTTCTCCCTCTTCCGCTCCCCCTGCTTGTGTTCCTGCTCTCACTATCTCTCTCTCTGTCAAATAAATAAATAAAATCTTAAAAAAAAAAAAAAAAAAAAAAAAAAAAACGTAGACATTCAAAGCGTTGGGCTGGAGAAATTTGAACAGAAGATGAAACCGGGCTACCTTCAGGAGGTTCCTGGTCTAAAGGCACTGAGATCCACCTCCTACCATGCACGCACACCTTCCATTTTACCTCCTCCTGCTAAACAAGATGGGTCTGCAGGTCTAATCCGGCTCTTTCTCTCTCGTGCTGAGCTCCAGCTAAACCAGCTGTTCCAGCTGACTTTAAGCAGAGCCCCAAGAGCTCCTCGGGGTGAGGGGTCCCACCCTGTCGCTACACTGGGCAGCCCCCCAGTTTTGTTTTTCAAGTTGATTCTGCACAGACTTTTATATGAAGGAAACTCTGAGCCTGTGCATCCTGAACCTGTCTCCCCACCCTTCCCCGCCGCCCATTTTGCAGATCAGGAAACTGAGGGTCCCCAGAAGGACAGGGTTTATTCCGGACGTGGGGACGTGAGTTGGAATGAGAACGTGATTGTAGCTCTGCTGCAGTATGCGATCTCCACTGCATTTGCCCTGTGATGACACAAACACCGTAACATCCTTCCGCTGATCTTGGGGGACCGATACTGTGGACTGTGTCCTTACAGCATTCCAGAAACTTGTTCTAGACAGCATGCATCCCCTCCTGTAATCCTGGCAGCAATTTCAAATGGTAGCTATGCCTGTCCCCATTCTATGGGTGAGGTCACTGGGCTGACTGCGAGGTCAGCCAGGGAGTGGCTGAGCTGGGCTTGAACCCAGGCCACCGCTGGACTCCCTGCCTCTGCTCTTCACCCCCGTGCTTGACTGCCTGGAACCGATCGCCTGGAGCCTCCATTGACTTCTCTGTGAAACTAAGGTACCTCATTCCTGTCCAGACTAATTTACACGCGAGGTTCAAATCAAAGGGATGTAAAAATTCTTGGCAATGTCAAAAGTGCTATAAAAATGCACGACTCTCTACTAATGCCATTATAAAATGTGGACATATTATTTGGTTTGGGGCCTTTTCATTAATGCAGTAAAGATTCTGGCAGGAAAAGGGGGTCTTTGCTCAACAATGTATGATGCATTATGGTTCAGAAACACATTCATTCAAAAACTTTTATTTAGAATCTTTTCTGGGCTCAGCGTTGGGTCAGGCACTAGGGATAACCAGTCCCATCCCTCAAGATGCTCAGGGTCCTTCGGAGTTTGCCAAGAGATAAAGCAGCGATTGCCTTCCAGTGAAGAATGAACTGGAAGCCTCTGCGGCCACGAGGGGGTTCTGACCAAGTGTGCTGGCCAAGAGGGCAGGCTGTGGTCTAGGTTGCCTTGAATTCATATCCTTGCTCTTCACTTATTAACTAGTGTGTCCTTGGGCAGTGTTCTTGTTCTCTCTGTGCCTGAGTTATCTCTTCTGTAAAATGGGAATTATGAGAGACGATAACAGAGTCCTACCTCAAAGAATTGCTCTAAATATTTCATGAGCCAGGGACTCTTTGGAAGTCTGATGCAGACTATGGACTCCTGGGAATATTGTTTTTCAATGCATCCAATAAAAATATATAGGATTAGAAAGTGTACTAATTACATTAAAAATAGTATCAAAATATTAAAAACACAATTTTGTAATGTAGCAATACACGTGCTTCTTTATTAAAGCATTCAATAATAAGATCCCACGGCAGGTCTAATAAGCACCATAATGTCGAAGTGGTGATAGGCATAAGTGGTATTTCAAGGCATCTGCAATTCTATAGTGTGAGAGGAATTTATCTGTGTTTTCTATAAGTGACCTACAACTAAAAGAAATGCTCAATTTCAGTTGAGATCAGTGAACAAAGAGATGTGATTTTTCCCTTCCCAGTTCTCTGACCCCCTGAATTCTCTCCAAATGACCCTCTGGAGGCCCCGTGGACCCAGGCGGCTAAGTCCTGCCCCCGGAAGACCCTCTGGTGAAGGGAAGGAGTGCATGATGCTGAGGGATCCAGCAGGAGCAGCTGTGGGGGTTGGGGGTTGGGGGTGGGGCTCAGGAAGGAGACCTGCCCTTGCGGAGTTGCTGGCTGGGTGGGGAACCGTGAGGTCGATTCAGCTGCCCTGCACAGCATCTTGGAACGGAGTCACGCCAGTTGAATAACATGCCAGGACAAACCTTGGGCAGTTTCGGATACTCATGCACCCGCACCATCCTCCTCTTGTAATAACTGCACAATGATTGAAGGTGGGCTCTGCCAAAATTCGGATCTCAACTCCACCATCCATCCTGTGTCACCTTGGAAGAGATCCTGGTTCACTGTATCTCCGTTTCTTCATCTGTAAGATGGAAATAACAGTCCTGGCCTCTGACGGGCATTGTAACAATTCAAAGAGACGCCCCAGGCGAGGTGCATTCACATGGTGAAGGGCTCTGCAAGCATTGGGTACTCTTGTCATTGTCATTTGCCACAGGACAGTTAGCACTGTAAATGCCATCAGGTAGGTAAACCAGAATGAGCCACTCCGAGGTAGGATAGCCTCGAGGGAGCAAGATCACTTGAGTCTGAGTCCCAGCGCTGCCACTTACCGGCGGTATAACTGTGGATGGTGCTCAACCCTCCCTGGGTCTCAGTTTCTTCCTCTATAGAAGTAGAAAAAGAATAGCATCAACCTCACAGCGTGGTTAGCAAGACTGAAGGAATGTATGTAAAATGCTTAGGACGGTCCCTGGCTCACGTTACGTACTCATCTGTGAGCTCTAGTGCTCAGTGAGTGACTCTTGTCGCCTCCCAGCACCCACACTTTGTAATTTCCCCAAATCCAATAAACTTCGTTAAGGGCCTAGGAAGGCCCTTATCAAGTTCAGTTACTTATTTTATGGAATAATTTATCTGGGCCAGAGCAACGGTCGCAGATCAGAGAATCTGAGAAGGTGTTTGGAGCGGTGGAAAAACCAGGTATTCTGTGCCCATTATATGCCCCCTATGTTACCCTATTTAATCCTCACAGTGGCCCTTCCAGAGAGTTAGCATTATCCCCATTTTATGGATGAAAAAATGGAGGGTTCAGAGAGGAGAGAATAGCCCAGGTTTGAACCACTGAGTGACGAAGCTAGAATTTGAACCCAGTTCTGTCCCACCCATGGAAGTCTCAGCTGCAAGGAGTATTTCCTGCTGAGCCAGGAGGGCGGGGCCTGCCCATCTGAAGCCATCCTCCTTCGTCCCCAGGCTGTGGTCCAACCAGGCTGACAGCAGCTAGGATGTCTGCTCTGTGCAAAGGAGGAATGCGTGTCCATCTCATGGGTACTGAGCTAGCCTTCCTGCTCAATGCCTTAATTTGTAATGCATCATGACCCTGCTGGAAGAGTGTGCCTCCCGTTCTTCCCGAGTTAGGGATGGCAGGCGGGGTTGCGGCATGCCCCTGGATCACGTGTCCAAAGGCCAGATCCCTGGCACAAAAGCCTGATGCCTATTTTTCTTCTATTCCTCTTCTGCGGTGATGGGGTGTGAAAGAAATGGGTCCTAGGCAAACGAGGATGTCCCTAAGTTCTGGGAACCCAGACATCCACTCGTTCATTCTCCAAATGCACACGCAGAGCACCCACCACATTTTGGGCCCTGAAGATAAAAGGATGTTGAGATGTGACTCCTAGACGCAAGAACTGCCTCTCCAGGAGAGACATGCATGTACATGTCACCGTGGGCTGGGACAGAACTGGGGTGTGGCAGGGAGCCTTGGGAGCTAAAGGAAGGGAGTGACCAGTTCTCCTTGGGTGAGGGTTGGAAGGATCCAGGGGAAACTTTCAAAGGATGTGCCATAGAAAAACACGTAGGTGGTCAGCAGGCAGAGAAGTGCTCCACAATGGTGGCAGAAATGAAGCTCAGAGATGCCAAGAGACTTGCCTAAGGTCACACAGCTGGGAGTGAGGGGTGGAGCCAGGGGGGAGCCTGATTCCAGGCTGACTCCAGGTCTTGTGTTCTTGTTCACATTGAGCCCGGCCAAAGGAAACCAATGGTAAAGGCCCAGAGGAGGGAAAGGGTCCGAAGCACTCAGAGAAGGAAGCTGGAGCACAGAGGCTCACCAGGAGGCTGAAAGAGGATTGGAACCAGAGGACCAGGGCCTCAAATGTCAAATCCTAGAGAATGTCCTGTGTTGCTGTGGTAGATTGTTGTAACAATGGCCTCTGATGACCCGCTTCCCCTTGTACCCACACCCTTTGCAGTGTGGATTTTTTTTAAGAGATGAAGTCTATTTCGCCACTCCTTGAATCTGGGTTGACCTGTGACTACTTTGGCTGATGGAATATGGTGGGAATGACCTTGTGGGAGTCCCTGAACCCTCAAGGGGTGTGCAGCTTCCCAGCCTCCTGCTGCCCCAAGACTCCCCTCGAGGAAGCCGGGATTGGGCTCCTTGAGAACGAGAGGCCACGTGGAGAGAGACGTCCCTCCCCCTGCCAACTCAGCCATCTCAACCGGAGCCCCTCGAGGCACCAGACACGTCCAAGAGCCCATCTTGGATCTTTGTCCCAAACTGCCAGAGGAATGCAGGCACACAAGAAGGACTCCAGATGACCTTTTGCAGAGCCCCCGTGCCCAGTCCAGATTGCAGAATCACGAGCAAAGAGATGGCTGGTTATGCCTGAATTTAGCACCACCACCTGCACTCCTCCCAGCCCAGCTATTTTGGAAACATCTAGGTTGAGGGCGAGCATGCGAAAGCCAGACCAGCCTCCAGGGACTCATCACATCTCAACCACAGGGACAGCTGGGTTCTCCGTTGGAAGCTGGAGCCAAACAGCCTCCCCTTCTTGGTTGATCCATTTGTTTTACTACCATTTCTCCCTCTATACTGATGGTGGAGGCAGCTGCCAGAGTAAACTGGGGCCAGTCTCACGGCCAGAAAACACCAACTGCCTGGATGGCTTTGCTGGTCTGTTTGCTCCTCTCTGGGTAGCATACTTTTCTTTTGATTCGTGTAGAATCTTCCCTTGGGGACTCAGGGTCACTGGGGAGGGGAATCTGTCTCAAAGACAGGAGCTGAGCCCTCAATACACAGCAGACACTTTCTGTATATTATTATGATTACGTAGCTACTATTATTTATGGATTCTTCCTATGCGCCTCAAACACTTACATACTGTCCCTTAATCCTCACAACGTTGCCACAGGGCTGGTGCTGCCACCTTGTTTCGCTCAGAGGGATTCTGAGAGCCAGAGGGGCTGGTGACTTGCGAGGAGGTGGCAACGCTGGAGTTGGGACCCACATTGTCCGGCTCCAGAGCTACATGGGGTTTCCTTTCCAAGAAAGGCAAAGTCTGGCCACCATGTGTCCAAGTGATGGGAGTCTCAGGTTTGCTTGAGCACGACTAAGCAAGAAATGGACTGCATATTGCAAAAGATGGCTCTCTTTTCACTGAATTGATAACTAAAGGGTCCCAAGGTATACCCTGGGTGTTCCGCGGTGACAGAGACTTCGTGGAGGCTGGGTTCCCCCACTTTTCTCACCACCAGCCCCCACTCCCACACAGGAAGAGCTCCTGACACCGCACTGCCCTTGAGTACTACCCGTGACAAGAAGGACCTGGAAGGAGTGTGTCTGAGGGGCTTCCCATACCTGAGCAGAAACCCTGCTTCCCAGGTTAGGGAGAGGAACCCAGAGCTCTCTAAACAGCTGTGGCTTCGGGTACCACCTGTCATGGCAAGGTACTGGGGTTCAGGCCCTCCACCTGGGTATGACACTGCCAGAGGATGAACCACCCAGGAGACAGAGCACGTTTGGGCCATGAGCACCAGCAAAGGAGGAGGATACCTACAACATGCTTTTTACATTAAAAAACAGATGAAATAGACCCCAAGAGGGGACATCAGCATGTTAACTTTTCTATACCTACTTTATAGCCCATTTTATACTGTTATTTGGAATCATTATGAGGAAGGGGGCCCTTGAAAGGTATCGATTTCACCTAAGTACCCCTTTCTGGACCTCAGTTTCCCCATCCACATAACAAAACAGTTGTTCCCATTTGTGTTCCCGAAACTGACTGGATAACAGAGCCACCTGGGATGTTGGGGGTCCCAATTTGGGGCTGCTGCCTGGTGATTCTGAATGAGGAGGTGGGCCCGGAGATCTGGATCTTAACAAACATCCCATGGTGATTCTTCTAACAAGGGAAGGTCTGTAAAACCTGGATGTGAGAACCTGGGGTACCACCCATCTTGGCTGGCTCGGGACTGAGAGGTTTCCCAAGATGTGGGACTTTCGGGGCTAAAACCAGGAATGTTCCAGATAAACTGGGACAACTCGGTAATCTCAACTGTACCATTGACCACCTGGGGACTTCTGGCTTGAACTTGCTAGGAATCCTCAATGATAATCATCAGCAATTTCCCCTAAAAGTGGCTGAAGTTCGATGTCTTGTTTCTAAGGCCTCTAGAGAGGAGAAGCCATCTTAATTCAAGGTGGAGTGAGGCCTCTTGACTCGAGCCCTCCTGAAAGCCACAGTGTGAAATCCTCAGCGTGGGAAATCTTCAATTCTCACACACCACCCTCCACTGGGCTCTGCCTCAGAGTTTTCACGGATAGCTCCGTGTGCACGGGGTACGGGGACAGGAAGCAAATTTGTGGGCCCCCTTCACTCTGTTTGATGTTTAATGTTATCTTTTCAGAAAACAGGAGAGTATGCTATCCCATTTAATCCTCACAATGACCCTGCTGGTAGGATTTATTTTTTATCTTATAAATAACAAATCTAAGACCCAGATTCCTGCAGTAGGGAGTCACAAAGTAGGGCGGGATCCACAGCTTCTTGGAACACAACAAACTTCCTACTTGCCAAGCCCCAGTAAGGGGTGATGGTTGTAAGGATGCACATGGAATAAGAGGAAGGTTTTAGAATCCGAAGATGGGAACTAGAAGCTGATGGGGCCTCACAGAACCACTTGATATTATTTGATTCCTCTATGTCAGCGCTATTCAGAAGAAATACAATGCATGCCACCTACGTCATTTTACATTTTCTTTTGGCCATATCAAAAAAATAAAAACAAATATGTGAAATTGATTTGATGACATTTTATTTAAACTGATACATCCAAAATATGATCATTTCAGCAAACAATCCATATGAAAATTGTTGATGAGATATTTCACATTCTTTTCTTTTTTTAACAGTTTCTGGAATCTGGCGTTTATATCTCATTCTTAC
The DNA here is from genome assembly GCF_002201575.2 of Neomonachus schauinslandi. Classification (NCBI taxonomy): domain Eukaryota; kingdom Metazoa; phylum Chordata; class Mammalia; order Carnivora; family Phocidae; genus Neomonachus; species Neomonachus schauinslandi. Next base: position 16,411,194 of record NC_058413.1, on the reverse strand, counting down.
AGCATATCTTAACTTGCTACATTTGAAGTGCTCAAAAGTCACATATGGTGAGTGGCTACCAAAACAAGACAGTTTTTTGATCTACTGGATCTGTCCAATTCTGAAAAGCGTGGGCTAAAAATCTTCCACTTGAATTGTCTATTTTAGGGGCAATTCTCATTTCATCTCTAATACTTTTTGCCCTTGTATTTAGTTGCTGTGTTGTTGGCTATGTACATGTTTATGACTATAATATCTTCTTTGTAAAATATGCCCTGCATCATATGATGTATCTCTTTGTACTCGTGTGTGTTTTTAATCTCCAATTCTACTTTGCCTACTATTAACATTGCCCCACCTTCTTGCTTGCACACTTTCTTTTCCTTGATCTCACATGTGCCTGGTATCACATACCTTCCTTCTGAGGCTTTTCTCCACCCAACTGAGTCAGCTACTCTTAGTCTCTGCTTCTTTTTATGGGCCTGTTTCTCCTTTCACAAACTGGTGTTTTCACCTTCAGCTCTTTTTCCTACCTCGAGGTATTTGCTTATTTATGGGCTCTGCCATCTTACAACTTTGGTTCCTCCTGACCTCTCAGAACCCAGGCAACCTCCCTGCTCTGCCTGTGCATCATTTACATCATATACCGAACTCCCCACACCTGCCTGGAGCAAATGTTAAAGATACTGATTCTCTGGCACCCTTCCTTGGAGAGTCTATTCTCAAGGGCAGAGCTTAACAATCCATATTTTAGCAATCACCCCACCTGATTCTTGTGACCCAGTGATTGGGGGGGGTTGTGCCTGTCCCTGAGTCACTTCCCTTACACCATATGGAATAGTCTCCCCGGCATCAAATCAGACTGGCAGAAGACCTGAGTAACACCAAAGAGCAAAGAAGGGTGATCCCCCTGTGTTCGGCTGTTTCAATTAGCTCCACTGCTCAGTGACTTAGAGCACAAGGTCACAGATGTGTTTTTCCTGATAAAATCCCTATATGTACAAATGTCCTTTCACCCACAGCCCGCCTATCTCTGCTTAAGAGTTGTTTTGTTTTGTTTTAAATGGTAATATTGGCTTCTTTGCTTTTTTGGGTGGGAGGCAATAAGGCTCTGTTTGCTAAAGAAATGGAGGGAAGTGTTTCCAGTTCTCTTTAATTGAAATGATCTCATATGCAAACAACAAAAAATTAAGCCTCAGATGCGCCTCTGCAGAACTGAGGGGTAATGACCCCAGCTTAAGAGAGAAGGCGATGATCCATTTCATTGTCTAAAGCCGTAAGCATCTGTCATGTGTGGAAGGTTCACTGCGGGAGCCGCCAGAGCGGGGAGAGGGGCTTTCTTCCTCCTTCCTGCATTCTGCCTGTACTCCATTGCCTCTCACTTGTTAGGGAGGAAAGAGGCCAAACGTGGGTGGCAAGGAGACAGTCGGGTAGGTCCTGAGGACGGCCCAGTGCCCGTATGTTTGCACCACCCCATTTGTTTGGATTTTAAGACATCCTTGTGACCCCAGGCCCTCCCGTCCTACTCCTGTGGGCATGGCCCACTCAGCAGCAACTCTTCCAGGAGGGCTGTGTACAAGTGGCATGAAATCACCTCGATCACGCCCACAGAGGAGGGCACTGTGGCTCCTCACATCCGGTGGGGATGCTCAGAATATAGAGAGCTTGGCGCCAGAAGGAGAGAGCAAAGGGAGACGGTGTGGGCTGAAGAGACACGTGGTCACCTTCTCAAGGATTTGCTCCTATCAGGATCTACTTGCCCATCCGCATCAGCAATCCCTCTCTCGTCTTGTGTAAATAAAGTTTTATTAGAACACAGCATGCCCATTCGTTTATGCACTGCCTACGGGCTAGTCAGGGTCATCTGCATGTCAGGCATTTGAGCACCTATATTTTAAGCTCTTGTGTACTTTGGAAAGCAGACAAAGAATCCTGTAGGGGGAGATTTTTCTTTAGGCAGGATTTCTACCTCCAGTGTGTGGACACAAGCTGAATCCTTGTTGACTATTACATGTATGTTGCGGGAAGGATTCGCTAAGATGATATGTATGCCTCAAACACAGTAGTCACTCACTGTGATTTCTTACCCTCAACGTCAGGTCTGCAGCGAGTTCCACTCTGGGCAAGACTCTGGTTAGCTATGTGACCCTGGACAAGTCAGTTAACCTCTCTGTACCTCCGCTCCGGCTCTGCAAGATGGAACCAGTTCCTGTTTGTAACTCCTCGTCACAGTTAATTTGCTATGTGACCTTGGGTAAATCACTCACCCTCTCTGGGTCTTAGTTTTCTTTTCTCTAGAAGGGAGATTATAATACTTGCCCATTGTGATGGGTAATTTTATGCGCCCACTTGGCTGGGCCAAAGTGTCCAGATACTTGGTAAAACGATATTCTGGATGTTTCTGTGAGGGTGTTTTGGGATGAGATTAACATTTCAATCAGTGGACTTTGATAGAAGCAGATTGCTCCCCATAACGTGGATGGGCCTCATTCAATCAGTTGAAGGTTTGAACAGAACAAAGGGCTGACCTCCCCCTGAGCAAGAGGGAATTCTAGCAGATGATATTCGGACTTGAATCGCAATATCAGCTCTTTCCTGGGTCTCCCATCTGTCTGTCCACCCTGCAGATTTTGGACTTGTCATCCTCCTAATCAAATGAGCCAATTCCTTAAAATAAATCTGTCTCCCTATATCTGTATCTATATAATATACATATGTTATATAGATATATATGTTATATATAGATACATATGTTACTAGATACTTCCATATACTGACTGATCCAAATGTCCAAGCAGAGCCATTATATGGGTCCCTGTGTCTCAGGGTCCGGGGAATCTAAAGAGCATTAAGTTCTCTCCAGCCTCAGGCAAAGGGGTACCGCAGAGAGGGCTCAGTTGAGCTTTTCCTCAGGCCTCCTGGAGCCTGGTGGGGTCTGCAGCACCACCAAGAGAAAGAAGTGTGGGTCTACCACGGGACCGAGGGCTGACGCCCCTCCCAGTCCTTCGGTATTCCTCTTGTATACGTTTCCAAGGGCTGCCTCGACAAATAACACAGACTGGATGCCCTTAAATAACAGGAACTTATTCTTCCACAGTTCTGGAGGTCCGAAGTCCAAAATGCAGGTGCTGTCAGGGTGGCTTCCTTCTGGAGTCTGAGGCAGAATCGATCCCACGGCTCTCTCTTAGCTTCTGGTGTGTGTTGGTGATCCTGGACATTCCTTGGCTTGTAGACACATCACTCCAGCTGCCTGCATCCTCACGTCCTTCTCCCTGTATGTGTCTCTTCTTCATTTCTTATGAGGACACCAGCGATATTGGATGTAGAGCCCACACTAAACCAGCATGACTTCATTGTAACTAACTACATCTATGAAGACCCTATTACCCCCAAAAAAGTCATATTCTGAGGTTCTGGGTTGACATCAATTTTGGGGTGAAGGGACACATTCAACCTGATACACCTATGTGGGGAGTTTGGGGGCAATGTAGCCCCAGGGCAAATGGAGAGCAATCTTTCACCTTGTTAAAAAAGAAAACCACAGAACCAAAATGGCGTCACTTAGGTTAAGACCCCAAGTCAGTAAACTGAGACTTAATACCTAAACTAACTGCAGTTTCAACCCCCAGAAATGTCACCTTTAATCAGTTCCACACGGGAATTTCCTGATCGGCACAAGGAAGTTTATTTTAGAGCCCTTCCGTTCCCTCTAGGAGGGCAACCTGGCCTCAAACAACGGATTCTTTGAGAACAATTTCCTTCTCTCTGCACCTTCTCTACCTTTGAAAACCTTTCCTCTTCTGTAGCCCTTTGGCGCTCCCCTCTACCTGCTGGATGGGCTGCTGCCTGATTCATGAATCGATTAATAAAGCCAATTAGATCTTTACAATTTACTCGGCTGAATTTTTGTTCTATAACAAGCTTCAACAGTTCCATTTATCCTGCTCTATTCCAGGCTGGCCTGGGAAACCGTGTCAAAATGCAACCCTTGCTGCTGTGGGCCCAACGGGACTGAATATCAGAGCACATGTATCTGCGATACTCCCTTTTCTGATGTGTGTGAGATTTTGGGGGGAGGGCAAAATTACATTAGTAATGCAGCCCATTTGCGAACAACGATCATTCAGAAAAAGAGAAAAAAGCAGCAACGGGGGAGACCCGAGGTAGCCCTAGGTCCTAGACGTCTAAGGTAGAATCACCCAGCATCGAGGTCCTCAGGGCGAACCCACCCGTCCATCTGCCCATTGATCTTGGGCCGTCCACAAGGAGGGAGTGGGACAAATGGATCCTGTTACCTTTTACCCTGTTTATGGGGGTGAGGGGAACTGGAAGTGGGGGCTGGGCTTCAGGGTGCTTTCCCTGCCAATGACCAGTGCCTGCCTCTCTTTGCTGGATGACCGCCCTGCCCTCCAACTCTGCCCCTTTGCTGCAAGGGCAGGGAGCAGAAGTGCCAGGGAATTTACATGGTCCAGCCCCTCCCTGGGCTGCCCTTCACCAGTGACTAATGGGCTAAGCATATGAAAGTTCCAGCATCCTTACTTACGTCAGGGCATAACTTACACCCTAGAGTCTCTGCGCTGCCTGCTGAAGCTGACCCCTCCCCCAAGACATGGCCTGAGGTCACATCCTTGTGCGCCTTCCTCAGCTTCCCTTCCTGTTATCCCAACTGCCTTGAGGCTTCCTCGGGGGAGCACTTTCTTGATCAATCACTTGCATCAGACCGCTTCTGGGGGCTCTGGCCCAAGATGCCCCACCTCTGAAATGTCACTTGAACCCCACATGCAAGGCAGACCTTTTGTATGCATGACACTGGCAGCCGCCTCTGGAGGGTGATTCCAAGGACCAAGGGCCCCATGATCTCCTCCATATTGCCTCTCCCTTGTCTGAAATCCCACCCTTTGAGATTCATTTCCTTGGAATGTGTCCCTCACTCCCCTTAAAATGGAGCGGCTTCTGGGAGATCAGCTTTATCACTGGCGTTAATGCTGCTCCTTGGAGTGGGGCTCCCCGGTAAATCAGAGCCTTTGCTGCATGGCTGTGACTAGGGACCCAGTGGGCTGGTTCCTTCTGCTGGATTCGGGCTTGGACAAAATGGTGAAGGCAGACAGAAAACTGGGTCTTTGCTGTGGCCGGCCTCACACCGCGGCGCCCTACTCCCCACCCTGGGCTGCCTCCCCTGCCCCATCCTGAGGGCCTGTCCTGCCCACCCCATGGCATGAAGGCTGATCCACTCAAGATTTGAAACAGTGGTGACGATGATAATGACAATGATGATGATACAGCGTCAGTATTTTTAGGGTGTTATTGTTCCGGAGGATGTTTCACTTTAAATAGGATTTTTGGACCATCAAAAATGACCGTGGGACCCAAGAGGAAGCCTAAATGGTGGAATTCAGGCGCTGTGGCCTCCAGATGAGAGTAGTTTGGAATCCTGCCCTGTACGTTTCCATTTACAGCCAGGGCATACTGGGCTGTACCACACAGCCCCTTGGCACAAATTAGGAAAAGATGCCCCTGCTGGCTAGATGAATTAGAAAGTGGAACCTCCTGGGGACACAGCCTGGGGGTGATGAGTACAGGCTGCATTTCAGCCCCACTTACTCCTGCTAAGTACTTTTGTGCAGTGCACAAACTGCCCAGCCATACAAGGCAGACCCAAGAACCCTGACTAGTGTGAAAAAGAAAACCACAAGCACAACATGGAGTCACTTATGTTAGGCCAAGTTGCCAAGCCCAGGCTTAAGACCTAACCTGACTGCAGTTTCAACCTCCCTCAGAAATGTAGTCTTTACCAATCAGTCAGGAAATTTCTGGTCAGTGCCAATGAGGTCATCTGTTACAAGGGCCCTCTCTATCCTCACACCCCCTCCACCTCCTCCAAGGAAGATGAGGTCCTCTGCATGATAAGATCGTCTCTGCTCTTCCCCCTAACAGAAAGTGACCTTGCCTGAAACAATCCTTTCTTTCCTTGCCCCACCGACCTTCCTATAAAGACCATCCGTTTTGTACCTCCTCGGATGTCCCCTCTACTTGCTAGGTGGGATGCCGCCTGATTCATGAATCACTTAATAAAGCCCATTACATCTTATCACTGAAGCATTTGATTTTTTGTTCTTTGACACTAGTCATAGTAATGGCCAACATTTAGTTTACTCTGTGCCACCACTTGGCTCAGGATGTTGCTTATACTATCGGATTTACCATATTGATCTTGTGAGGTAGATAACCATTTGCAGCATCCCCATTTTACAGATGGGGAAGCTGAGGCTCAAAGAAGTTGTAAATCACCCAAAGTCCCATAGAAAACAAATGAAAGGTCCAGGGCTTGAGCTCCCATCATTGGGTGCCACAGGAAATGTTTCCCACTCAGGGTATTTCAGAAGGGAGAAGGCCGGCAGAGAGCAATTTAACATTGCCAGCGAATCAAATTAGCAGAGAGGAGGAAGCATCTTGGCTGGGGGACTGTGGAATGAGGCAGGGTGGGCCAGTGGGTAGAGTGTTGGCCTGGGGGTCAAGAGGTCCAAATTAGACTTTCAAGTCTGCCTTGTATCAGCTGTGTGTCCCTGGACAAGTCACTCAACTCTTCCGGGCCTCGACATCCTCATCTGGGAAAATGAGAGTGGGGAAGGCAGGTGTCCAAGGATCCTTTTAGGCTCTCTCAGCTTGCCACGCCTACTGCAATCCCCAGAGCAGCTGCAGAGGGGTGATGAGTGGGCAGCCCCGTCCCCAGTGCACTGGATCCAAGGGGGCAGGGACCCTGCATCCTTCACCCAGGCTGGAATCCAAGCTTCCAACCTTCCTCGTAGCCGTTTCCATCTCAACTCAGGTCTACAGCTGCCGTCCCGAAGAGATCTAGCAGAGCCATTTATCAAACACACACAATTAAGGCCAGTGTTGGCCAAGATCTATTCCAGGAGCAGCGCAGCGCAGAGCCCGGGCGGGGGGCGGGGGGGATGAGGAGGGGAGGGGAGGCTGTCTGGGGAGGGGGTGAGCTCTGAGCTGTGTGCGTCAGGAGGGGCTGGAGGAGCACCGCAGCACAAAGCTCACGGAGCACTGCCCGCACCAGGTGGTTCTGTTCATCTTAGCGGAGCAGACCCTGTAAGCACGTCCCTCCATTTTACAGGTAGATGCACGAGAGGCCGAGCAGTCTGACCGAGGCCCCACAGTGAGGGCAGACCTAGCATTTGCACCTAGGTGGTCAAATGCAGGGGATGTGCTCCAAACCGTGCTGGTGCAACAGGGTGTTAAAATAGAGATTTGGACTGAGCCTTGGCCGGGGAGACACCGAGACCGTAGGTTCTCGACAGCCTCCGGAATGAGACCAGTCGCCATGGGAAGATTTTACAAAAGAAAATTTTGAAGACTGCTTCCATGATTCCCCGGGCTCCACAGCCAGATCAAAGGTATAAAAAAATGGAGTGGAGAGAGAGCAGTTCGTGGAGATTTCTTCAGAGAGCTGATGGAAATGAAGAAGGCACCTTGCACTCATCCTGGGCCATCCCGATCTCTCCTTCGTTCCCGCCCCGAGCGGTGGACCACCCCCTCCCATCACTGGTGGGGAAGGCAGCCTTCCCAGCAAGGCCCCTCTGCCTCCTCCCCTCCTGGGAGGGCTAGTCCTGGGAGCAGATGTGCCCGGGGCTGGAGAGGAGACACCCAGCCAGGGTTGTGTGTGCAAGCATATGTCCCCTGGTGTGTCGTGGACACTGTGATGCTGCCCAGATCTAGGCCCACCAATTGTCCTGGCTACCAGCCAATCCATTTCTGGGGACCCCCCTCCTCCATCTCTGGGGAGAGAGCCGCCTCCTCCAAGCAGTACCCGCTCCCTGTACTCAGTGACTGGTCCATGCAGGGACAGGAAGGCCCAGCCCCTTCACTTCAATTCTGGACTTCTCTGAAAGGCCCTCCCAGCTTCAGAGCTCCCCAGGGATGGCCGGAGCAGGGGGCAGTTCTGATGCACTGGGGCTCAACTCCTCCGTCAGCTTTGTCCTGCTTCCCTCACTCCTTTGCAGGGGTCGCTCCTGCGCACACACAGGGGAGGGTGAGCCAGTGTGCAGACAGATGAGTATTAGCTGAGAACACATGTGATTGTGTATGAATGCGGGTGTGTGAGCATTTTCGTGAAGGCAAACGTTTGAACACATGTGAGCGGGATTGTGCTTATGTGCACGTGAGTGTGCGCACATATCTGAAGAGTATGTTCCCTGCAGCCCCGCGGGAACCCTGCAGGAGATGACGTTGGGGCTGCCCAGTCCCCCCGCTTCTCCCTCCCTCTCGCTGACTGGCCTGTGTGATGGGCACCTGCGGGAAGTGATGTTGTCTGCTCCGTGAGTGTGAGGGTCCATGCAGCCCTGCAGGGGGACCCAGGCAGATTCTGCCTGTCTCTCTGCCCCTCTCTCTTCGGCTCACTCTCCCCCAGGCCTGACCAAGGAGCATCTCCCACCATGGGGAAGGCCCCCATGGCAACTAAAGCTGAGTCTGGAAAGAGGAGGGGAGTGAGTCTGGACTCCTGTGGTCTAGTCTCCCGCGTGGACCAGACTGTGGGCCACCTGGTCTCTACTCGCCCACCCCAGTAATGGAAGCCCTAGCTGCAGCTGCAGCCCAACCACCCACAGAGGAACCCACCTGTCAGAACACCCCTCCTCCGAGCAACCCCAGACCCACCATCCTGTCCCTTCTACCCATTAGTCTTGGCTCCTCTCTCCTCTCCAGGTCCATCCCCAGAGGCGTCCCTGCTCAGCTTACTCTCCTGTCCCACACTGCTTCCCCTGAGGTTCCTGCCATCATTCCTCACACTAGGACATTAGGTCCTACTGCCCCCTCCTGGGCTGTCCCTCTGGACACTGTGCCTCCAAAGTGCGGGGTCCAGATTTGAACCCACAGCACCACAGAAGGGAACTCGCCCCACTCCCAGGCTCCCCATTAAGCTAGGAAGGGTCCACTCTTTGAGCAGCCACATCATGTTGTTTGTGCTTACACTGACTTGAGGGGTCAAATAAGAATGACCAGATCATTTCCAGCAGAATTCTGCCAAGCTGGTCCCATCCACCCATCCTGGGCTCGTTCCTGGGACCATTGATTTTTTTTGATCTGGAAGTGCCTGATTTTACATTGATTACTGTTAAATTTCTTGTTGATTTTGGCCCAGCATCCCGCCTGGGAAGAGCTTTGGATCATAAATCAGCTCTATCAGAATAACTTGTGCTTTCGAGGTTTGGATGAACGCATCTTTTGTGTCTTCATCCAAGTCTCTGGCAAAATTACTAGACAGGTTAGAGCTGAGGCAACGTGCGCACTCCCTGTCCCCCCTCCGGATCTGTCCCCGTCTGCACAGACTCACAGGGTGAGGGCTCTTCAAACCACCATTAACTGCTCTGTATCCTCTGATTTACCATCCAGTCATCCATGAAAGGGGGGCAATGTTTAATTAGGGGAAACCTGACTTTGATGAAGCCAGTCTAGCCCTTGGACCATGCCACGTTCTTTTCCAGATGCTCTGCACTCTCTGGCTAGTCAAGCGGTCTAACCCATTTTTGTTGTGATCAGAATCCACTCTTCCAGCTTCCCTGTTTTTTGGCAAACCAAGGCAACTTGGCCACTCTTTAACCTCCATGCGATGCTTCTGTCCTCCCTGATTCTTGGACACCCCACAGGATCTTGGAAGTCTTTCCTATGCAGAGTAACCGTATAATTTTCAGCCAAAGGAGATAACTTTGAGAGTGTATTAGTTATCAAATGATGTGTAACAAAGTACCCTAAAACTTAAAACAATAAATAATAAGTATCTCAAAGTTTCTGTATGTGAGGCATTTGGGAGTGGCTTAGCTGGGAGGTTCTGGATTAGGGTGTCCTCTGAAATTTTATCCAAGATGTTGACCAGGCTGCTGTCATCTGAGGGCTTGCCGGGGCTCGAAGATGCATTTCCAAGATGGCTGACAAAGCCATTGGCAGGAGGTCTCTGTTTCTTACCCCATAGGCCTCTGTAGGACTTCTCGACTTTCCTTATGACATGGCAGCAGGCTTTCATCAGTGTGAGTGATCCAAGGAAGAGCAAGGAGGAGGCCACAGTATCTTTTATGACATAGTCTTAAAAGTGACATATTGCCCCTTCTGCCATATTTTATTCATTAGAAGCCAGTCACTAAGTCCTGCCCACACTCAAAGAGAAGAGAATTAGACCCCACATTTTGAAGGAAAAAGTACCAAAAAAAGCATGGACATATTTTTAAATCATCACATGAGTGAAGGGAGTTGTTATATAATTACACCAGAATGATGGATTTGAACCAGGACTGTCCTGCGCAAAACGTATTTGGTCATCCAATCCCTTCATAGTCTCTCAAATGTTTGGACCATGAGCTACAGTTAAAAGTCAATTGTGACTTTTCTCACATATACATAACTGAAACAAAAGCTCACAGAAAAGCATTTAGCCTTACCATCTACATTTGTAGGGGAGGAAAAAGTTTTCCTTGACCCTCTTAGGGTCCCTGCGTGGGTCTGTAAATTAAATTGACAAAGATAGATTAACAGGAGAAGAACATACAAAGTTATTTAATATAAATTTTATGTGACACAGGAGCATCCACAAGGAAATGAAGACCCAGAGGAATGGACCTGTGTATGTTTACCCAAGGTTTGATGAAGAGTAGACAGCTGTGGAGGCACATGATAGTGTGAGGTAAGCATTGTAAAGGGCAGTCACCTATCAAGGCCTGCTTGTTAGCGCTCTTCTGGGTGATTCCCTGGTCTTCAGACATAAGGAGGCTCCTTTCCTTCAGGTGTAGAGAGGGTATCACTCACGTGAGGGTCATGAGGGTTTTATGATCTGTTTCAGGAAAAAAGAATGAGGAGGGAAGGGGCTCAGACTTACCCTTCCGCACCTGCCATTCTCTCAAACTCCTGCTGCTTAAAATACTCAATACACCAAGGTGCCATATTTTGGGGTAGTGTGTCTTGAATCCCACCACAGTGAAATCTAAAATATTCCATTCAATTTCTGTCTATTTTATTCTGTTCCACTCTGTATATTCTTCAAACATTGGTTGTAGCCAAATAAATTTTTTCCACAACCCACTGACAGTTAGCAACTCAGTCTGAAAAAACAAGCCACTATCCTAGAGTGTGCTTTCTGTGGGCACTGAAACTGTGACCCCTCTCCATCTACTTCGGAGATCTCTGTGGGTCTGACCCAAGTTTCTTAGCCTACTTTTCTTATCTTTTCTACCCGTCCTCCCTCGACACACGCATACTCTTAATCTTTCACTCTTTGGAGTCATAGAATCATGAAATGTCAGAGTATGAAAGATACTCTGGACCAGAAACAGCATGCATCTTCTTGACAATGTCCAAGAGAGACATTACTAATCACTCATGGGAATGTCCCATTAAGCTCAGTGTGTATCTCAGAGTCCTTCCCAACCCAGCATTCCAGGTATCCAATTTTTTTTGTGAGACAGAGACTATTTTACAAACACTTTATTTGAAGCTTTAAAAGTAAACTCTGAATCCCAGAGAGATGAAGTGGCTTTTCCAAGGTCCCATGACCAGTTGGTGACTAGAGGGAAATTGGCAACAGGCTCCCCTAGCTAGGCCATTGCTCTCTCTACTGAGCCCGGGCTTTCCTAGACTTTGCCCATTTATTCCCTGTCTTCTTAGACCTCGTTCTCCTCACCAGGATCCAGCCATCTCTCACCATCTCACTCTTCATCCACCACCCACGGACTCAACAAGACCCCAGACCCTTTCCAGGGAGAATCTTATAGAGTAGCTGATCCACACAGCGCCACAGCTAAGAGAAACAGCTTTGTTTGGGATGCGATCCGCATCAAGAAAGAGCCCACTCATGCTATGGTCCAGATCCATCCCTAATAGCAGGAATCAAGAGCCTGGAGTCCCCTTGGCCACCCATTACCACCAAGAGGGCCCAGGCTGGGGCCCATGTTTTCTTATATGAGCAATTCTGTGTCACTCGCGGACCGCTCCCCTTCCGGTGCCAGCCCAGGCATCAGCTCAGCAAGGAAGCGATGAACAAGTCTCCAGATGATCACAGGCAAACTTCCAGTTTATCATACTGCCTGGAGGGTGCAATTACTGGGGAGTCCACGGTGCTACAGGAGCTCTGAGGGGTGACATGGAACCCCGAGGAGGGGGCACCTCATAAGCCTGGTGAAGGTTTTGAAGGACAGAAAGGTTACTCTGTAGTAAGGGAACAGCAGCGGCAAAGGCACGGAGGCATAAGGGAGCGGTGAGTTGAGTGGAAATACTAGACATTTCGTATGGTTGGAGGTGCGCCGGGAGGCCGGGGTGGATGGCAGGCGATGGAGCTGCTTCCGCAAGTTGCTGATGTTCTGTGAGTGGAGAGAGATAAAAAGACAACAGAGAGACAAACAAAATACATACAGAATATGTATAGAATATGGGCGGTCAGAGAAGGCCTCTCTGAGGAAAGGACATTTGAGCAGCCCCTGAGGTGTGCAAGAGTTGTCCCCCATCTGATCTCAACTGGTCCTCGTGACCACATGAAGGGAAGGCCACAGACAAGGACACCACAGCCCCAGGGGTTACGTGGCTAGTCCCGAGCTGTGGAGGGAGCCTGCAGCAGAGCAGGGCCCAGAATCCAGGGCTCCAGACACCCCCAGTCCAGGGATCTTTTGAGCTCAGAGCAGCCTCCTCTGCCCATTGTGGGCCTGGGCCCAGCAGAGCTCAAACCAGGACAACTCCCCAGCCTTGCCAGGGGCAGGCCTGTTGGCTTCTCGAGACAAGCTGGAAGGTCCCACGCGCTTGGTTCTGACGCCTCCCCTCCTCTGGCCCAAACTAGTCTGTTTCAAGAGGCCCCCATCAGAGGCTGGAGGGTCAACGGGATTGAGGACTATTAAGCCAGGCGAGAACCGTGCCTGGTGTCCCGAAGCTGTTCAGACCTGAGTGGTTCTCTCGGTTGGGGGGTTACCAATGGGTGACACCCCAGTGCAGCATTGCTCAGGTGTGTGCGTCCTTGGCCTGGAGCGTTCATGGTGGAATTCTTTTTCTCCTTCCTTTTCTTGCTTGCTTCTTTTAAAATATCAGGACTGGGGTGGGGTGGAGTGGGGTAGGTGGGATCAGATGATGGTTTCTGGGGGCCAGGAGAGCTGGCCCCCTGGCATCCTGCCAAACCAAATGCCACCGACAGCTTTCATCCCCAACAACCATACCGAGTGGCAAGACGGAGAAGAGATTAAGACTCTGGCTCTGATGTCAGACAGACATGGGTCTAATTCCATCCCTCGTATTACCTGCTTGATCTTGAGCAAGGAAGCCTCAGTGTTTCCACCTGGGAAAGGGGGGCTATCCAGCATCTTTCTCATGGATTACTGGATAGTTCAAGCAAAGTCCTCAGCATGGTGCCTGGCCTGTGCAGCCGGGGCCTACGGAACACGAGTTATTGCCGATCTTGGTGCACAGGGCCCCCCACTTACCCAAACCATCTGAGCGATGATCCCATGGCAGCTGCCCTCAGCCAGGCCAGGGTGGGCTTGGCTCACCGAGACTTAGGTCGGGCTGTCGTGGGTGTTGGTGGTGTCCCACCCAGTTCCCTTTCTTGGGCCCGTGCACCATTCCTCATTTACTGTGGAGATCGGCTGCTAATGGTTCACAGATGTTCCCTTGCCTGGAGAATCACCCTTGACCCGGCAGGAGCCAGTGACTGAGGGCCACATGAATCCAAGAAATTCCTCAAGGTGGGATCATCTGTTCCCTTCAATGCCCTGTCACATCTAAGGGCACCCTCCCAGGCCTTCCCTTTTGTTTGCTCAATGCCTCCTGCATCTTCTTCTTTCAAACCTGTTCATTTTGCTCCCTAATATGCATCACTGACAGACGTTAGATTTACTTCCTTGTTCACTTATTGGCTTGTCTCCCCTGACAGCATTTAGACTCCCAGATGACAGAGATTTGGGGCGTTGTGTGCACGCGGTGTGTCTGGCGCCTAGCACATGACTGACTCACAGTAGGCCCTGGAAAAACATCGGCTGAATGAGTGAAAGAATAAATTGGGCAAATGCCCAGTGGATGTCCGTAGCCACAAGCTGTCTCGCCAGGAGCCTGTGTTGTTTTCTTCCAGGGCAAGGCTGCAGAAAGTCGAGGGTTTGGTCCATTTCCTTACCCATCCTGACCTTGGCTTGAAGGCACTCTGCCATGGGGCTTTCTCCCTTGGCGCGGGGCCTCCTTCCGTGCACCTGTGCTCCGTCCAGGCCAGTGCGGAGGGGGCCCTATCTTCGTTCCTAGATCTCAGGCCAGGCCCATAAGGAGGTAGTAGAAGAGGAAGATGGATAAGCCTCTCAGGCCTCTGGGGACCCAGACGGGGCCACGTCCACACCTGTCACCCCTCCGCGTGGCCCTGCTCCCCGCTCCAGCCCCACCTCAGTCTCTTTCTGGAAACTGGTACTGGAGTCAGGATCCCGAGGGGTTTGAGCTCCTGGGTGTCATGTGCAGTGATGATGACTCCGCCAGCGCATGGGGCCCCACCCGCGGGGGCACGGGTGCATGTGCCGGAGGTGGGGAGAGTGGGAGATGGGCGAATATGGGCAGGTGTGACTCAGCCTAGGGCCCCCAGCAGAAACAGCAGCTGTTTCTGTGACTCAGCAAAGAGCAGGGTGGGCGTGCTGAGGGCTGGTGTGGGCTGGGACTGGAGCTAAGAGAAGGCTGGGCGGGGTGGCTGGGGACACATGTCCCCCTGCATGCAGGCCAGCAGCCACATGGGCTCCGCTTGGAGGAAAAACATCAAGGGACCACACAACTGGTGGGCTCCAACCACAGCACCCCCCACCCCCAATACTGCCCATTCCCCCCGCCCCCATGTGTTGCCTGCTCCAAAACGGAACCCAGCCTCATTCAGAGTCCTCCAGGATGACCCCATCCTCCTCCAGTCTCCCGCCTCCTCCCAATTCTGCTCCAGCCATATGGAGCCATTTGAATGACCGGAAAGCTTCATCCCTTCCGTAGCCTGCCAAGCCTTTGCCTGGGCTGTGCCCTTCACTTAGAAGGCCCTTTACCTCCCCCACTCAGCTGCAGACACTAGAGACCAGGTCCTAGCTTCGTGCCCTGCCCCCACATCACCGTGGGCCTGCCTTCACCCTCAGGGCCTGTTGTAAAATGCAGGTTTTATCATTATCCAGGTACGGTGAGGCCAGCGGATCAGGACATAGTTCGCTGCTCACAGATCCTAAGAGGAGGGGGCACCCGCCTCATGGGGAGCCAAACAGGGAAGCACCAGGGTGGGTCAGGAGACACAGCAGGAAGAAAATGTAGACCAATGTATTATATGATCTCACTGATATGAGGAATTCTTAATTGCAGGAAACAAACTGAGGGTTGCTGGAGTGGGGGGTGGGGTGGGAGGGATGGGGTGACTGAGTGATAGACACTGGGGAGGGTATGTGCTCTGGTAAGCGCTGTGAATTGTGCAAGACTGTTGAATCTCAGATCTGTACCTCTGAAACAAATAATGCAATATATGTTAAGAAAAAAAAAGAAGAAGAAGAAGGTAGCGGGAGGGGAAGAATGAAGGGGGGGAAATCGGAGGGGTAGACGAACCAGGAGAGACGATGGACTCTGAAAAACAAACTGAGGGTTCTAGAGGGGAGGGGGTGGGAGGGTGGGTTAGCCTGGTGATGGGTATTAAGGAGGGCACATTCTGCATGGAGCACTGGGTGTTATGCACAAACAATGAATCATGGAACACTTCATCTAAAACTAATGATGTAATGTATGGGGATTAACATAAGAATAAAAAAAAAAAAAGAAAAAAGAAAACGTAGACCAGAGCCTCTATTGTGGTTTCTGCAGGAAGGAATGGGTGGGCAGGTAAGCAGAAGACTAGTTTGGAATAAAAAATTTCAGTAGGCTCGGAGGCCTAAGGCCTGTCCCTAGTTGTCCGGTACCTGGCCTTGGGGTGATCAGGACATGTGGACGGTGGCCCAGAGCATGAGAACCCATAGAGGGATAAAAGAGGTGGTTGTAGTAGGTCTCTGGTTGGTTCATGCCTAGAAGGAGCACTCATAGGCAAGTTGTTCCTTCTCTCAAGAAATTGGCTAGCCCGGGGAGGGGCAGTCTTTCCAGGGTCACCGAGGCCCCTAGATGTCAGAGCATCAGAAACACATGGTTAATACACATGCCCCTACCCCATTTGCCAGACTTTCCTGAAGGCAGCCCTCAGGCCATGGTTGAGCCCCAGCACAGGTCTGACAACTGGGGGGCTCTTGGCAAATGGAGGGTGGATGAGGGGCCACTATGGACCAGGCATGGTGCCAGGCACTGGAGGACAGAACAGTGAAACAGAAGGCAAGATCCCACCCCTCCTCCTAAGGAGTTTATGTCCCGAAGGCATGGTGGACAGCATACCAACCAACAGACAGGTAAACAAGAGAGCCTCAGTTACTGGGAATGAAAGAGAGAGAGTATTGGATAGCATCAGGGATGGAGGGGAGGAGGGGGACTCCACCAGAAAGGGTGAGGAGGTGGCCTTTGGGCTGAGACCTGAATCTGGAGAAGGAGCAGGCCATGCAAAGATTTCAAGGCAGAATATTCCAGCAGGTGAAGAAATGAATGAACAAATACACGAAGGACCAAATCAACCTTCGGTCTGGATTTTCCACCCCTTCATAGCTAGTGGTGGTTTGAGGCTTGAATGACATCAATACCAGAACCTCACATATCAAAATCATTTATATCACAGTCTCCGTCATTAACAGAAATATTCCACAGGGTGACCGGGGCCCCGCGAGCAGGCACTTCCCGACCTCGGGGCAAGACACCATTTTTAACCGTCTTGGCTCTTTGACTCTTCATCCTATTCATGCACAGCCAGCAACCTTCTTGCCAGACTTGTCCCTGATGGGAATTAAAGTCGTTGATTTATGGCCCAGGTCGATGGTGCCCCTTGCAGGGGAGGGTAAAGGGCAGTCTTGCTCAATTACTGATGTGCTATCCACCCAGTGGACACTCCGACCAGGTCCCGGCCCCAGATGTTCCAGGCAGAGCCCCAGTCGCTGCTCAGCCCCTTCTGGCAAGGTTTTTCAGCAAAGCCAGCCTTCAGGGAGCAGTAGTGGTGGGTCCTTTTGGGGTTCTTTGCAAAGCCCCAGTCTTTCCAGGGAGAGCCAGGCTGTCCAGCCAAGTCACCAGGAGCCACTCTTTGAGGCTCTTGGGGAGGGGGGGGGTGCAAATGTGGTTGATGAATAAGAATCAAAGTGGGGAAGCACCACGATGAGGCTGTCAGTGAGCAGGCAGGCGGGCGGAGAGTAGTTTGTTGTAAGAGGCACCTCTCCCGTGCTGGGTGTTGGAAGAGACTCTTGAGACGTTCATCATCCTGGCTCCCAGGGCTGTCACAGCGGCTGCCTGTCCTCCCTGCAGGCTGGGGGCCACGTGGGTCTTTGCTCCCCCACTGGAAAGGCCCCTGCTGCCAGTCTGGGTTCCAGAGGGGGATTCACCAACAGGCACAGGAGAATGGATCGTGTCCAAAGATGGGGCATGAGGGGAGGTTGTGAAGGGCAGGAGAGAAACATTTCCTGAGCGCCTACTTTCTGCTCAGAGAAATAAGTAACTTCTCCAAGGTCATAAGTGTTAGACTTGAACCCAAGTCTTTCTCGCTTCTGACCCCCAGGGCATGTTGCTGTTGTCATCTTTTCATTCATTCGTCTGCTGGTCCAGTTTCCAAATATTTCTTGAATCCCCTGGAGAGTGGGAAAAACACAGATTTCAGAGCCCAAAGCCTAGAACCCAGACACCCCAGGGTCCAGAGCCTGTTCCTCCACTGCCTAGGAAAGGGGCCCAAGGCAGATTGCTTTGCCTCAGTTTCCTTATTAGTAAAAAAAGGATAATGGCACCCATGCCTAATGAGGCTGGCTTAAGGGTCACAGTCGGGTCACCCTGGCACACAGGGGGCCCTCACCCACGTCTGGCACTGGCTTAGGAATTACAGACAGCCAGACATGGATGCCACAGCCTTGTCCTCAAAACGCTCAAAGAGGGACACTTGGGTGGCTCAGTTGGTTAAGTGTCTGCCTTCGGCTCAGGTCTTGATCCCAGGGTCCTGGGATCGAGCCCCACATGGGGCTCCTTCCTCAGCGGGGAGTCTGCTTCTCCCTCTGCCTGCCGCTCCCCCTGCTTGTTCTCTCTCTCTGACAAATAAATAAATAAAATCTTAAAAAAACAAAAAAACGCTCAAAGACCATTGAGGGACAGACTTGTCACAACTGCTCTTACTAGTAGGCAAGGTGGAGTGGGCACCACACGGAAGCCCGAGGGGCGTGCTGTGGGCAGTTACACTTGGGCGCAGTGAGGGGGGGTTTTCAGGGAAGATGCGGCATCTGAGTCTCCCTGGAGCGAGACAAGAAGACACATCATCCAGGTGGAGAGGACAGTATTGGCAAGGCTTGGGGACCTGAAGGCTGTTTGGGGACAGTGGGAACAGAGTAGATCCACGTCGCTTGATCAAGGGGACCAAGGGAGGGATAGTCAGGGTCTGGGTGGGGGATTAAGCTGACTGGCTTTGGCTCTTACATGAACAAACTTGAACTTCATTCTGTGGGCGCAGGGGGAGGCCATGACATAACCTGGCAGGTCTTAGGGAGAGCATTCCTGGGGCCACGTGGAGGATGAATTAGCAGGGCTGAGACTGGGAGCAGAAGGCAGCTCTGAGGTCCTGCAAATCTAGCCATGAGGTGAAGAGCAGACAGATCTGGATAAAATCCAATTTATTGAGCACATACTATGTTTCAGTCATATCCTGTACAATTTTTCATTCGCTTCTCAATAACGCTTTGAGTTGGGTGCTCTTGCTCCCACTTTACGGGTGAGGAAATTGAGGTGCAAGGAGGTTAAGTAACTTGCTCAAGGTCACATAGCCGGTGATGCGTAGCATAGGGATTCCGATTCTGGTCCATCTGAATCCAAAGCCCTGATACGTCCCAGACACTGATGCCCACAGGGAGAGACAGATGCCCAATGGTGGAGCACTAGACGGGGCAGCAGGTTAGCCATTTAGCAGATCCTGGCATCTCAGCATCCCTGCACTGGGCATCTTCCATTTGCTCCTCCAGACCCATATCCCACCCGCTTCTTTCTCCCCCTACTCTGTGTCCTGGGAGACTGACTGTACGGGCTCCCTGGTCCTCGCCCATTAGCTTCTGGTTGGGTTCCCTCAGTGGGGCAGGAGAGCAGAGGGAAGGAGGAGAGTGAGTGGGGTCGCCGACTCCCCCTCAGGCGGGTGCTGTTCCCCCTACTGACGCCACAGGTCCTTCAGGCGGGCCTCTCTCCCTCCCCTCCCCTACACAGCACTTTGTGGGTTCTGGCAGCTGCTTTCTCTCCTGCCCTTTCAAGCCTGGGGGTGGAGAGAGCCACCCCTGTTTTTCATATGAGTCTATCTGCGAGTTCGGCCCTCAGGAGCCAGGGCAGCCGGCTGGTACCCAACGTCATGGCGGTGACCGAGTAGCCTAGCGCGCAGAGGATGACGCTCAGGGACCGAGCTCAGGGAGATGCTGACATTTATCCCCAGAGGGTGGGAGCCAACCAGCAACCAGACAGCGGGGGCTAGATGGGGCTGGAGGCTCTCTTTCTCACACCCCGGGCTGGCAATGGTTAGCACGATCTCCTCCCCCTTTGTCAGAAGGACGGGGGTCTGTGCCAAGAGGTCTGTCCTCAGGGACACAGCTCTGGCCCCCTCTGCGGGGGACTCCACCCGCAGTTCGGCCCTGTGGCCCTGCCTCCTGGGCTTTCTCCAGCTCAGCTTTTGGCAGCCGGCTTGGTGTTCTCAGAGGGCTCACGACAGTACGTAGAGCTACCTTCAGGCTTAACAGGGGAGGCTCTGTCTGGGAACGGAGTGACCTTCTGTTTTGAAAAGCCTGTTCATCCCCAGGGCCCTGCTGGGCTGAGCCCCCTGGAGCCAGTCCCTGTGAGGGGGGCCTTTCCAAGAATCAGGGCCCCAGCCTAGCACTCCTAGCCGCCGGCCGCCTCCCCACAGCTCTCACCTACCAGACTCCACAGCCCAGGACCAGGAATAATTGTTTCTCATGAGTCAGCATCCGTGTGCCCGCCATGGGTCCTGATCCAGATTTCTACCCCACCTTTGTCCCCTCCTCCACGGTGGAATCAGCTGACTGCCCCACGGCGGGGGCTGCCCGGGTGCCAGACGACTGTTTTTTCACAGGGCAGAGATTAGATCTGCTTCTCAGGGAGAAGTGTTGTGAGCCGAAATGCCAGCCGGTTGGGTGTGGTGGGGCCTCCTCTGTCTGTGCTCCACAGAAGCCAGCCGCAGGTGGGGAGGGATGGGGAGGAAGGGCCCCCGCCTGGCAGGGCCCTGGGAAGGGGCCAGGGAGAATGTGCAAGTGCATAACAGAGGCATCAAGAGGTCAAGGGCTCACCCAGCGTCATGCAGTGAAAACAACACCCCATACTTAGACCAGCAACCCCCGCCCCCCGCCGCTCCTTGCCCAGCACGGGCTTATCTCTTCACTCCACACTTGAACCCTAGAGGGCAAAAGGATCCAAGCCAGCAGTGGCCAAAAGGGGCCTCTCCCTATTTGTACATTCAAGTTGGGGGTCTTCTAGCCATGACAGGTTGGGTTATTACTCAGTAAATGTTGATTATGCTCCTTTCCCACTGTGCACTGGGTATACCCCCTGCCTGTGGAAGTTGGGCTTGGTTGGCCACATGACTGGCCTTGACCGGGAATATTAGCGGACATGGCAGAGCAGAGGCGTGAAGCGTGCTTCTGTGGTTTGAACTGCTTCTTGCACTCCGGAGGTGCCTGTCAGAGGTGGGTCCCGGGGGCAGCTGCAGCGACTTCAGCTGGGCTCCGAGAATGGACTCATGTGGAGTGACTTGCGCCCGACCTGCAGTCTGAGACAGGAGGACGGCGGTCAACCTGCAGGCCCACGAATGTGAGAGTTCCTGCTCGTTGCTGGAAGCCCCTGAGTTTGGGGATGGTTGGTTTCGTAGCATTATTCCGGTAATAGCTGACTGATGCCCAGGCCCAGAGCTGTAGCCAGAGAAGGGGCCAAGGGCTGGGACTTGGAAGATCTAGGCTTCCAAGTGGAACATGGATCTTCCCCTGCCACAGCCCCACGAGAGGGGTCGATAGAGAGGATGCTCTGGATACTCTGAGTTCACTCGAAGAGACCACACAAATGCAGGGAGGGCCCCGGCCCTCTGTTGGTACTTCCTACACCTCTGTGAGGAAACTGAGGCTCCTCAGGGAGAGCTTCCCAAGGCTCCAGAGCTAGCAAATGGCAGAGCGGAGACCAAAAGCAGGTCTCCTGGCTCGTTTCCAATCTACCAGGCAGTCCAGCCTTGAGCCAATTGAGCAGTGAGACCCATGAGGATTGGAACCAGGGGCCTGGCCGGCCACAAGCGAAAGAGGGACAGCAAAGTCACCACCTGCCTGGGTGCAGTGCTCTCGAGGCTCAGGGGTATCTCCCACTGCTCGAAAAGATGAGGCCAGGTTCAAACGCTGCTTGCCCTTGGGCAACTTTCTTAACCTCTCTGTGCCTCAGTTTGCTCATCTGTAAACAGGGGATGACTAGAACAGTTCCTACTTACCTCAGGGGGAATCGTGAGGAATAAATGAACTACTGTTTGTACAGGGCCCACATCCCATAAATGCTCCATGAATGTTTGTTAAATAAACGCTAAGTAGGTCCACCCGCCTCAGCCTTCTAAGACACGGCTGAAAACAGCTAATTGTTACTTAGGGAGAACTCACTCTGAATCAGACACTGTCCCAAATGTTTTTTGTGTACGTTAATGGAGTTAATCCTCACAGTAGTCTTCGAAGAGATGTAGGGGCTATGCTTGTCACTCCCATGTTACAGATGGAGAAACTGAGGCACGGCCCTGGTACATCATGATCACGTCCTAGTGCTCCGGCTGCGGGGAAGGCAGAGGTGCAGAAATCTCTGGTCCCAGGCCTGCTTGCTCTGACCAGCTGTGTGGTTTGGGGCAAAGGCATTCATCTCTGTTTCCTCAACTGGGAGCCACCACCCCACAGGGCTGTTGTCGGGATTAAATGAGGTCACGTGGGCGGCTTGCCTAGTGTGGTTGCTGATCTAGGACAGGGCTCAGGAAGTGGGAAAAGTTATTTAAAATTATGGGAGAAGGGGCCGGGCAGATGTCCTAGCCCCAGGACAGCTCCCAGGCAGCCAGGACCCTGACAGCCTCTCTCAGCGCCGCTGCAAGAATTTAGGGGGAAAAAACCCCTCCGCCTTCCCACCCCTGCTCAGAGCTCTGGGGACCAGTCACAGGGGTGAAGATGGAGGAGGGTGGGTGTCCTGGGAGTCAGCCAGCCCCAGGTCCCTCTCCTGCTCCACTTATAAGCTCTCCATCCTTGGGCAATCCCTCCCGTCTCCAGGCTCAGTTTTCTCGTCTGTGTAAGGGGGCAACAACCTCCACTCCACAGTGTGGCGAGGAGGGGATGAGTGCACTTAGCTCAGGTTTAGCAAGGTCCTTGCCAGGTGCCAGCCACTCTTGTATGCATGTTACATTCCTCTACGGAGTAGGTACTGTCCTTATCCGCACTTTATAGACACACAAACGGTGGCTCACATAAGTCAGGGAAACTGAGTCAGGCAGATGAGAGCTGTCAGCCCAGCAGGGCTGCAGAGCCCTTGGCTTGTGGCTTTGGTAACTTGCTCCTCGCAGCCCCTCTCCAGCTCCCTGGATTTAAAGGTTGGGAACCATGGGTTGTGTCCTGACTTCATGGCCTGAGCTCAGAGGTGTCTGGCTGTTTGTGAAATGTGCCTAAACAGGCCTGTGGTTCCGGGCAGGCTGACATGATTCCCTGCCCAGGCCCACCGCATGGTCATCCCAGGCCCCAGGTCCCACGCAGAGCAGCCAAGCCTTCCTGCCTCAGCTTTCTTCCTGACTTGGAGGTGACTATGACCTCCCCTCGGCCCGTTCCTTTTCCTCAGAGCATCTTGGTGTTGCTTCAGTTTGTGACCCCTCGGGCCCAGGACAAATGGCTCCCTTCACTCCAGGCCACTGCAGGAAACCCTTTGGCCCCCAAGTGGCTCCCTGTCCACGGTCCTGTGGCTCCAGGGGAAGGCTGGCCCGGACTAAAGTCACCAATCCTGGCCCGAAGGACCATGGGGACCAATTGGTCCCCCTCTCCCTTGTCAAAGACCAGGAAACGGAAAAGCAGACACTGGTGGGGCTCTGTCCAGATACACGAGAGTTTAGAGCAGGGTCGGGGGCAACCTTGAACACAGCCATCGAAGAGTGTCGGGACACGCGAAGAGCGGGACCAATGGCTTGCCTTTCACCCAGTGCTCCGTCCAGCCCTGCAAGGTGGGTGCTATTGTTAACCACTTTCCAGAGGAGGGAACGGAGGCCCAGAGAGGTTAAGTGGTTTACCTAAAACCACACACACAGAAAGCGACGTGCTAGGGATTTAAGCCACGGTCTGTCCTGACTCCGGAACCACTGCTCCTTTCTCTCTGTCGCCCCCTGTCAACTGCATATGTAGTGTGTGGGGCCCGGACCACCTACTGAACTGGCTGGGGGTCCTCTCGACACTGCCACCGCCCAGAAAACCCGGCCGGGGTAGGAGTAGTCTCTGCTTAACCCGTCAATCTGGGCTTTTTCTCCAGCATGCCATCACTTACCCTATCTTTTTCCCGAAGGATACACAACCATTTCAAGCTGCCAGTGATACAGAAAGAAAGGTGCCCTCCCCCTCCCCAGTCTCCTCCCTGTCTCCCCCCTCTCCTTCCTTGTTCTTCTTGTACTGGGGTCACACTGGTCCCTCACCATCCACCCCTCCAGATGCTTCCTCTCCCCATCTCCACCTGTCAGAATCCTGCCTACTTGCAGGTAGATGGAAATTCAAATCCCTCTGCACCTTATATGAGCTATGTGACCTTGAACAAGTCACTTACGCTTACTGAGCCTCGGGTTCCCTTGGAGGGATATTGGAAGATTGCACATCAAACAGTCCAAGGATGCCTTATGTAGTATTGGTGGCAAGGGGTGGAGGTGATTACTCACAAGGCCAAGGGCCGCTTGGGGCCTGGGCGGGGCAGACTCAGGAGGGTGTGGCTTGGATGTCAGAGAGCAGACTCCCAGGCGTGACCAGACCCTGTCTAAGCGAGACCAAGCAGTGGGGCATTCCAGCCAGCGGGCAGCAGCTGGCGCCCCAGAAGAAGTGGCCAAGTGTGCCGCTGGGTGGATAGGGCCCAGCCTGGGGCACCTGGCAGGTGCTCAGCGGGCACCACGCCGGGCCTGGTCACCAGGCTGAGGTTTGGGGGAAGGATTCACAACAGGCCTCTGAGCATTTGTGTCCCTACTTTACAGATATAGAAAGCAAGGCACTGAAAGTGTAAGTAACTTTCCCAAGATCACCATCCAGAAAGCGGCAAATCCAGAATTAAAACCCAAGCAGTCTGTTAATCAAACACTCTCCACGCCAGCCCACCATGGGTTGGAAATGAAGGCCATATTTTGCTCTGTCCTGAACCTCAGATGAGCCAGGATGTGGACACATTCCCAAGGGAAGCAGGAAAACCAGGCTGATGGCCAGCCAGCCCCCTTCTACCCAGGGCAGCCAAATTCTTCCTCCCTCTGACCCGCCCTGGGGCGACCAGAAAGAGAACAGGCTCCAAAGACAATTTCTAACAATTAAAAACTAAAGAGAGGAAACAATTAAATGAGCAGGAGGAGCCCTGGGCCCTTGAACTTGTGGAGGTGGGCTGGCAGCAAGCCCTAGTCACCCCCACGCTCAAGCTTCCTTATTAAAAATAGACTTGTGGAGCCATGGGCCCTGGGCAGCCTGTAAAGGGATTCGGGGCCTAATTGGCACCATCAGCCAGGAATGTGCTGCAGGGGGTCCCAGAGCCCTGCCCAGGTCCATGACTCTGGACACAGTGACCTTTTCTGGCCAGTGAGAACAGTCTTGCTGTGAAAGGGGAGAGAAGAGGCCACCCCAGGCCCCAGAGGCTTCCTTGGCTGGCTGGATTCTTTCCCCTCCTCTTCTTGGCACGACAGACCATAGACTTCCTCATGTCCCATGGCTGGGCTCACCAGCTCTGCTCTTCCTGCCTTCAGTCCTGGAGGCCACCCCAGATGGCCACCAAGCCCCTTCCTCTGAATTACCCACTGAGGGCCCCGCTCCAGGCTCCCTTCTCCAGAGGAACAACCCTCCCCTCTCTAAAGCGGGGCCTGAAGACCCATGGGGAGAAAATCCCATGGAGGGCAGCTTCCTCGCTACCATGTAGGGGCACCCAGCCCTCCCCGCCCGACATTCTACATCATGGGAATGCTGCCCCTGGAGTTGTGGGGCAAGGCCATGATCCTTTAGACCGGTGACTGCCCTGGGAGTTAGAGGTCGCCCAGAGGAGGATGGAGAGTCTAAAGGGTTGAAAGGAGGAAGGAGACCCAGGGGCGGGCAGATGTTCCAGGGGCCACTGGCCACATATACGCAGCCCTGGCTTCTGGCCCAAGGCCTAAGGCTTCTTACTCTCTTGGGCGGGGACAGGGCAGAGGGTAGACCACCTCCCCTGCCTCCCGCATGCCACATGGCCCACTGGGTCCTTGAAGGCAAGCAGTCTCACCCGCTGGCGGTGTTTTCCCCACCTGCCCGGCAGGGCTGCTGGCTGGACCAAGTCTCCTCCCGTATAAAGTGCGACCCCTTGTGAACGCAGACCCAGGGCCACCTGAGGAGGACTTGGCTTCAGAGCTGGGCTCAAGTCCTTGTGACCTAGAACAAGGGGTTGTGCCCTCTGGACGTCAGATTTGTCCATCTGTAAAAGGGGGTGAGAGTCAAGTTGAGACTGTGGAGGGGAATGTGGTCTCTGCCCTCACTAAGAACAAAAAACTAAACGTTCATTGGCTAGGAGCCACACCGTATGCGCATTATTTCATTTCATTATTTCATTGTCACCCACGTGGATGAGGTGGGGGCTGTGATCTTCCCCTCCCAACAGGTGGGGAAGCTGGGGCAGAGAGCAGAGCCGGGATTTCAGGTGGGGAGTCGAACCCCGTCTTTGCGCTTTCCCTCTCCCCCTGGTCCAGGCTATTGGGGCACAGGTGGGGCAGGCCAGTTAGAGAGAGGGTTGAACCAACAAGGTTCCCCCTCCCCACCCCCACCCCACCCCCAGGAGCCCACCCCCCATCCCAGGGATGCCTCTTTGGGTAGAGGAGGGAGGGGACACCCTCCACCCTTGGCCTCCACCTCCCATAACCCCTCACCCCCCATCCCACAGGAAGCCCTGTCTGGTCCCGTCCACTTTCCTTTCGGCCCATCCCCTCCACCGCTCCCGCAGAGGATTTATGGTTTTAATAATGCGGACTTTCTCCACCACCCTCCCTTGCTGTTTAGTCCCCTCTAAAGATCCTTAAAATTAAAACACTAATCAGGAATTTATTTTCTCATCAATCCTGCCCTTTGGGTTACGAGGCCCGGGTGTTTTCACAGCCGGCTGGCTGGCCGCGGGGAGGACCCCCCCAGAGGAGGAGAGCCAGCGCAGGGATGGGGGAGAGAGCCGGCACAGGCAGAGACAGGCCATTAGGCCCAGGTCAGAGAGAAAGGGAGAAGAGGCGTCCTGTGGAGACTGCAGACCATGCTCTGGCCCAGCGGAGGGCCCCACACGGTGGAGACAGAGGGAGAGGGATGGAGAGAGGGATGGAGACAGAGCGCTGCAGGAGACAGGGGGGTGGTGGTTAGAAGCCTGGAGGTCAGAGCAAGGAGGGAGGGCCCTGGAGGGGGAGACAGTAGGAGATAAAGGGAAGCAAAGCAGACTTGGGGGAGACGGGAGAGAAGACAGAAAACAGACCAGCTGGGAGCTGGAGCAGCCTCCACCCCTCCTTAGGCAAGCCCGCACTCCTGCAGTTTTGCATTTATGGGCCCTGGGGATTGAGAGTGAGGCAGACCACAAGCTCCATGAGGGCGACGCCTTAGGGTTTTTTCCCCTGTGATGTCTGCAGACAGGAACTGGGTGGCCTGATTCCTGGCTCCAGTCTCCTTCTGGCCCTGAGACCCAGCAAGGTCCTTCGTGAAGCCCCCCAGAGGCCTTCCCCACTTCCCTCTCCCCGTGGGCCACAGAAAAGCTTGCTGGCTCCCAGCCCCTGCCCTGCCCCCACCCGCCCCCTTCCAGTATAGGCAGCTGGGAGAAGGAAGACATCCCCTCTCAGTCTGCCCACCACCTAGAGGGGCCGTTTGCGAAGCCTGTTTCTCCTGGCCCATTAGGGTTCCCTGTATGGGAAGCCATTGAGAGCAATCAGGTCACTGAGCACCGAACAAGGAATCTACTACTTTCTTTACCTCTGACTGGCTGGGCGATGGTGGGCAAGTCACTGGGCCTCTTTAAGCTTTGGCTTCTTCATCTGTACGATAAGGGGTTTGGATGATCTGTACAGCTCTAATACGCCATAGTCTTTGATGTCACCATTTTAGAAGTCCCAAAACTAAGTAAAGAAATGGGAAATCTGGGGCGCCTGGGTGGCTCAGACGGTGGAGCGTCTGCCTTCAGCTCAGGTCATGATCCCAGGGTCCTGGGATTGAGTCCCGCATCGGGCTCCCTGCTCTTTGGGAGCCTGCTTCTCCCTCTGCTTCTCTCTCTCTCTGTCTCTCATGAATAAATAAATAAAATCTTTAAAAAAAAAAAAAAAAAGAAAAAGAAATGGGAAATCTGTACTTCCTTCACTTACTCTTTGGATAACGAGAATTGAGGCCTGTAATGTAGAAGGTGCTACGCCAGGCATTGGGGAAGTCACCCTGAAGAGCCCTGGACCTGACCTTGGTTCATGGTGAAGTCAGCCTCAATCTGTTCATCTATAAAATGGGCACGCATCCTGCCTCAGAACGTTACTATTCGGGAAAGGCCTTTGTCAACCGAGGCTGTGCATCAGAAAGAGCCATCAAGCATGAGAAGTGCATGATAACTTCATCAGGAACTCATTCTGCCAGCTCCGAGGTCTCCCAGGCCTTGGATGAGCATTCTCTCCGACTCAGGTTGCGCGGACGCCAGGGGCAGAGCCCAGCCTCACAGACTGTCCAATCCGGGAAAGCAGGAAGAATGGGGAGCTTACAGTAGAGTCAGGGACCTGAGCTGGAGTCCTGGCTGCAGCTCCTGCAAGGTCAGTACCTTGGGTAAGTCACTGTTCTTCCCCGGGTCCCAGACTCCTCTTCCAGAGAGGATAAATCGTCTTGCCTCCCCTGGGGCGAGATGTGAGAACTGAATGAGGTAAGGTGCAGATGGAAGGGCGGGCACACAGCAGGGGTTCTGAAAACGCTGCTCAGGGCAGGGTTTGAGCCAAAAGAGCGCCAAGGGCAAGAGTACCAGGTGTCCTGTTACCAGCTCAAGGAGCAGGGGACTGTGGCATAGCCCACCACAGGGAGGCAGGGGGGCTCCAGGCTCTGGGCCAAATGAGGCCTTTCTGGGCCAGCATTAGCATTTTCCAAGATGATTCAGCAAAACCAGGGGGCTTAGCTAGGCCTCCCCTTTCTGCTGAGAGGCTTGTTCATGCCACAGTCCAGCTTGTCTGCCTGATAGGAAATCAATGTGTTTATGATCCAAGACCTCTTGCACAAAAAGAGGAGGGAATAATTGCTCTTCTGAGGTCTGAATAGCAGCATGCCCAATCTACTGATTTAACTCACTGGGCACCTGCCCAACCCAGAATCTTTTCCTCTCTTCAAGTCAAAGCATTCCAGTAGAGCCCAGGACAGTGATCAAAGGACTCTTCCTACCCCCATCCTGAGGGATAAATGAGCCCTCTGGGGATCCCTCTCCCTGGGAACCAGTGTCTCTCAAATCACACAACCTGAGAAAAGGAGTTTTGTTGTGTCCTCAAGAGGTTCGGCGTCCTGAAATAATAGAGATGTGGTCTCTAACTTATACTCCTATAAGACATAATATAGGGTTTATGGGAAAAGGTAGATTTTGTTGAGAGGGATAAAGTAATTATACTGTAATTATGTCTTATTTACGTCATAACCGCATGTCCAGGGCGGCACACGATACTGCTCTCTGGTATAATAGGGACTCGGAGGTAAAGCTAATGTTGTAGAAGCTAATAGAATTCACAGGGATGCTTATGATCAAATATGTTGGGAGAGAGAATCAAAACACCTTCAGGATGTTATGCGTGTGGAGGACAGTTGGCCTGAAGATTTAGGTTAATAATAGATTGATTATTGGGGCATGAGGGTGGCTCAGTCGGTTGAGCTTCCAACTCTTGATTTCAGCTCAGGTCATGAACTCGGGGTTGTGGGATTGAGCCCTATGTTGGGCTCTGCAATGAGTGTGGAGTCTGCTTGGGATTCTCTCTCTCCCTCTGCCCCTGCTCCCTCTCTCTCTCTCAAAAAAAAAAAATAATAATAATAATAGATGGATTACAGTGAATCACTCAACAAAGGTATACCATTAAGTGGCCATAGATCAGAGAGGCAAAAGAGTTATAAAGTGAGAAAATTTGTGCTGGTGTTATTGGATGATTCAGTTTGTTTAAATCTGTGCCACCCCTCACTGGGTATCACCGATGTTTGACATCTGTGTGAGCATTTTAATTGCTGTCAAACTATGGTAAGCTTTGTCATAAAAAGGCCTGGCCTGTGGGACAAATGAGTGGGCTCCGCTGTGAGCTGTTCTGCTAATGCCCCTGCATGGCACAGACCCCTGTTCGGGGCATGAAACACGCGGGGCGATCGTGTCGCTCTGTAACCAGGGGACAGAGGAGGTTCAGCTTGTCAGCATTGTTTGTGGGGAACAGTGAGATCGATGATTCACACCTGGTCCTGCTGAGCCCCCTGAAGGGCTCTGCCGTGGAGGCTGGCTATGCGCAGGGAAATGCCTACCTGACCAGCAAATTAAGAAAATACTTAAACGAAGACTCCTCCCCAGGTGGGGGGTGGTCCGTGCAGATGGCCTTAGAAAGGGAGGCTAGTGGGAGCCTGCACCTGGCCTCGCCA
This sequence comes from Neomonachus schauinslandi, assembly GCF_002201575.2. Lineage (NCBI taxonomy): Eukaryota > Metazoa > Chordata > Mammalia > Carnivora > Phocidae > Neomonachus > Neomonachus schauinslandi. The sequence continues at coordinate 16,381,285 of NC_058413.1, read as the reverse complement.
CAGCCCCACCTGTGAGGTATATCTTGGCTTCTATGTGGTCTCTGTGTGTGTCCTTTTCCCATAACAAACTGTGGATTTGTGAGCATTGTCATCTCGGGTCCTGTGAGTCTTCTTTAGCAATCGAATCTACTTAGCTGCCAGGGTGAAAGGTTAAAAATCTATCTTCTGTATTTTATGGATGGAGCAACTGAAACCCGGAGCAGGGAAATGACTTATCCACAGTCATGCAGCAGGTGGGTGTTAGAGCTCAGATTGGCATCAAAGACTCAACTCTCCGTCCAGAGATGTTAGTCTGCTTTTTCCTCCATAACTTGATCCTTGGAGGAAAACAGCTACTTCCTAGGAGTCCTAGAAGAATCAGAGAAGAGCACTGACCACTAGCATGGTCATCAGGCTATGAGGAGAATTACCCCAGGATGAGGTGAGCTCAGAAACCAGGAAGCAGATGGTAAAACCTGAGGCTCAGTGACAGGAGGAAGTTGAGGAAGAGGCTCAGGCCTGAGTCTGTGAAGGGAAGGTGTATCAGTCAGTGTAGGATAACTGCAGTAACAAGCAGCTCCAAATCCCAGTCACTGAATTCCCGAAAATTTTATCATTCATGTCATCAGTCCAAAGCAGGTCAGCAGAAAGCGTGAGTGCTGCTCCATGCAAGCACTCAGGGACCCAGGATCCCCCCATCTTGTAGCTCTGCTCTCCTCAAGGTCCTTGAAGTCCTCGCCCTCCAGAGGGAATTGGGGAAAGAGAGGACCCTGATGTTGTCATAAGAGGCCAGCCCAGTGGGCCACCTCTTTTATGAGGTGGTCTGCATGCTGGTGTAAAGGAGTCAGGACAGAGGGGCTGACCTCCTTCCTTGTGACAGGTGGTGGAGAAGGGCCTTGAGCTGGCCTACAGCTTCACTCTTCAGAGTCCCCAGAGGCTTTCCTGACATCCTGATGGCAACATAGTCCTTCTCCACATAAAGGGAGACAAATCCCAGAGAGGCAGCCAATCCAGAGATGGCCAGGCCCCCTTGGCCTCTCTGAACCCATGACCCAAGTTCATCTAATAACACTCTTGGAGGAACATTTCAGGAGTCATATAGCTCACCTGCCATCCATCACAACCTTGCAATAAGTCACAGTAGAATACAAACTGTGATTTGTTCTTCCCCAGATGGGCTGTTGTATTCATGGCAAAGCCCATATTGCAAGTTGACTTCAGTAGCTTAAGAACTGCAAGTAGTGGTCATTTGTGTATTCCCCGAGAGATAACCTGTGCTGGAATTTTCCACCAGGGCTGGCAGTAGGAATCAGTAGGGCACAGGGTGGGGACTGAAGGAGAGGCTGGGTCAGCATCAGGCTGGGGAAAAGCTCCCAGACACAAGACCCCAGGACCCAGAGGCTGAGGTATGGGAGGAACACAGGCCTTGGGGTGAGATCAGTCTGGCCTCCACTCCATGTTACAGTGCTGTGTGACCTTGGACAAGTCAGCGCACCCCTCTGGGCTTTGTTTTCTCCTCTGTAAAATGGATCTAATCATATCCCCTTTCTCACAGGAGGCTGTGAGGCTGAATGAGATATTGCCCTAAAGCATGATGCTTGGCACTCAGGAGGCTTGCAGTAACCAAGCTTTTGCCGGGCCCCCCTCCACCCCTCTTGAACACTTTATGATAAGGGGAGCCCAGAACCCTTTTAGGTAAGGCTTTAAATCATTAGAAAGAGTCCTATAGGACCATGCTGTTTTCCCGGGAGCCGAGGATGTTATCTGGTACACGAGGGTGGGAACATGAAACTTCTCTGCCTGGTTCTGGAGGCCAATCCCTAGTGAGTTCTTCCATTTCTGAACTAATTTTTCCACCCAGCTTGGGAGAGCCTGGGCTTGTAAAATGCATTTATTAGTCAAAATGATCTAAATCTAATCTAATTCTCCCGTGGAAACGATGTAATGATGTTGCTCACTAAAGACCTGATGCTCAACATTTTATAAAATGACCACAAACATCTTTGTTAATCACGTTTAAACAGCGTACCTATGCTCTGGGCAGGAGCAAGCTTTCAGAAGTGCTTCTAAATCAATTAAACAGGGTGACATAGTAAGCACTCACATAAAATACTGTTTAATATGAAACAGAGTCGTAGTGAAAGGTACAAGAGGTCCTCGTCAAAGTTCTTGTTAATTTTCGCCTCGTTTTCTCTGCAGTGAATAATAACACCTAACATTTATTGGGTGCTTACAAAGTGCCAGACGCCGTTCCAAGCTCTTTACAGATACTGTGTCATTAAATGCAACCCAAAGACCAAAAAGAAGCCTGGGGCCCAGAGAGGTTAAGGATCCTTCCTGCAGACACACGGGTAGGAAGGGACAGAGCCAGACTTTGAACCCAAGTGATGAGATTCTAGGACCAAGGCTCTTAGGCAAGTTGGGATTGAAGGAAACATATCAAAAGGCTCATCTTTCTGAACGCCTTCTCTGGCCAGTTTTGACAGAAGACTTGAGAAGATATTTGGGGACAGACACTCCCATTGGTTGTCTTTGAGAGATATCAGCCAATCATATCTGCTTAGTGCCCTTCCGTTCTGTATTCTGCTCAGTTCTGCAACACCTAATCAGCTCCATCCTGGGTGCCAAGAGCTATACTAAGCACTGGAGAGATCGAGACATTTGAGAACCAGCTCCTTGCCTCTAGCGGAAGCAAACGAATAAACGGCCCATTCCAAACCAGGAGAAAAAGCACACCGCATATACCCCACAAGGAAGAAACAGTCCATTTGCAGAAGTCTGAGAGGAAAAAAAAGTAATTATTGGGAAGGATTTTGGAAAATGAAGAGGAGGCACACAAGTGGAAAGTGCATCCTAGACAGAGGCACCCATGGAGGGACAAGGATTGGGTGGAATGAGCGTGCAATTTGGTGTGGCTGAAACAAGAAGCCTATATTGTAGGGGTGAAGAGGAGGAATATGGAGCTGCTGTGCTGAGTCCTGCAGAGCTTTGCGAGCCATTCTTAGAAGCCTGGATTCTCTCCTCCAGAAGAGGGAAATTGTATTAGCTGGGACTCTTATAGTTTCAAATGATAGAAACCCAATTTAAATGGCCTTAGACTTGAAAAGTTCTGACTCATGTAACTGAGACCACCCATGTTCACTGCATTCAGGCATGGCTGGATCCAGGTGCTCGAATGATATCATCTGGAGTCATCTCTGTCCATCTCTTAGCTTTGGTTCCTCTGGCTTAACCCTCAAGTAACCCTGCCCAGTTGATGACAAAGATGAGCTCCAGCAGATCTAGCATTACCTCTTGCCAGCTAGGCAACCTCTGGGGGAGAAAAGTATCTTGTTTCTGAGAATTCCAATCAGAGTCCTGGAGCAGATGCTAATTGGCTCTAACTACCTGCCTGAATGGCCTGTGCTGTCACTGAGGAATGAACCCCAGATGTCAAGAGGCCCTGGGGCCCAGGTCCAGCCCTGACATTTAACTAAGTGGCCTAGGGTGACTCCCTCTACTCTCTGGGTCTCGTTCTCCTCATCTGGGGAGAGGTAGACTTGAGAATCTCTGAGGCCTCTTGGAGGTCTTACTTTCAATCCTGCATAGAGCCTGCCTGCTCAGAGTGCTGTCGGGTGACAAGAAGGTGTCTGCAGTCAACAGACTCACCACTGCCCACAGTGGCGATGGGCTGACATGGCAACCCCCTCCCTCCCCGCCCCCGCACCTCCTTGCTTTCTCTCCTTTCGTGACCCAGTAGCAGAAGATGATTAGAGGCTTGACAGATGGGCAGGGGTCAAGCAGGCAGAGCCACTCCTTCTCCAGGGGCCTGGAGACCCGTGGCACCAGGTGTCACCCCCTGTGCCACCCGCCGCCAGCTTGGGGACCTGCAGAGGAGATCTTGCTCAAGTGCAGGGTGGTTTAATAATCACAGGAAGATGACTTCACCAGAAAGCATGCCTGCTTAATCCTTAAATTAAATTTTATGTGAATTTTTCTCCCCTTGAATTCTCACGGGACTTAATTCCAGTGCTAATCTGGGACCCTGGCTCTAATTTGTGATCTGGGTCACCGTCGTATTTTATCAGGCAGTGGTGAGGCTGCTCACATGCAGACTTCATGGCCATGGCCATGACCAGCCATTCTCCACCGCTCAGGCACTTTCCTCCTCGGGCCGCTCTTGCCCCGCTCACTAGGACACCTGTCTTCTTTGGACTCTAATCTTTCTTGTCCTCGATTTGGCCTCTGGTCGGGCCCAACCTGACCATTATCTGGCCCTTTCCAGTGCACATGACGTGCAAGCGTGCCTGTCTTCATTTGTCACCTTTGTTCTGAGGGCCAGGGAGGGGAGAGAGGCTCTCAGGTGCAGAACAATTGCGAATGATGGGCCTCACCCTGGTGCTGCCTTTGGAGGGTGAAGAGCGATGTCTGTCCCTTCCTGTTCTTGTTCACTGCCCCCCTTCCCGGGGCCGGGGACAAGATGTTTTGTTAGTTCAGAGTGCAACCTGGCAACTCGGCGGGAGCCCCAGGAACTGAGCACTCTTTCTTATTTTCCTTTTCTTTTCTCCCTCCCTTCCTTCTTCCCTCCCTCCCTTTTTCCCTTCCTTCTTCCTTCCTTCTTTCCTTCCTTCATTCCTTCCTTCCTTCTTCCCTCCCTCCCTCCCTCCCTCTCGCTTCTCTTTTCCCCTTTCCCTTCCTCGCATTCACTCAAATATTTATTGAGCACCTACAATGTGCTGGGCTTTGTGCCGGGTGCTGCGGATACAATGAGCAAGACAGATATGACCTCTGCCCTCCCAGGGCTCAAATGCAGGGGAGACAGACGACAGACATGAGAAGCAAACCTGGTTGTTGTGAAGGTGCACACAGAGCACGTGTCACCCCGAGGTGGTGACATTTGAGTTCTGACCTAAATGATGAGAAGATGCCCAGGCAGGGAAAGGGCATGCCAGGCAGAGGGGAAGCAAGTGCATGAACCCGGGGGCAGGGAAGGACCTGGCCTGCGTGAGGGACAGAGGGAGGCTGGTGTTCCCAAGGCAGAGCCGGCAAGCGGAAGGCGGCCTGCGGGTGAGGTCAGAGAGACAGTGGCCAGGTGAGGGGTGGGGCGGTTACATCTAAAAGGACAGGACGGAGTTCTTGAAGGAGGACAGGAGTGTGGGAGGCAGAGGGAACAGCATGTGTGAAGGCCTGGTGGCCAGGGGCAGTACGGGGAGATTCCAGTAGTTCATTCTGGTCCATGGTGGCCCCACCAGGAAAGCTGCTTTCTGGGCTTTGAGGACAGTGAGGGGTACAGGTAGAGAGGGAAAGGCAGAAGAGGAGAATGCTGGGCAGGGCAGGAAATGGGGGCTGGGCAACTGGCCGGAGCTACTGAGAATGGAGGAAATTGCCCCAAGAGCTGCCTCACCTGGCCCCGACCCTGAGGACACCCTCTGGGCTCATTTGACAAGGGTGCAGTGCCCTGGATCAGAAAGGTACACACTGGCCTGCCCTGAGCCCCCCACCCACAGCACGGAGGGTGGGCCCTGGGACCCGAGATCCCACCTGGGGCCTGCCATGGCCACTTACTGGCTGAGCAACTTTAGACATGCTACTTCACCCTATCATCCCTCAGTTTCTCCATCTGAACTAATAGGGAGATCTATCTACGAAAACAGACCATTGGATTTAGGAGCTAAAAGGCTCAGCCTGGCACACACTTGGCCCTCCGTAAATGGTACTATCAAATAGGCTGGCAGGTGAATAAGGCAAATGTGGCGCCTCAGGGCAAGAACACAAAGCCTTCTACGCTCTATGGGGGAATGAACAGCATGGGGAAGAAGAGGAGGGCGTCATTAACACTGACATGGAGCCCGTGGAGCGGGATCAAGGGTGAATAAAGCCTTCTTGGGGGAAGTGACGCGGGGGGGGGGGGGGGGGGGGTCCTTGAAGGCTGAGCAGAATTTCATCTGCAGAAAGGGAATGGCCTGTGGCCTGAGGAGGGGGCAGAGTGGGATATTTAGGGGAAGAGTGAGGGGTCCAAGCAGATGGTGGCTACCAGGAGGGTTGGGCAGAGGACAGGGTGAGGCAGAAAGGTAGGCTGGGCCATGGAGTGCGGGCCCTGAATGTCATCCCAAGGAGGTTGACTGTATCCCTAGACTAGGAGAAAATGTTCTTTCTTCTCAAAGCTGGGAAGTGAGTGACATAATGAGATCAGATCTGAGTTTTCAAAGCTCTTTCTGGCAGCCACGTTGTGGGGCGGGAGCCCTGTGGGTGAGGCTGCAACTGCCTCCAGACACCAAAGGGGAAAAGCCCCAGAAACCCAGTGTGGAGGCCTTGCTCAGGGCAGCAGTTGTTTCCCTGGGAGAGGACATCCTGGGCCCTAGTACCGGCCTGTGATCAATTTTTCTGGGTCACCTTGGGCAAGTCACTTTCCCTTTCTGGACCTCAGTGTCCTCATCACTGGCTTAAGTCCCTACCAAGCTGTACAGCACGATGGGGGTCCCAAACTGAGGTGCCTACAGGGAACAAGCAGCAAATGCAAATAAGAGAAGGAGCTGAGGGGCATGGGGAGGCAGGAATGGTGGAAAAGCGGAAAAAACTTGTCTTGTTCAGAGACTTCTGCTCCGCCCCAGCCCCCTGTTCCCATGGGGGCAGTGAGCACGTGTGTTGGGGTTGCTGGCGAGTCTTCAGGTATTTTTAAAAGGAAGGTAAAAATCCAATTTTTTAAATAAGAAATCATCTGACTTTTAAATGTTGACTCAGTTCTTTAAAAAAAAAAAAATCACAATTTGGGTCATCCCATTTCGTCTACCGGCCAGAACCCACTTACCTCCCCTGCCCCTTTGAGAGCCTCGTGGCCGTGTTTCTGGAAAGGCGACATGGAGCAGATAAAGAGGAGGGAACTGACAGAAGGGGTCCTGGGGGGAGGAGCCCGGGGTCCCCAAGACTGAGGACGGCCCGGCACCTCCTTGCAGCAAACCATTCCCGCCTGCTATCAGCTGCGAGCCTCTTCAGAGCTCACTGGAGACTCAGGAGTCTGTTTTCATTAGAAGCAGAGAGAGCTGAACTGGCCCCGGACGCATGTGAACCAGCTCCCCTGTCCAGGAGGCTTTTCAATTTATCCTGTAAACTTGCCTTTCAGACCTGATGGGAGGCAGCCTTGTCAGAAGAGAAGCTGGTGAGCAGAAGTCAGTGGTCACACTCCCATCAATCAGGCCCGGGAAGGGGGAGGAGGGGCGGGGGAGGACTCCCAGGGGCAGGGATTGGCAGCCCTGGGGTGGCTCAAGGGCAGAGACCTGAGTCCAGAAGTACTGTTCTGGCTGCTGCTGGCCATGTCACTTTGAGCGAGTCACCGAACCCTCTGAGCCTTGGCTTCTTCCACTGCAATGTGCCACCTGCTCTGGGAGCTGGGAACCACTGTCATTTCCATTTTATACAAGAGCAAACCAGGGTTCTGAAACGGGTCCGGGATCCATACATCTAGTGAAGTCAGAGGTGGGACTTGAACCCGGGGGGTCTGGCTGCAGAGCCCAAACCTTCGGGGGACCTGGGTGACCTCCTACACTATGCTGGTAGACTGGACAAGCAATGAGAAGGGTGTTTGACCAAGAGCAGCTGAGTGGTCTTGGAAAGCCCCTTCCCCTCTCTGGGCTTCAAAATGGGTCACCTGGGGTGCCTGGGTGGCTCAGTCATTAAGCGTCTGCCTTCGGCTCAGGTCGTGATCCCCGGGTCCTGGGATCGAGCCCCGCATCAGGCTCCCTGCTCCGCAGGAAGCCTGCTTCTCCCTCTGCCACTCCCCCTGCTTGTGTTCCCTCTCTCGCTGTGTCTCTCTCTTCAAATAAATAAATAAAATCCATAAAAAAAAACAAAAACAAAATGGGGTCACCTACTTGACCTCGGGACCCTCCAGCTCTGATGCCCATTTATTCGATGAGTATTCATTTAGCACCTATTCAGTGTCAAGGCCTTGGTGAGAGAGCAGGGAACAGGACAGACAGACAGACAAAGTCCTGAGCTCTCGGAGTTTGCGCCCGTGTACCAGGATGGGGTTGGGGGAAGAAGTGGAAAGATAGGGACCCAAGACAAGGGATGCTTCCCAGAGAGTGATGTGTTTTAAAGCAAACAGAACAAAGCAGGTGAGAGGGTGATGCGGGTAGGCGTGGGGAGCTGCCAGGGGGAGCTTGTCCATAGCCCTTACATGGGTGGTGAGAATGAGTCAGCCACATAAACGCCTACTGGGCAGTCCTTCTAGGCAGAAGCAGAGACCTCTAGGACGGAGCACGCTCCGCCCTTCCTGCCTTACTCTGCCTTCTCCTCTGGAGGACAAGGGGCAGGCAGCAGAAGAGAGGGGGAGGGAGAGATGGTGCTGACCTTGAGAACCCATAAACCTGGAGGCCTGGCCCTTTAATAATCCCGAGTGGGCACTCAATGCAACTGCAATTTGGAGATCCCAGCTTGCTTAGTACAAGTGGAAAATTACCTTAGCTTCTATTCTCTATTGCTTTTTTATCCCGATTTCATCATTCGGATGTACAGCAGTGCATTTTCAATGGTACAATTTAATTAGGCTCAATTTGTATTAGGCTAAATTTTATTGAAGACTCATTTGAAAAGAGCTTTATGTCCAAGGTTCACTGGGCTCCACCATTTGCTCAAAAACATACTTGGAATAGAGCCTGCCGATGCCCCTGGATTCCGGAGTGCTGTCTTCTGCCTCCAGCACGCTGGCTTGGTCTGTCATTTAATTTCCATCTCATTTAATAAAATGTCTTTGGACATCTCTGGGTCTTGAAGCCTCTGACAGGTGTCTCCTGTAATTACACAGAGACTCCTCATAATGCTTCTTCAGTCGGTCATCAAACATTCATGGGGAACATTACAGGAATTGAGGTCCTAAGCCCAGGGCTTGGGACAAGAATAAAAAGGTACAGACCCTGTAGACACACACCCTGTAGCCTTAGAAAGGGATGGGGAGGGAGAGGAGTCACAATTCTGCTTTCATCCTCAGGAATAATCCTGGGGGGTGGGCAGTGAGGAATTGTGAGCCCTGTTAGCAGATGAGGACAGCAAGGCTCAGTCCTCATTCTCAATTAGAGAATTAAGTGGCAGTGTCAGGGCTTGAACCCAGGATTCTGGACTGGTTCTGCTTCACTGTATCTTCTCCTCCCTTGTGGGTGAGGTGCAAGGATATTTGCCAGGGCAGTGATGGAGGCAAGGAAGGGATCACGTCAGGCCAGGGACTCTGGAAGGATATATGGGGACAGACTCTTTGCATATATCAAACCTGGAGGCCCAGGAGCTTCTGAGTCACTGAACCTGAGGGGCCAGAGGGAGAGTGTATTAGTCAGGATTCTCCAGAGAGAGAGAACCAATATATGGATATATACATATACAGTTGACCCTTGAATAATAGGGGTTTGAATTGTAGAGATTCACTTATATGAAGAATTTTGACAGTACAGTACTGTATGTTTCTTTTTTCTCATGATTTTCTTTCTTTTCTCAAGCTTACTTTGTTGTAAGGATACAGTATGTAATACATGTAACTACAAAATATGAGTTGATCGACTGTTTATATCATCAGTAGGCTTCTGGTCAATAGTAAGCCTATTAGTAGTTAAGTTTGGGGAGAATCAAAAGTTACATGCAGATTTTCAGCTGTGTGGGGCACTGACTGTAGAAAAAAATTCATTATAAGGAATTGGCCCATGAGATTATGGAAGCTGAGATGTCCTAAGTCTGCAGGTAGCAAGAGCCAGTGATGTAAGGTCTACTCTGAAAGCCAGCAGAGGCTTGAGACCCAAGAAAGGATAATGTTCCAGTTCGAGTCTGAAGGCAGGAAAAGACCAAAGTCCTGGCTCAAGGCAGCTGGACAGGAGGAGTTCCTTCTTCCTCAACCTTTTTGCTCTATTCAGGCCTTCAGCGGATTAGATAAGGCCCACCACATTAGGGAGGGTAATCTGCTTTACTCATCTATCCATTCAAATGTTAGTCTCATCAAGAAACATCCTCACAGACTCAAAACTTTTAACCAAATGTCTGGGTACCCCATGACCCAGTCAAACTGACATAAAATTAACCATCACAGAGGGAGAGATGGGGAGGGAGAGAGAAAGAGAGAGACATTGCTAGCTATGGACCAAAGAGGGGCAGGAGAATACCGGAAGCTCACATCTCATTTCATTCTTACAACCACACTATCAGAGAGGGATCACTATTCCCATTTTAGAGATGAGAAAATTGAGGCTCTGATAAGTGATTTACCCCAGGACACACAGCTGGTGACTCCATGCCTCCTCATCCCTGGGTGATATTTGCATCATGCAGAAAAGGTGAGGATGTTGCCTGTAGGCCTGTCTCTTAGGTTCTAACTCTTGTTTACTGTTTTCTCTTCTGCTCTTCCAGTGCAATCAGAATATGACCGAACTGCTGGATCACCCGTCTTTAGCTACTGCAAATACTGAAGGAAGTTCACATCACTATCAGCTCCGTGGTCAATGGAGTCTTCAAGGTTTCCATAGTCCTCTGCTTCAAAGGTGCTGAGAGCTCTGGAGCGAGTCACAGGACCCCTGCTCTGCCTCTGAGTCGCTGTGCGGACTTGGATATATCCCTTCCCCTCTGTGGGCCTCATCAGTAGAACAGCAGGGAAGGACTAGGGGATATCTAAAACCTAGCAGAGCCTCCAGAAGGGTTTCATGGCTCCAATCTGGGTCTGTCCCTCACTAGAGTCCCTTCACCCCCTGGGATTCCCAAGTCCTGTAGGGGCTGCTCTGGCAAGGCCTCCAACCAAGGGGCTCCACGCTCCTTACAACTTCTTGTGAGTACAAAGCAGAGGTTCCCATGACCTCCTCCCCCTTGGATTTGATTATCTGCTAGAACAGCTCACAGAACTCAGAGAAATGCTTACTTACATTTGCCAGTTGATTATATAATAAAAGACATGATAAAGGATATTAATGAAATACCTGAAGGGAAGTGAAGACATATGTAGGGCAAAGTCTGGAAGGGTCTGGAAGGGTCCCAAGTACTGGAGCTTCTGTCCCCTCAGAGGTGGGGCACATCACCCCCTTGCTACGTAGATGTGTTCACCAACCTGGAAGCTCTCTGAACCCATACCATTGGGATTTTTATAGAGGCTTCATTACATGGGCATAATTAATTATTAACTTCATTTCCAGCCCTTCTCCCCTCTCTGAAGAATGAAGGGTGAGACTGAAAATCTGAAATTTCTAATGATGGCTTGGTCCTTCTAGTGACCAGTCCCTACCCAAGAGCCAGCCAGAGTCACCCCATTAGAGGAAAAGACATTCCTATCACCCAGGAAATTCCAAGGGACTTAGGAGGCTCTGTGTCAGGAACCAGAGTCAAAGACCAAATATTAGAACAAAAGGTGCTCCTCACACTCTTATCACTTAGAAAATTACAAGAGCTTTAGGAGCTCTGTGCCAGTAACTGGGGTCAAAGACTAAATATTAGAGCAAAAGATCTTAGCACCCCTATTTACAAGGGTTTCAGGAGCCCTATGTCAGGAACTGGGGCCAGAGACCAATATGTGTATTTCTTCTTATTTCACAATTCTTCAGTGACCTACCCCAAGTCAATGCTGGGGATTGAGAAAGAGAAGTCAAGTGGATCACCTGTGATCCAAGAGAGAAATTGGGAGAAGCTTGAAGCCAACAGGCCTTGAGGGGAACCAGGGGGAATGAGCTATACTGAAAACAGACTCTCAGGATCCAATCCCAGTGCTGCTTCTGATGCACTATGTGACCTTGGGCAAGTCACTCCCCTTCAGGTATTTCATCGATAAAACAGGGAAAGGAGGAGGTCAAGATGATCTTTAAGATCTCTACAAGTTTACCTTCTTACCACAGGACCTTTGTACATGCTGTCTCCCCCCCCCCACCCCCAGTCAGGAAGCTTCACATTCTACCTGGCCAGTTCCTGCTCCCACTTCCAATCTCAATGTAAATATCATCTCCATCAGAACGCCTTCTCAGAAGCCCCAAACTAAATAGTTTCTCTTAAAATATCCTCCCCTGCTCCCTAAATTTCTCCTTGTAACTCTTATTTTGTTTGTAGTTAAAGCAACATGTGTCACTGTTCGTGTAAATCTCCACTTCTAGGCTGTCAGCTTAATGGGAGTAGGAGCCACATCTGACCTGTTCCCTTCTGTGTCCCCGATACCTAGCACAGGCCAGGGCACATAGTAGATGTTCAGTAAATGTTTGCTGACTGATGGATAGGATACTTGAATGCTTTAATGGTATGAGACTTTGGAAATAATGAAGAAAAAGATAAATAATGCAGAAACCCCCCATCTTCTCTGAGCATTATAAACACCTGGCCATCCTGCAGACCACATAGCCAGAGCATCCAATCCCACTACTGAAAAAAGAACAAGTGGGACCATTTGGTATGCGACACACACCCTCCTCACCCTTTCTGCCTCCCTTGCACCTGTTTCCTGCCATGGGAGTAGCTGGAGAAAGGGCTCACACTGAGGGGGGCTCCTGTTGTGATTCTCCCACTCCCCCACCTGAACCCTTCCCCCATGCTCTGCCATCCCCCACGGTTGCTCTGGAAACCCCTGCTGTATCATTGATGGGAGATGAGGATTTCAGGTATGCTCTCAGCCCTGGGAATGGACTTGCAGACTTAAGATCTCTGGGTTGTTCCCACGTAAATACTCTTAGTGCAGAGAGCAGAAGAAAAGACAATCCAAGCTGTCAGGAAATCCACATAAGCAGCTTCATTCCTGAAGAGGGCCTTTTTTTTCCCCTCAAGATCTCCCCTAGCTGTGGCACACACACTGTGGGGAGCTGTCGGCTCTGCAGAGACTGGAAGAATTAAGAATAAAAATTGACTTTCAGAGAACAAAATCAGACCTGACAACTCAAATCATTCAAACCAGCCGTGGTTAGCAGATTGCAAATGTGTTTGTCCAAGGAGGGTAGAAGGGAGGGTGTGGGGGAAACTGTCTCAGGGAGGAGCTTTGGGAATGTGCTCCTCTCGTTTGGACTTGAGGTCTCCAGCAGTGCCCCACCCCACCTTGTCAACTGCTTCTCTTTCACCTCCCTTCCTGGTCTGTGATGGTGCCAATAAGTTGCTGATGTGCCATTAAATGCTGGGGATCATCATTATTAGCAGATTCCATATCTGTGAATTCACCTACTCGCTAGAACTTCACCCCAAAGTCAATACTGTCATTCACAGACTGGCGCAGAGTGGTGAAAAGTTTGAGTCCCTCCACACATGGGTTCTCAGCTGAGAACGCTCTCCCTTCTTGTTCCAGCTCCCAGGCTGTGAACGTGTTCTTTCGTGGTCTACTTTGTGCCCTATTTTTTAAATTTTTGGGCATTTGGTTGGTGATTTTGTCCTTTACTATTTCATGTTCCCAAGTGCAAGAAGGCTGTGGTCCACCTCACGGAGAAAATGCATGTGTTAGCTAAGTTTCATCAAGACATGGATACTAGTTCTTTTGGTCATGAGTTCAATTTTACTCAATCAACAATACATATGAAGAAACACACATAAGATAAGGTGATGTATTGATTGGCTGACGAAAGTATTGTAACTGGAGGCCCACAGGAAACTAACTCTGTATTTTCCCTAGGAGCAATAGTTCGGTACTCCCTAATACGGTGTCACAGTGACTTTATAGAGAATAAGTACTTCAAATAATGAAAATCTACTATATCTGACTCACTGAGTTGAATTGTTTCTGTATCTGAATCTCCCCTATGCTGCCCCCGCCAACATGCCACATGCTGGAGGACAGAGATGGGACCCGACTCATCTCTACATTCCCAGCACCCCTAGGGGTATAGTAGGTCCTTCATAGCTGAAATTGCTGAATGTATGAGGACATTCACTCATACCTCTAATATGTATTAAGAGTGCCTACCATGGGCGCCTGGGTGGCTCAGTCGTTAAGCGTCTGCCTTCGGCTCAGGTCATGAACCCAGGGTCCTGGGATCGAGCCCCACATCGGGCTCCCTGCTCAGCGGGAAGCCTGCTTCTCCCTCTCCCACTCCCCCTGCTTGTGTTCCCTCTCTCCTCATCTCTCTCTCTGTCAAATAAATAAATAAAATCTTCAAAAAAAAAAAAAAGAGTGCCTACCATATACCAAGCACTGTTCTAGATTCTGGAGATACAGCAGTACAAAAACAAATAAAAATCCCTACCCTCATGGAGCTTTTGCTCTAATTAGGGAAGACACTCAACAGATGCAGTGCATTAGTCAGAGTTCTCCAGAGAAACAGAACCAAAAGAATATATCTATATAAAGTATTGGCTCATGCCTTTATGGAGACTGAGAAGTCTCACAGTTTCCAGTCTGCAAACTGGATACCCAGGAAAGCTGGTGGTATAGAAGCCAGTCTGAGAGCCAGGAGCTCCAAGGACAAAAGATCCATGTCCTAGCTCATCAGTGAGAAACAAAGTGAATTTAATGAGATCTTGCCATTTGCAACGACGTGGATGGAACTGGAGGGTATTATGTTGAGCGAAGTAAGTCAAACAGAGAAAGACATGTATCATATGACCTCACTGATATGAGGAATTCTTAACCTCAGGAAACAAACTGAGGGTTGCTGGAGTGGGGGGTGAGGTGGGAGGGATGGGGTGACTGGGTGATAGACACTGGGGAGGGTATGTGCTCTGGTAAGTGCTGTGAATTGTGCAAGACTGTTGAATCTCAGATCTGTACCTCTGAAACAAATAATGCAATATATGTTAAGAAAAAAAAAAAGAAGAAGAAGGTAGCAGGAGGGGAAGAATGAAGGGGGAAAATCGGAGGGGTAGACGAACCATGAGAGACGATGGGCTCTGAAAAACAAACTGAGGGTTCTAGAGGGGAGGGGTGTGGGAGGATGCGTTAGCCTGGTGATGGGTATTGAGGAGGGCACATTCTGCATGGAGCACTGGGTGTTATGCACAAACAACGAATCATGGAACACTACATCTAAAACTAATGATGTAATGTATGGGGATTAACATAAGAATAAAAAAATTTTAAAAAAAAAGAAACAAAGTGAATTTAACTTCTCTCTGCCTTTTTGTTCTGTCCAAGCCCTCAGGGATTTGGAGGATGCCCACCCACACTAGGATGCATCTGCTTTACCGAACCCATCAATTCAAATGCTAATGTCTTCTGGAAACACCCTCACAGACACTCCCAGAAATAATGTTTAACCAGCAATCTGTGCATTCCATGGCCCAGTCAAGTTGACATGTAAAATCCACCATTGCACAAAGTAAATAAATAAAATGTATAGTGTGTTAGATAGTAGGAAATGCTAAAGATAAACAACGAAGTAGGAAAAGGAGCTAGAAATCATCAGGGGTGTGAGAGGGATAGACATTTTAGATAGGGAAGTCAAGAAAGCCTCATGGAGAAGGTAGATTTTGAGAAAAGGAAATGAGGGAGCTAGACATATGGTTGCCTAGAAGAAAGGTGATTCAGGCAAAGGAACAGCACATACAATAGCTCTGAGGCAAGAACATGCTTAGGTGTTTGTGGAACATCAGGAGGCCATGTGGCTGGAGTAGAGCAAACTGGGGGCGAACAATAGGAGGTGGGGTCCAGGAGGTAATAGAAAACCCATGCATCCATGTAGAATGAACTTTTCTCTGAGTTTGGGTTTATTCCAGGAATGCAAGGTTGGTTTAACATCCAATCTTTATCATTTATAGCATTAACTGAACAAAAAAGAAATCTCCTTGATCATCTTAATAGATGCATTCTTGGAATAAAATTAACTTGGTTGTGATATATTATTCACTTTATGTACCACTGGATTCTATTTGCAATGTCCTTATCAGGTTTGGGTATCAAAGTTATGCTGGATCATAAAACAAGCTGAAAAAATGCTCTCTTTCTTCTATTCCCTGGAAGAGTTTGTCATTTCTTCCTTAAATGTTTGGAGGAATTTGTTATTGGAGCCATATGCACCTGTAGTTTGCCTTATGGTGGAAAAATTTTAAATTATGGATTCAACCTTTAATAGATATGGTGCTATTCAGATTTTGTTTCTTTTTGGTAAGTTGTGTTTTTCATGGAATTGTCCATTTGTTTAAAATTTTTGCATTCGTTGGCATTACATTGATCATAATATCCTCTTATTTTTTAGTCTGTAAGATGTGCAGTGATATCCTTTTTTCATTTCAAACAGTAGTAGTATGTGCTTTCTCTCTTATTCAGTATTGCTAGGAGGTTACCCATTTTAATAACTTTTTCAAAGAACTAACTTTTGTAGGTCATTGTAGGCACTGGGAATAAAATTTTGACATAACAATGTCACTGCTCCCATGGTTTTTACATGTTAGAAGAGGAAAAGAGTCAATAAACAAACCAACATAATTTTTCAAAACATAATTTCAGCAAGCAGAAGGTTTCAGTAAGTTGCAGTAAGCAGTAAGAAGAAAGTAGAGTGACTGCTTACTTGAAGGGGGAGACATCTGAGCAGAGACACTGGAACAGACCAGAAAGAGTCAACCATGCAGAATTTAGGAAAAGAAATTTCTAGGCAGAAAGAACAGAATGTACAAAGGCTTGAGGTGAGGGTAGGGTTCAGTTGTGTGCTCAAAAGCTAAAGAGAATGCTGCATGGGCAAAACATCACGTGGAAGAGGGAAGGAATGGCAGGTGGGCAGGGTGGAGCAAGGCCATGCAGCTTTGGTAGTCCACATAGAATTTGGACTTTGTTATAAATACGATGGCAAGTGCATTAATTAGCTATTGTTGCAATAATGCTCCATTGCAAGCAACACGCAAAATTTCAGCAGATCTCGACAACATTTTGTTGATGATGGAGCTGATGATGGATTGGACAGGGAGTGATTATGATTACATTTTTCCTTATTCGCTTCATTCCAGTCACACTGGCCTTCCTGCTGCTCTGCAGACATTCCAAGCATGCTGTGAACCCAGGGTCTTTGCAATTGCTATTCTCTCTACCTGAAACACTGTTCCCTTAGACACTGGCTTGGACTATTTCTTCAATTAATTCAGGCCCTGCTCAAATGTCCCCTCCTGGGTGAGACCATCTCTGGCCATGCTGTTGAGAACAACAGTATCCTCCCCCAACTTCCTGATCTATTTTTTCCATAGACCTTATGACAACCAACAGATGTTGATTTATCAATTCCTCCCCCCTCTCCCTCACTACAATGGAAGGGCCTTGCATCCAGGGACTTTTTGTATGTTCTGCTCACTGCTGTATACTTGCATTTTGAATACTGCTTGGCACGTGGAGACACGCCTAGAAATAATGTGTAACCAGCTATCTGTGCATTCTATGGCCCAGTCAAGCTAACATGTAAAATCTACCATAGTGTGTACTCAGTCTTTGGCACATACTAGGTACTCAGTAAGTCTTTGTTGAATTAATAAATGAATTCCCATAGACTCCCCTTACAAGGCAGATGGCAACTCCCGGAGATCATTCACCCTTGGTCTGGTCTTCAGACCACAAGGTCCAGCCCAGCTCTCATTAAGAAGGCCCCCCTCTCCCCAGGAAACTGACAGAAAACAGGCAAGGAGTTTTTTGATCGCTGGGATTGTGGTAAGGCCTTCCTGCCTGTTATGAATCATTAGAAAGCCCACCTGGGGAAATTTTGGAAAATTGGTTTACATGGTTCTGATGAGTATCTACCCATAGGCTTGTGGCCCTGCACCTTCTCTCCCTACTACAGCTAAAGTAGAGTGGGAACTCTGGAGACTGGGCTTGCATCCCTCCCAAGCTCTGGGACCCTGGAGCAGGGATCAGGGTGAGAGTGAGGGCTTCTGTGGCCTCCCTTGGCCCCAAGATTAGGCTCCCAGAACAGAGGCATCTGTGGGCAGATCTGAGTTGAAAGGAGAGAAAGACTTCCCAGACGTTTGTTGGCAGTGATGAGCAAACCAAGGCACTGGTTGCTTTTTCAAAAGAATAAATAGCTTTGATTGAAATGGGAAACGAATTGATTGGACACATGGGCTTTTCACAAGATAATGTCTACCATGAAGAGAGTTTGTAGGGAAAACTACAGCCTATGTATGTCATGGGGAAGGGGTGGAGACAGCTACATTGTATACAGTAGGAGTGTTCCAGTGTACTCGGGGGATGAGGCCCAGGGTAGGATACAGGACCAGGAATGTTGTTATGTTCCCAGAGGGACCAGTGCTGCCCTGGAGGACTCTATAAGGGACGCAGGCAGGAGAGGGCCTTGCAGAGTTCACACACTGCTCTGTGTTTGCCCAAAATACCCTAACCTACCTGTGTGCACTGGCAAGGAACATTCAGAAGACCAACAGCTAGAGGGCAAGAACAGGGGTTGAGCTATAATCTGTACCCCAGGGGAGGAACAGCAGTTGAGTATATGTAAATGGGATGACTGCACACCGCTAAGAAAATTGCTGTCACCACCAAATGACACCTGCTCAGATAATGCCACTGGGTATTCAGGCAGGCCTGCCTCTCAGCCGTTCACTGCATGGGGACATTGGGCTGAAAGGTTATGAGTGGGGGTGAAATTTGCTCCCCAGCTGTGCATTCTGGCTCTTTTCACTGATTAATCCACCCACAGGTTGTCTCTTTTCCTAATTGGTCAACCCAGAGGAGGTGCCTTTTTTTTATAATTTGCACAAAGATGCCATAGAGCTAACAGCACTCCAGTGTTCTAGACCCTGTCTTCCCTCCCATGTGACCAGCCTTGTCTCCCAGTCCCCCTCCCTCATGTCCCACTCGCCTGTGATCCAGCCAAACAAGTGCCTTTGTTGCCCTCCCTACGTGCCCAGCCTAGGACTTTCCTGACACGCCCCACCCCATCCACATCCCTGGTCACTTTCACTTCCTCTAAAATGAGGGTGGTTACTCCCAGTAGGTCCTGTCTCGTAAAATGAGGGTGGTTAGACTAGCTGATCTCCAAGATCTCTTCCAGATTCACCATCATAGGATTTTTTAAAACCAGTGTAACTGAGGTATAGTGAGCAAATAATAAAATTCACCAATTTTAAGTGTCCAATTTGATGAGTTTAACAAATATAGCCATGTAACTACTATCACCTCAGTCAAGATCATTTTCATTACCTCCAAATGTCCCCTCCTCCTCCTTTACAATCTCCTCCCCGACTCCAGTCCATGGCAACCACTGATCTATCCCTACTGTTTTGCCTTTTTTCTGAATATCATATAAATAAAAGCATTCTGTCTATACCCTTTTGTAACCAACTACTTTCACTTAGTATAACACATTTGAGATTCATCTATGTTGTTGTATGTCTCAATAACTTGTTCCTTCTCATTGCTGAGTAGTATCCCATTTTATGGATATACCACCATTTATTTATATATGCACCTATTAATGGATATTTGGGGCTAATATAAATAAAGCTGCTATTAACATTTTCATACAAGTGTTTGCATGAAAGTATGTTTTCATTTCTCTTGGGTGCAAAAATGCAAACTATTCATTTATTTAAAAAGTGCAAACTATTCCAAAGTCACTGCACCATTTTTCATTCTTACCAGCAGTGAATGAGTATTCCAGTTGTTCTACATCTTTGCCAATACTGCGTGTGGTCATTAAAAGTTAAACATTTAATTTTGTGATAATTGTAGGATCACATGCTGTTGTAAGAAATAATACAGAGATCCCATGTGCCCTCTGCTCAGTTTCTCCCCGTGGTAACATCTTGTACAACTACAGCCATAGCAACATCGATACAGTCAGGATGCAGAATATTTCTGTCACCACCAGGATCCCTCATGTTGCCCTTCTACAGCCATATCCACACCCCTCTCATCCCCACCCCTTCCTTAACCCTTGTTTCCCAATTCCATAGTTTTACTATTTCAAGAATGTTATATAAATGGAATCACAGAATATGTATTGTTTGTTCCTTTTGTCCCCCATTCAGCATAATTCTCTTTTTGATTCATCTCAGATTGTTGCATATACCAATAGTCTGCTCCTTTTTGTACCTGACTAGTATCCCATGATGTGGGGGGTACCATAGTTTGTTTAATCATTCACCTTTTGAAGGACACTTAAGTTGTTTCCTAGGATAAATCCCACTTTTCATGATGTATCATCTTTTTAATGTTTTGCTGGATTTGATATGATAGAGTTATTTTTTCATCTAATTTAATGAGACATACCGGTCTACAGTTCTTATTTTTTGTAATGTCTTCATCTGGTTTTGGTACGAGATGCTGGCTTTGGTACTGGTTTTGGTATCAATGCTGGCTTCATAAAAAGAACAGGAAGTCTGGGGCACCCAGGCTCAGTAGGTTAAGTGTCTGACTCTTAATTTCAAGCTCAGGTTATGATCTCAGGGTCTTGGGATTGAGCCCTGCATAGGGCTCTTCAGTCAGTGGGGAGTCTGCTGGAAATTCTCTCTCTCCCTCCGGCCCCCTGCCCCCCCCCCCCCCCCCGCCGCTTGCTTTCTCCCTCTCTCTCTCTCTTTCTCTCTAAAATAAATAAATCTTAAAAAAAAAAAAAAGAATGGGAAGTTTTCCCTTCTATTCAATTTTCTGGAAGAGTTTGTGCAGAATTGGTATTATTCCTTCCTTAAATGTTTGGTAGAATTCATCAATGAATTCTAGGCCTATACATTTCTTTGTAAGAAAGTCATGAACTGTAAACTCAATTTTTTAATAGCTACAGGGATATTTGGGCTATTTGGCTATTTATTCTCAAGTGAGCTTTAGTAACTTTTGTCTTTCAAGAAATTTGTCCATTTCACCTAAGTTGCTGAATATTGTTCATAATATCCCCTTATTATAATCTTAGTGTATATGAGACTGTAGCGATGTCCTTTTTTTCATTTCTAATAGTAGCAAATTTAGTCCTCTCTCTTCTTTCTTTTTGTCTTTATCTGTCTGGCTAAAAGTTTGTCATTTTATTAATCTTTTAATTTCAATGATTTGTTCTGCTGTTTTCTTCAATTTCTGCTCTTATCGTTATTATTTTCTAGTATCTGCCTATTTATGTTCAGTTTGCGCTTTTTTTCTAGTTTCTTAACTTGGAAGCTTAGATCCCTGGTTTGAGATATTACTTGTTTTGTGACATAAACATTTATTGCTTAAATTTCACCCAAAACATTGCTTTAGCTATATCCCACAAATATTGACATTAGGTGAATATTGACATTCATTTCTATTCAGTTTTAAGTACTTCTAAATTTTGCTTGTGATTTCTTTTTTGATCTGTGGATTATTTAGAAATGTGTTCTTTTAAATTCCCAAACAGTTGAAGATTTTCCTTTTCTTTTTTTTTTTTTAAAGATTTTTTTATTTATTTATTTGAGACAGAGAGAATGAGAGACAGAGAGCATGAGAGGGAGGAGGGTCAGAGGGAGAAGCAGACTCCCCGCCGAGCAGGGAGCCTGATGTGGGACTCGATCCCGGGACTCCAGGATCATGACCCGAGCCGAAGGCAGTTGCCCAACCAACTGAGCCACCCAGGCGCCCCGTTGTCGAAGATTTTTCTTAAATATTTCTGTCATTGATTTCTAATTTAAATCTGTTGTAGGTGTGGTCAGGGGAATACTTTTGTATGATCTAAATCCTCTTCATTTTATTGGGACTTGTCTTATGGTTGAGCTTGGTGAACATTCCATGTTCACTTGAAAGGAGCCTGTATCATGCTATTGTTGAGTGGTGTATTCTGTGAAAGTCAGATTTTACTAGTGTTGTTCAGGTCTTCTATATCTTTACTGACCTTGTGTTTACTTGCTTTATCAATTACTTAGAGAGGAGTATAGAAATCTTTAGCTGTAAGTGTAGATTTTATTGTTTCCCCTTTCAATTCTATCAGTTTTGGCTTCAGGTATGTTGAGCTTTCTTATCACATGCATATACAGGATTACAATGTCTTCTTGATGAATTGGCCTGTTACTATTCCTCATTCAGAAATCTACTTTACCTAATATTGATATATCTGTTCCAGCTTTCTCGTGTTGTTTGTATAGTATATCTCTTTCCATTCTTTTAATCTATCTGAGTCTTTATTCAAAATTATCTTCTTGTAGGTAGCATATAACTGAGTCTTGATTTTTCTAGCCAAAATTATCATCTCTCCATTTAATTGGGGCATTAGGCCATTTACAGTTAATGTAATTACTGATGTGTTTGGATTTAAATCTACCAACCTGTTATTTGTCTTCTATTTCCACTCGCCTTCCCTCTCCTTCTGGGACTCTAACTACACAAAACTTTGACCGCTTGATACTGTCCCAGAGGTCACTGATGTTCACTCTTGCGCTCTCTCTCTCTAAATCTTTGCTATATTTTGGATAGCTTGTATTGCTTTGTCTTCAAGTTCACCAATCTTTTATTCTTCAGTTTCCAATCTGTTCTTAATCCTATTCCACTGTATTTTTCAATTCATATACTGTATTTTTCATCATTAGAGGCTTCATTTGGGTCTTTTTGTATTTTCCATATACACATTTTCCTCTACCTTCTTGAATATATGGAGTATATTTGGGGTTTTTTTGTTGCTTTTTTTTTTTAAAGATTTTATTCATTTATTTGAGACAGAGAGCATGAGAGGGAGGAGGGTCAGAGGGAGAAGCAGACTCCCTGCCGAGCAGGGAGCCCAATGTGGGACTCGATCCTGGGACTCCAGGATCATGACCTGAGCCGAAGGCAGTCGCTTAACCAACTGAGCCACCCAGGCGCCCTATGGAGTATATTTGTAATACCTGTTTCAACACCATCACCTGCTAATTTCATGATCTCTATTGTTTTCAGATCTGTCTCAATTGATTAATTTTTCTCTTGGGCTATGGATCATATTGAATGTTGAACACAGTCAATTTTATGTTTTGGGGTCCTGGGTTTTGTTGTATTTCTTTAAAGATATGGAGACATGCCATTAAATCATTTAAGATCAACTTGATCCTCCTGACTCTTACTTTTCAAGCTTTGTTGGGGCAGATCCAAAGTATCATTTAGTCTAAGGCTAACTTAGCTCTATTATTAAGGATTCCTGAAGACTCTATCTGATGCCCTATGTATTTTGAGGTCTAGCTACCCTGGATAGTGGAAACATAAACTATTCCCAGCCTTCTGTGAGTTCTGGGAATTTCTCTGCCTACTCGTTTCCCAGGTGTATTTGTCCCAGCCCATAGAGTTTTGCCCCACGCATTCTCAAACCAGTATTCAGCCAAGTATGTGAGAGCATCCCTCTCCAGATAGCTGGATCTCTCTCTCTTCAGCATGTTCGGCAAGGTCTCATTGCCTCAACCTCCACAGACTTCAGTCTCTGTCTCTCAAGTCAGTAAGACTGCTGAGTTCTGCTCAGATTTCTTCTCCCTGCTCTGCTGCCTGGAAACTGCCTGCAGGCATTTAACAGGAGCAATCACAGGGCTCACCTCATCTGTTTCCCTTCTCTCAGGGTTCACAGACCTGCATTGCCTGTTGTCCAAAGTTTGAAAAACAGTTGTTTCCTATATTTTGTCCAATTTTTTTATGCTTTCAGCCTGAGGGCAATTCTGGACTCTCTTACTCTGTGTGGCTAGAAATGGAAGTCTCCTACCATCCTAGGATTTTATAATAAGAAACCAAATAAACCTAGGAGGGGTTGCCACCAGTATAAGAACTGTAGTTCTTAAAGAGGTGGAGAGGACACTGTTCCCTGCTTCTCTCTGGCCCTACCTTGCCCTAACATTAGGAAGCAAAACCAAGGTTGGTTAGACATGTGCAGTGGGGGTACCCAGTAAATTTCAAGCACTCTGAGCGAGACGATGCTTGAATGAAGAGATATTTGAGGAGGACAACAGGACTGCAGACAATGTATTCAGCAGCCCTCCTGGACTGTGGGTTGCTAGGATCTGTCGCCAAGAAAGAAAAGAAAAAGCCATCAACAACAACAACAAAAGAATAAAAGAAAAAATAGAAATATGATAACAAAACACTTTTCCAGCTAGGACTTGTAGAGCTTTGGGTTTTTTTCCCCCTAAACAAGTGGCCATGAAACCTTTATTGCACTCAGTCTCCCAGACCCTCTTTTTTTATGCTACATAATGTGTTTGCAAGTTTCTGTTCATCGCTGAGTCTCCCTGAGCTTTGTCCTATGTGAAACCACTGGTTTCCACGGCAACTGGACTGCCAGCACAGGAAGCCAAAGAGAGGGACGGAGGTTCTGTAGTGCACATCTGGGGGCTAACAGAGACCTGGGCCCCAGGAGGAAAGGGGTGTGAGAGAACTCTACAAGGGTGTTTCCATAAGCCACAGCTGCCCTTGGGTTTGCACCCTTGAGTGGCTGCCCACTGCAACTGTAGGCTGGCCCTCCTGGGAGGATCTTATGCACTATTAAGCTCCTTCAACAGTCAATATTTGTAGGGTAGTCTCTGGACTAGATGCCAGGCCCCAGAGATGAATTGAACAAAGTCCCTGCCCCCAGAGGGCAAGCAGTCTGGAGAGAGAGAGAGAATGGTAAAGAAGAAACAGTTATTAAGTGCCAATTATATGTCAGGCACTGTACAGAAATTATATACCTTAACTTTTAATCCTTGCAAAAACCCAATGGTTTAGTTATATCCAAGGTCAAACAACTAGTAAAAGGTGAAGCGGAGATTCACACCCAGGTATGTATGCACCTCAATCTCTACCTCCATGCACAACCTCACACGTATCTCCCTACCTATCCTATCTCTCTTCCATATATCTGTCCTTCCTATCTTGCCCTGCTCTAGCCCTGCATATACCTCCATCTCATTCTGTCTCTTCTCCCATTCTGGAGATAAATCTATTAATGAACTAAAGCCCCTGGGACATGAATTAAACCTGGGAATAAACCCCAGTGTGGCCTCTGAGCCCCATGAGGTGTGGTGACAGCATTGCTGAAGGGTCACACGGCCATATTTCTGCTTAATTTTCAGAAATCCCACCTGGCTTGTTGAGACAGCAGCGGGGGGAAACCGTCGACATCAGAAAACTAGAAGACCCTCGGGAAGAGAGCTCTTTGAAAACAGCTACGGGTGGGGGGAGGGTTCCCCCAGGCTGAGCCTTCCCTGGGCTTGGGAGCCTGCAAGCATAGCCCTTTCCACCAGCCCGGCTCTGCCTGGACAGCCTCAAAAGCTGCTCCCGAAGGGCTTAGCCAAGGGGAACTCGAGCTTATAAAGCTAAACACTGTGCTGTCACGAAGGTCAAGGTGGGCTAACAAAGCCAGCTGCGGGTGAATTAATTAGGGTGCACAGCCTCGACTTTGCCCTTCAGACTGACCGCTGGTGCTGGCCTCCCCACGTCCTCTGTGCTAACCTGCTCAGGTCCGCACAGCATCAAAAGCCACCGGGACCATCAATCACACCGTCTGATCCTTTGTTTTATAAGTGGGAATCCAAAGCTGAGAGAGAAGGAATCACACATCCACTCAGAAATGGGGCCAGGACTCAAACCCAGGTCTGAACAACAGCCCTGGGGCCCATGGCCTATGGGGCAGTCATTGCCCCAGGCCTAGACCCTGGCCATCCTGCGAAGGGAAGAGCCCCAGCTCCTGGGTGCCCTGGAGACTCTGGGATGACAGCCTCTGTGCAGCAGATCTGCCAGAGGAGTGGGGGTGTGAGGAAGGATAGAAATGCTGCCCTGGGGCTTGGGAAAGGGCCCATGAGATCTGAGAAATGTGGCCCAAGGGGATGGGACGACCTCTGGGCACCAGGATCATCTAGGCCCCCAGCAGCTGCCATGGTCATGATGGGTTGGTAGTATAGCTCCTGACCTTGGGCAAGGCATCTAACCCCCATTTCCTCCTCTGTGATATGGGGGAGAAGTGGTACCCACTTCTTGGGGTGGATGGGAGTATAGTACTCAATGCGGTCATGAAGGAAAGCCCCTTGCTGGGTCCTGGCACAGGGTACAGCCTCAGCACACAAATACACACCCTACCCTAATAGACACTGCGTCCCTGTAGGTGCTGGGACACCTCTGGAAATGCCCCGTGGCTCAGAGCTCTTAGCAGTGCCCAGACAGCTGCTTCTGCAGGCCTCTCCGGCCTGAGTGACTCTGGAGTCTCTCCTGACCCCAGGCGCTCATGTGGGGCCCTTGTTTTGTGTCCTGAGTTGCTGTCATTGCTCACGTACCAGGACCCTGGTGCCACTACTACCAAAGCTAACCCACCTGCAGGCTTTGCATCTGTACAGGACTCAGTGAGGCCATGAATCCCTTGGGCAAGTCACTTAACCTCTCTGGGCCTGTTTCTCAGTCTCTTCATCTGAAAACGAAAATGACAGTACTTACCGCTTGCACGGTGCACACACACTCTAAAACCTTCATTCAACTTTAGTGAAGTACAGTTTGTATACAACAAACTCATTTTTTCTTTTTTTCAACTTTATTGAGGTAGAAGTGACAAAATTGTAAGAAAATTAAAAGTGCATGTCATGGTAATTGGATACATGCTTACATTGTGAAGGGATTCTCCTCACCTAGCTCATTATCACATCACCTCGCGTGTTTATCTGTGTGCACGCATGCACATGTGTGTGTGTGTGTGAGGGAGAGAGAGAGAACATTCATTTCTGCTCTCTTAGCAAATTTCAATTATATACTTACAGGGTAATCCACAATAATCACTGTGTTTTACATTCGATCTTCAGACCTTATTCATCTTATAGCTAAAAGTGTGTACCGTTTTATCAACCTCTCCCTGTTTCCCTTACCCGCCCCTCCCCAGCCCCTGACAACCATTTTTCTACTCTCTGCTTTGATGACTTTGACTTTTTTTTTTTTTTTTAAGATTCCACACGTAAGTAATATTACGCAGTATTTCTGTTTCTCTGTCCGGCTTATTTCATTTAACGTAATGCCCTCAAGATGCTTCCACGCTGTTATGGACAGCAGGATTTCCTTCTTTCTCAAGGCTGAATAAAATTCCATTGTATATGTATACCACACCTTCTTTATCCATTCATCTGTTGATGGACATTTGGGTTGTTTCTCTACTATGGCCATTGTGAAAAATACTGCAATGAACATGGGAGTATAGATACCTCTTTGATTGACTGCTTTCATTTCCTGTGGATGTATACCCAGAAGTGGAATTGCTGGATCATAGGGTAGTTCTATTTTTAATTTTTTGAGGAACCTCCCTACTGGTTTCCAAAGTAGTGGCACCAGTTTGCACTCCCACCACCAGGGCACAAATGTTCTTTTCTCCTCGACCTCTCTCATGTTTTTTATTTCTCGTCTTTTTGATGACAGCCATTCCAAAAGGTATAAGGTGGTATTCCATTGTGGTTTTGATTTGCTTTTCCCTGTTGATTGACAGAAGCAATCTGCAGATTCAATGCAATCCTTATTAAAATTTCAGTGGCATTTTGTGCAGAAATAGAAAAAAATTCCTAAAATTTGTATGGAATCATGAAAAACCGTAGGCAGCCAAAGCAATCTTGAGAAAGAACAAAGCTGGAGACATTATACCTTCCTGCTTTCAAACTATATTACACAGCTATAGCAATCAAAACAGTATGGTATGGACATAAAAACGGTCACATGGATCAATGGGACAGAATTGAGAGTCCAGAAATAAACCCACACATATATGATTAATGATTTATGACAAAGGAGGAAAGAAAATAGCATTATCTCTTCAATAAATAGTGCTGGGAAAACCAGATGGCCACATGCAAAAGAATGAAATTGAACCCCTATATTACATCAGACACAAAAATCAACTCAAAATAGATTAAAGAGTTAAATGTAAGACCTGAAACTGTAAAACTCCCAGAAAACAAACACGGGGAGGATGCTTCTTGACATCAGCCTTGGCAAAGAGCTTTTGAATTTGACACAGAAAGCAAAAGCAATAAAAGCAAAAACAAAACAAAATAAAAACCCAAAAAACAAAAACAAAAACGAAAATGAAAAAACAAAACAAAACACCAAGTGGGACTCTATCAGACTACAATTCTGCACAGCAAAGCAAGCCATCAACAAAAAGGCAATCTACAAAGTGGGAGAAAATATTTGCAAGTCATATATCTGATAAGGGGTTAGTAGCCAAGATGTTCTCCTCTATTTTCTTCTAAGAGTTTTGTAATTTTTAGCTATCACATTTAGGTCTCTGAGTCATTTTGAATTAATTTTTGTGTATAATGTGAGAAAAAGATCCAACTTCATTCTTTTGTGTGTGGATATCCAGTTGTCCCAATACCAATTGCACCCATTTTTAAGGGTACAATTCGGTGAGTTTAACAGATGCATACGCCTACGCCTCATTCCATCATCTCCGAAATTTTCCTGTGTCCATTTGCAGTTCATTCTCCCAGCTCCAACCTGGGCTACCACAGATCTACTTTCGGACACTGTAGATTAGATTTGCCTTTTCTAGAATTTCATATAAATGGAATCACACAGTATGTACTCTTTGGTGTTTGGCATCTGCCATTACAGTTTTATCATTTAATTCTCCTATATTAGGGTTCTCCAAGAGAAACAGAACCCATAGGATGTGTGTGTGTGTGTGTGTGTGCATGCGTGCACAGAGAGAGAGATTGAGAGAGATTTTAAGGAATTGGCTCAAATGAATGTGGATTCTGACAAACCCAAAATTTTAAGGGTCAGGTATCAGGCTAGACCAGAGACCTAGGAAAGAGTTGATGTTGCAGCTCAAGTCCCAAGGCAGTCTGCTGGCAGTATTCCCTCCTCATTGGGGGAAGTCAGTCTTTGTCTCTTAAAGCCTTCAACTGATTAGATGGGGCCCCACCCACATTATGGAGAATAATCTGCTTTATTCAAAGTCTTTATGCAAATGTTAATTTCATCTAAAAAATATCTTCACAGCAATGTCTAGACTGGTATTAGACCAAATAGCCAAATTGACACATAAAACTAACCACATGCCTCACCACCACCCTATGAGGTATGCATTATCATCCCTATTTTGTAGAATGGGAAACTGAGGCTCAGAGTTAAGTGATGGGTTCTGTGCTCATAAGAGACAGAACTGAGGGCGCCTGGGTGGCTCAGTTGGTTAAGCGACTGCCTTCGGCTCAGGTCATGGTCCTGGAGTCCCAGGACCGAGTCCCGCATCGGGCTCCCTGCTCGGCAGGGAGTCTGCTTCTCCCTCTGGCCCTCCCCCCTCTCATGTGCTCTCTCTCATTCTCTCTCTCTCAAATAAATAAATAAAATCTTTAAAAAAAAAAAAAAGAGACAGAACTGAGACTCAAGCTAGAGCTATTTCTCCATCCTTATGGTCCCCATCACCCCTGCTCTGATCTGTTAATGGAGAAAAGAATTTGTGATGTCTGTGACTGTATTTTGTCAAACCTGAAGACCTTTCTCCTGGGGTTTGTGTCACCAGGGCTGATCTTTCTGTGCCCCCGTTCCCCTGTCATGGAGCATGACGCAGGGGAGGAGGGTTACACCACCCAGCACACCCACCACCACTGGCCCCCTAACCTGGCTCACTTGTTTTTGTGCCCAGCTAGCCTCTTTCTTCCTCTGGCCACACCGGCCTTTCCACATACTCCTCACAGCGCCAGCCCCATCTGCTGGGCTACAGTCCCCCAGGTGCAAAGAGAAGGGGGGCTCTCCCTCCCCTCGCCAGTGACCTGCACTCCTCCCCAGACTCTGATGTGCTGTCTCTCTTTATTTCCTTCCCAGCGGGTAGCATCTTCTCCCCTAATCCCTCCCAGCTTCCTGCTTGGCTGCTGCCCCACTGTCCTTTTTATAATTCTGGCAGAAAACTAAATCTCTAGGTTGTTATTTCTTCAAAATCAAGAGACCTGAGAAGGAACAGTGAAATAAGTTGCTCAGTGATATATATTTTTTTTAATTTTCAGATCAAGCCTGAAAAGGAAGCATCAGGAAAGTTGTGAAGGTTTCCAGAAGCAAGTGAAAATTGTTAGGCCCTCTAGGAGACTCTCTGAGTGACCAAAGGAAACAGATCCTTTTTCCCCCATTTGGCAAATAAAAACACATGGCAAGGTCCACCCTCATATCCTCTGATCTGACCTCT
The DNA here is from genome assembly GCF_002201575.2 of Neomonachus schauinslandi. Classification (NCBI taxonomy): domain Eukaryota; kingdom Metazoa; phylum Chordata; class Mammalia; order Carnivora; family Phocidae; genus Neomonachus; species Neomonachus schauinslandi. The sequence continues at coordinate 16,351,406 of NC_058413.1, read as the reverse complement.
CTGCCTTAGTTCAGATACCAGACTATTCTGGATTTCAATTTTATATACTCTAGACAAGTGTAAAGTCTCATCCTTCCATCCAAAGAGTCAACTGCCCAAGTTTAGAAAAGACTGGTGTGTCTTAGCCTAGGCTCCCCCTGTAGAGCCTAAGACAAAAGCAAGTACAGGAGGTTTACTTGGGAAATGGTCCCAGGAATGCAAAAAACAGGATCAGGAAAGTGAAATGAATGAATGATAGGGTGGGATATCCAGCATAAGGGTGTGTCATGAAATTGACCCTCCAAGGGGCCTTATGAAATACATCTCAGAATTGTCCAGGGAAACATTATCCATCAGCCCCCAACCTTCATTGATCCAGGTAGATCCATAGGCATGAACCCCCATACTTGAAGTTGATCGTGCAGAAGGCTCCCATAGGCATCTTCAAAAGGAGTGACAGAGAGGTCTCAGGATAGGAAGTAAGAGGCACGTGCCAGGGTTTGAGGACAGTGCTGTCTGATTACACCTGCACAAAGCTGCCCACAGCCAATGTGGAACTGGTTGCTGCAGCAGGGGCTAGAGTAAAAGGTGAGGTCAAGAGGACTCTAAAGTCATGTCCAAGAGGTGACCAATACAGGGCAGGGGTTGGAGGGAGGATGTATCTTAGCAGGGGAAGACTAGTGAAAAAATCTCCTAGCCCTGATAACTTTACTCTCAAAATGAGCCCATGGTGTCATATATTTGTCAACCAAGCCAGGGCAAACTCAACACAACCTACAGAATCAACAAGGGGATGGCTGCCTCCCAACGTGGTCACACCAACCTTGCAATCGTGTGTTCAGTTCTGAGTGCAGGATTCCAGGTGGGATCCAGACAATACAGAGGGTGTCCGAACACATCAACTGATCCACAGTAAGAGACAGTTGAGGGATCCAAGAGAAGGGAAGACAAATCTGCAGAAAGATTTGAAGGGGACTTCTAAATTAATATTTACAAAACTGATCCTATCTCCCACCCAACGCTGAGATGTGGCTTCCTCCTTCTGTGCCACCCCTTCTCCAGGATCACACTGGCCCCCAACCCTACCTACTTGTCCAAGCCAGAAACCTGAGCATAGACTTGATTCCCCACTTCGCCACCACATCCTGTCCGCTCCACCTCCTGAATCATCTAGACTCCACCCCTGCTGCTTCTGCCCTGGCTTAACCCACCTTCCTCTCCACCTGCCCCACCCCAGCCTGTCTCTCTGCACCCCTCCTGCTGCACTGAGGCCATCCTCCAGGAAACCAGAGCTGGCTACAACCACTACTCACCTCTGTCATGACTTCAAGCCAGAGTCTATCTCTAGCATCTAATAAGACCCTGCCCCCAGAACAGGTATGCAGGTGGTTCCCTGTACAAGGGGGGCAACCAGGGTGAGGTGTTTTTAAAATTTCAGCCTGTCCTACATTTGCTGAGCCGTGCTTTATTCCAGTCCATACCAGGGCACTTTCGCTCATCTCCACCTGGAGGAAGGGCAATGCTTCCTTAATGTGCACAGAATCATTGAGTGGACACCCATCAGTTCAAAAGGAGAAACAGGGGCAAGGTCATGGGTTTTGGAAGAGCAAATATGGGTTCAAATCCCAACACTGCTACTTGCTGGTCAGGTGCCCTCTGGCAAGTTACTTCAACTCTCTGTGTAACACGTGAATAACACTGGCAACCTCAGAGGGCAGTTGAGAGAGAAGTGATGTTATATAGGAAGCATCCTTAGCACGGTGCCTGGCATATGGTAGGTGCTCAATAGATGGTGACTACCGGGATTATTATTGCTCTTGTTCACCCTGAGCCTTATCATGAACGCCCCTCCCTCCACATTGGCCCCCTCCCATGGCAGTGCCCTTGTTATCCTTAACAACCCAGCCCCTTGTTCCTCTGTCCCACCCTTCCCTGGTTCGTGGTGCTCCTCCCCATTCCTGCCCCTGGTGGTCAGGTGCTTCTGCCATGACGAAGAGGCATCATAGCAAATACTCAGTAAATATCTGCTGTCTGAATGCATTGGTGGATGGATGAATGCAGGGAGTGTCCATGAAGAGCACCCAAGGACAGCCTGACTCACGTGCAATGTCTTAGGATCTCCCCACTCCCTGGCTCCAGCCCAAACAACTGAACCCCAGACAGCCAGAGCCTAGGCATTAGCAGTAAGGGGAAACCACTAAACTGATTTGGGACCAACTTGGACAGTGTCATTTATTGGAAAAAGCATGAACCTTTTGATCAGAGATCTGTGTTCAAATCCTGGCTCAGTTGGGTGACTTCGAGTGGACCTACTTCCCCTCCAGTGTCAGTGTCCTCACTTGGAAAAGGACGCTTGTGACAACAGCAATAACAGCTACACCCTCTTCTTTATGGAAATGTTGTGTGGATTCAATGAGATGGCTGATGTCATCAGCTTGAAGCCTAGAGGATGCTCCACAAGTGGGCTTACCTTTTTCCATATCCATCCGGATGGGCCTGATGATGCTGCAGCCACAAACTTCCGACCACCGGGGCTCACTTCTCATGCACACTGCATGCCCATCAGAGGTCAGTCGGGAGCTCTGCCCTTGTCACTCTCGCTGAGGGACCCAGGCTAGCAGAGCAGCCATCAACTCACACATTGCTGATTGCAATGGCAGAGGGAGAGAATGTTCTGGAAGACCTGTATCTGTAACTCAATGCTATAGCCTAGAAGTGATCCCCATCACCTCAGCTCCCAAGACACTGGTCAGAATAGCCACATGACCCCACCCCACAGCAAGGGGTCCAAAAAGTACAATCCTACCACGTGCTCAGAAAGCAGACGGCCAGAAATATTTGGCAAATAGCACTAATGACCACTGCAACTATCCATCCCCAGGTCAATGGAGCGAGATGGGACAGCAAGATGGGACTCATTGCTTCTGCCCTATACGGCACTGGAAGTTGGGGCAATCACTGAGTCCATGCAGGCTGCTGGTCGCTGAGCTCTCACAGCATCCCTGAGCTTGATCTGCTTTTCTAAACCTCCTGGGTCCTCTGCAGGACCGGGCTGCTGGGGTTTGGGGCAGAGGGCTGTGGGGGGTCTCTGGCAGGGGTTGGGAGGTGGTGAAGCCCTCGTTCTCCAGCCTTCAGCCCCAGGGAGGTTGTGCCTGAACCTTCCAGGCATCCTTGTGTTGAGACCCGTCATATACCAGAAATTAATATTTGCTTTTAACTAATGAATGCTTTTGCCACCTACCCAGAGTCCAGTGACTGGTGGAAAGCCTCATTGGAAACTAACTCTAAAGTCTAAGTGTGATGCCCTCTGTGAGCATGAGACCACCTTGGCGGGGGTGGGCGGGAGGGGAAGGGAGCTCAGTTTTCAGACTTCTTAGAAGGTTTCCCCTGTGGGCTCCAGCTTCGTCTTACAGGAAGCTTACAATGGTTGCAGAAGCTTCAGCCTCGCGGTTACAGGGTCAATTCAGCCCTCAAGGCAACACCATTTGATGTTCAAAGTCTGGGACTGTTCAATCTGGGTCGGACACACAGCCACGACTGACACTGCCCTAACATCTCCCCGCGGGTCTCTTACTATGCCTTTCGTTCTCCATTAGCAAGTCAGTCATTCCTTTGGGACAAGGCCCCTGGTTTCAGGGAAGAGGGCTGGTAACAGAGAGGAATAGGCTGGGACTTGCATTGGGTCCCAGAAGTCCTTGACACTCTAGATAGAATTAGCTTACCATAAAAGCTTCTGGCTACCCTGGGAGTCTGGAGCCAGGTGTGGAGGGCTCCTCATAGGCACCCAGGCTGAGTCTTTGTAGGCTCCATCTTGTTCTCTCATCTTCCGATTCTTCCCTTCATTGCCGACTCTACCTGAGCCCTCTCCCAAGGCTTTTGCTGGTTCTCCTGACTTTGCTCCATGCATATCTGGTTAACTCCAGCCACAGCCAGAAATACCCTTCAATCATTCATTCAGTCATTCAATTATTTATTCAAATTTATTCAAAATTTATCAAGCATTTACTGAGTGCTGACTGGATATCTGTCACCATGCTAGGCTCTGAGCCTCATCATAACTGCGAGCAGAGAAGACAGTGTTCCTACCCTCAGAGACCTCTCAGTTTCATAATGGGGAAAGACCTTAAGATCACAACTATAACAACCCAATTAAAAAAATACTAATAACAATGAACATGTGAACAGACACTTCACCAAAGACAATATATGGATGGCATGCAGGCAAATGAAAAGATGTTCCACATCACTGATCATCAGGGAAATATAAATTAAAACCACAGCGAGATACCACCACGCACGGATTTGAATGGCTCCAACTAGAAAGATTGCCAGCCCCGAGCCTCGGCGAGGAAGTGGTGAGACCAGAACTCTCTTATGCCGTTGGCGGGAGTGTGAAATGGTGCATCCACTTCAACACACAGTTCGGCAATTTCTTCAAAAGTTTAAATATACACCCATTGTGTGATCCACCCATTACACATCTAGATGCTTACTCCAGAGAAATAAAAACATATGTCCATACAAAGACCGGTGCACGAATCTTAATTGCAGCTTTACTTATGAAACTCAAACCTGGAAACAATAGATCCTCTCTCTGTCTCACTTTGTTTTCTCCTTTGTTCTTCTCCGTCTCAAAAGACAAGGAACAAAATAGCCTCTGCTCGGGTAGCTTTTCTGCCCAAGCTGATACAAGTTACCTTCCAATCCTTTGGAAGGTAACTTCGGAAGACTGGCGGGTCATCTTTCCATCTGGGGAGCTCACAACAGTGTAACATGCGCTCCAGCTGATCCTCAACATCCTTGTGTGGCTGGCAGGGCTCCGCCTCTGCTGTAGATGAGGAAACCGAGGCTCAGAGAGCTAGAGGTGCTTGTGCTGGGTCAGGGTACCTGGCATAAAGAATCGCCGTCAACTCCATGACACGTTCCATACGCGCAGGCTCTGTAACTTCCAAAGGACCTTCACATACAGTCTTACATAGGAGCCTCGCAAAACCCTTACAGGGTAAAATAGGGCAGCTAATATTATTCCTCATGTACGGACGGGAAAACAAAGGCTTGGAGGATAAGACGTATTTCCTACGGTCCAAGGCTAGTGGGTTCAGTTAAATTCACCAAGCATTTATTAAGCACCTCTGATGTGTCAGCCCCTTTTCTAGGTCTTGGGGAACAAAAGAGAACCAGACAAGGCTCCCTCCCCTTGAGAATCTAATTTGGGGACCGTGTGGTAGGCGTCATGAGGGTGGGTGTTCAGAGGACTCTGGGGCAGCACATAGAGGAGGAGGTTCTGGGAAGGCTTCCTGGGAGAGGTGGCATCCGAGCTGAATCTTGAAGGATGAGGAGGACTTGGCCAGGCAAGTAAAAGTAGGAAGAACATTTGGACATTCAGAACTGGAAGATAAGCCTGGGGTGAGTTGTATGGGTACCCCAGGTGGTTAGTTCTCAGAGAAGAGACATTTGGAGCCCAGTCTCCTAATTCTGCTATTGCCCGAGTCCACTGCAGGGGGCTGGCGAAGGACCTCCTCATGCACACACATGTGTATGTGTGTGGTGTACGTGTGTGTGTGTGTGTGTGTGTGTGGTGTGGGGTGTGTGTGGGGGGGTGTGTAATGTATGTGGTGTGTGTGGTACGTGATATGGTATGTAGCATGTTGGTAAGTAGTATGTGGTCTGCTGTGTGTGTAGCGTGGTGTGTTCGTGGTTCGTGTGAGGTGAGGTGTACGTGTGTACGTGTGGTGTGTGTGGTCTGTGGTGTGTGCATACACATATGTGCAGGCTGTGTTACTTTTTATTTATTTTTTACTTTTTTTATTTTAAGGATTTATTTATTTTAGAGAGAGAGAGCATGAGCAGGGGGAAGGGCAGAGGGAGAGAAGCAGACGCCCCGCTGAGTGCGGAGCCCGATGCAGGGCTTGATCTCAGGACCCTGAGATCATGACCTGAGCTGAAACAAGAGTTGGACACTTGGGGCACCTGGGTGGCTCAGTTGGTTAGGCGACTGCCTTCGGCTCAGGTCATGATCCTGGAGTCACAGGATCGAGTCCCGCATCGGGCTCCCTGCTCGGCAGGGAGTCTGCTTCTCCCTCTGACCCTCCTCCCTCTCATGCTCTCTGTCTCTCATTCTCTCTCTCTCAAATAAATAAATAAAATCTTTAAAAAAAAAAAAAAAGAGTTGGACGCTTAACTGACTGAGCCACCCAGGCGCCCCCCCATTGCTTTTAGCTACCTGACCTTGGGGACATCATGAAACAGCTCGCTGCCTCAGTTTTCCTGTCTGTGAGTGGGGATAATGATAGAGCCTATTCCGAGGCACTGCTGTGAGGATTTTCTTAGGCAGCACGTGAAGGCTCCGTCTAGCAGTACTGGGCATCTAGTGAGCACTCAATAAACAGTAACAGTCATTATTTGCTAATGCCAACAGCTAGAACTGCCCAAACCCATTCCTCAAAGGATTTCTGAGAACTTGAGCTGGGAAAGAATCACGAGGTCACTGGGCTCAGGGTGCTCTCCATCATAGCTGCTCTGCAAATAAACCAAGAGCGAGGTATGACCTCAGACTGGAACATGACCTCAGGAGGCAGAGGGCACTGAGAGACCAAAGGCTTGGAGGGAGGAAAGTACATTCAGGATGTATTCAGGAAGCAGCAAGGCTAGAGGTCTTTACTTAGGGGAAAGGCTACGATATGAAAGGGGACAGAGTTACCCCACTTGATTCTTACTCCAGAAGCCAGATGAGGGCAAAATGGATTAATGGAGAGAAGTTTTAGCCTTTGGCAGAACAATGGAATGGGCTGCCTTAAAGGTGGTGAGCTCCCCGTCACTTGTGCTTCCTGATTCAGGGGGTTTCAAGCAGAGGCTAGAGGACCATCCATCCTACTATGCATGGCTGGGATCATCTCTGAAGTGCCAATGAGCCACTGAGCTATCTGGTATGGTGGAACCAGAAATGCACCAGGTGGGGGAACGGGGAGAAGCTAAAAACTGAGTACCAGGATGTCAGGCTAGAGGCAGGCACGGAACTACCTGCCTGCAGTTGGCCATGAAGTTTCATCCTTTTGGATTACAGATTGTCCATTATAAAAATGTAAAGAATGACAGATAGCCCTATTAGTCATTTTCACTTTAGTATAAATTAGACACACTGATCATTTTCTCCATGACAACTGACTGATGATAGAAGAAGACAGAAGATACCAAATAAAAAGCGAGAAGGACATGGAGAGTAAAGTGGGCAGGGCTCTCAGACAAACTTCGTTAATCTCCATTTTGCCGAGGAGTAGCCCTGACAGCAACCTGAGAGGAAAGAAAAATACTCGGCAAAATTTGGCCATCACATATTCATTTCAGCAACCAGCTATGGACTACCAACTATGTAGTAAAATAGGGCAGCTTATATTATTCCTCATGTACGGACGGGACTCTGTGCTGTGTGCAGGGCACTGGGGACTCTAGATTAATCGGACACAGCTCCGGGCCTCTCAGGCCTCCGGACAGACGCGGGAGTCATGGACATAAGCCAGCGTGACTGGTGCCGTGCTAGGAGGACGTGCTCAAGCAGTGGGTGATCTTTCCCGCCAGCAGCCCCCCAGGCCTGTCTCTCTCAGAGCCACCTCTGCGGGCCAGCTTGCACGCTGCCCTCCTTCCTTCCTCTGTTCCCTCTCCAGGGCCAGGAAGACGGACGATGACTGTCGTATGAGGGCCTGTCTGGGGCTCGGGGCGGGTGGATAATTAGACTGGAGAGAAGCCATCTGCTTCAGGCCCCTGGGGGTCCTGGGCAGGTCCAGACTGTGCAGCTACTCCTGACCCGACTGCTCTGGTTGCTCTCACAGCGGAGTCCCTACGTGCAAAGGGTTTAAACGTCCTCTGGCCATGAGAAGGCCGTCTCCCCAGCAGCAGGGCCTGGGGTGAGGGGCTGGGGCTTGGCCAGGTCTCTATTTCCATGTCTGCGTGCTTTCTTGGAGCCCTGGGGCAGAGCTGGAGGGACGGGGGCAGGCGGGTTCCCCAGGGCGATCATTCAACCACAGAGATAAGGGAGATGGAGGCCAGCACCGCATCTCCAGAAAAGCAGAGGCCCAGGGAAAGGGAGAGAGCGGGCCAAGGCCTTGCAGTGAGACACCGTCTCCAAAATCATCTCATCCCTTGCTGGAGACAAGAGCAGGGTAGAGAAGGGAGGGGAGGGTCAGGCCGCACAGCCGGGCTCTCCGCTCCTAAGGAAATCCTACCTGGCCACACAGAGAACTTTACCCACAGGAGCATGTCTTATCTTGGCAACCTCTAAGGTAAGTATTAGGACCTCCAGGGCTGGACTGCTGTCTGGATTCAAACCCAGCTCTATCACTTACGGGCTGGGTGAACTTGGGCAAATCGTCTTCGTGAGACTCACTTATCCCCCTCTTTAAAATGGGGATAATAACACCCATCTCGTGGTATTCTGAAGATGGAATGAGTTGAAATGGGTAAAGGACTTGATAATGTGAACTACTGTTATTACTAGTCTGTTCTCAACACAACAGCCAGGGGAATCCTTTGAAAATACTAAGCCTGAGCAATTCACTCCACTGTTTAAAACAATCCAGTGGCTTCCCCTCCACTCAGAACAAAGGCTCAAGTCCTAACCATGGGCTCTGACTAGCCTCTGTCACCGCCCCATTCCAGCCACTCCTGACATGGCAGTCTCCTACCTCAGGGCCTTTGCACTTGTTCTTCTCTCTGCCGGAAACACTCTGTCCCCAGATCTTAGCATGGCTCCTTCTTCAAGCACCTGCTCCAATGTCATCTTCTCTGTGAGGTTCGTCCTGACACTCTTCAAAATGGTCGCCACCACCCACATCCCTGCTTGATTTTCTCTGCAGCATTCACTGCCAGCAAATACTCCAAGAAATAGTTATCTTATTTAGCTAGTTATGATTACTACTATGTCACCTTTCTCCCCACGTTGGAAAATAGCTCTTAAAGGCAAGGATGTTTGTCCCACTCTCTGCTGGAACAATGGCTGGCAAAAAGCAGGACTCCAGGAACCGTGGGTTGAATACATGAATGAATGAATGAATGAATGACTACCTCTGCCTCCACACTTGAGAGCCAAGGAGTCAAACACCAAGGAGACCAAGTCTCAAGGGCAAGAGGAAGGCTTGGAGGGGAGCAGAGCCAGGAGGTCAGGGCAAGGCAAAGATGGGCAGAGAGAGGCAGAGTGACTCCCCCCACAACTCTTACCCTGCAGCCTGAACCCTACACTCAAGACCCAGCACATGGTGGACACCCAAGAAATGTGTGTTGGAAGAATGGCAGGCAAGAGGGAGGGAGGGGCATTTACCTAACATGCACCAGGCACTAGAAAAAAAAAATCAACCAAGATATTCATTCATTCATTCATTCATTCATTCACTCATCTACAGATGGGCTGTTGAAAACAGCCCCGTGCCAAGCACTGTCGTAGGTCTCCAGGAGCTTACACTCTGGAGGGGACAGGGAGGCATGTAGTTCATGATCCCTGCACTCTTGGACATCACAATCTTGTGAGCAAGAAAGACATTAACCCGTTCCGTATGTTATACATCAATACCATACCCATTTCTCAGATGAGGAAACTGAGGCTCAGGGTATTTCAGTGTCTTGGCCACTAGGTGGTGGATCCAGGTCTAGAACCAGCTGGGTCTGCCTGGTTTCAAACTCCCTTCCTCCTTCCAAAAGAGTGCTCAGAGGAGGGTGTAGCCCTCAGGACGGGGACAGCAGGAAGGCAGGAGGAAAGGCCCAAACAAAAGTACAGAGTTGGAACCCAGGGAGTCTGTTCCAGGGCCAAGGAGAAAGTCATTCGAAGGTGGAGTAGAAGAAAGGGACATCCCAAAGTCAGAGGAAATCCACAGCAGAGCCTGCAGGCTGGTGGTTTCTGTTTTCTCCTTCAGGCACTTGGGAGCCAGCGAAGGTTTTTGAGCACAGGGGCTCTTGAAGAGCAGCCTGGCAGCGAGGGTGGGGAAAAGAGAAGCAGGCAGAACCCCTGGCAAGAAGGATGCCTGGCCAGAGGCTACCCACATGGCCTAGGAAGCAGGCCATCAAAGAGGAAGGGCTGACAGTACACAGATGAAAACCAGAAATCACAAGCTGTTTTGTCCTAATCATTGAAACTGTCCTGAGTCGAAGAGAGCTCTAGAGAAGGACAAAATGCAGAATATTTATGAAGCACCTGGGGTATACCAGGGACTCCACTGGGCTCTACCAGTGTCCCGTCCACCACCATCCTGTGCAAAAGGTGATTTTATAACTTTATGGAGGAATATTCTACATATCATAAAATCTACCCACCTCGAGTTTCCAACTCAATGATTTTTAGTAAGCTTACCAAATCGTGCCACCACCATCGTCAGTTTGAGAACATTTTCAGCACCCCAGAAAGATCCCTTGGGCCATTTATGTTAATCCCTGCCCTACTCCCGCCTGCCCCAGACAATGGCTAACCTACTTTCTGCCTCTATAGATTTGCTTTTTCTAGATGTTCTGTATAAATCAAGTCATACAGGGGTGCCTGGGTGGCTCAGTCGGTTAAGTGTCTGCCTTCGGCTCAGGTCATGGTCCTAGGGTCCTGGGATCGAGTCCCGCATTGGGCTCCCTGCTCAGCGGGGAGTCTGCTTCTCCCTCTAGCCTCCCCCCTCTGGCTTGTGCTCTCTCTCTCTCGCTCACTCTCTTTCTCTTAAATAAATAAATAAAATCTTTTAAAAAATCGAATCATACACTATGGTGTCTCTTGTTTCTGGCTTCTTTCGCACAGATTCTAGGTTCATCCAAGTACTAATATGTATTAGTAGTTTGTTTGTTTTTTAAGGCTAAATAGTATTCCATCACATGGATATACCACATTTTGTTTATCCAGTCACCACTTGATGGACTGTTCCTGGGTTTAATTTGGGGCTGTTATGAATAATGAATAATGTTGCTGGAAATATTCATGTGTACATCCTTGTGTGATGTATGTTTTCATTCCACTTGGATAGAGATGTAGGAGTGGAATTGCTGGGTTGTGTGTAGAGTTTAACTTTTTAAGAAATGTGCACAAGGTATTCGTTTGGTGGGGGAGGGTGTTATCTGCCTATCTATGCATAGTGATACCAGCCCTTGTGGTCTCACTATGACTGCGAGTCTTGCCTCAGCAAACACCACCAGGAAACTCTGAAAACAAGGTTTATTGCTCACCAGCCCTGGAGGGGATTCTGCTTTCCCCGGAACCACACAGCGAAGTCCCAAGGAGAGGCAAAGTGCAAGCGCTCAGCCCTGACCTTTATTGGGGTTAAGGGTAGGGTGCCTAGGGCTTTGTGGGTTCACTCTTTATTGGCAAATCTCAAACAGAAGAGCAGAAATTAAAGCGTGGGAAGGGAAACACAAGTTCCCTCCGGCGGTCAGCCCTCTCGGTCACCCAGGGCTTTCCAGAAGGGGGACTTCACAGGCGGGGCAGCCTGGCTCTTTATCTAGTGGTGTTTATTCTACAAGGATGTCTTTGAAATGATTGCCTCTGTAATCAAAACTCAACGTCAGGCATTTACATTACAATCAGAAAAACCCCACGGCGGGGCCCGGCATGTACTGCTAATCATCCTTTTTCATACGGGGGCACTGGAGTTCAGATAGGTCAAGTGAATTGCCCTGTGACACAGGGTCATAGCCTAGTGAGGGAAGGAGACTGACTGGAACACAAATCAGGGGCTGCATGTGTCACTTGGTAGACCTTGCTTTCCAAAAGGATCTTTCCCACGGACCTATCTGTGATCACGTGCCCGCAATTCTACCACGAGCCTGTCTTTCTGCCGCATTGAGAATTGCTTCTCTTCATTCTCATTTGCAAGATTTAGTCTCTGGCCTTGGTGATGCGTTCATTCCCAACCCCTTCCTGTAAATGATCTCCAGCCAGTGAGCCGGGGGTCTGCAAAAGGAAGAGGAAAGGGAGACAAGAAAGGGATAACGAGGGCCTGGGAAAGAAGCCAGGATGGCCATGGTGTCACTGTGTTTGCCCAGGCTGGTCCTGCCCCCGGTTGGGCTCAGTTCCCTCCATCCACATTCACTGGGTGTCTACCCTGGGCCAGGCCCTGCCCTCTCTTGGCCTTTGAGGAAGGACCCCCAGAGGGCTGCCCCTCCTGCCTGAGCCCCCCTCCTGCCTGAGCCCCTCTCCTGCTCAAAAGGGATTGGCTGGCTACAAGAGCCAATCAGAACACAGAAGCTAGGAGCTGGGGTGGGGGGCAGGTGGGAGCTTCTGACAAAGAAGAAAGTGGGTGAGCGGTCAGCGAACTCCCTCAGCAGCAAGTGTATGGCATTGACAGGTTTTAATTACATCTCATTCTAATCCTTAGCATTTATCTAAAAAGTGACTGGGGCGGGCATGAGGGCGGGTCGTGAGTGTGCTCAGCCCCAGGATTGCCGTGTGTCTAATTAGAAGTTTTCTTCCTCTTGATCACCTAAAGTCAAACTCATTTACTCTGCTCGAATTGAGGGTTTAATTGGATTCTTGTTTTTCCTCCTCCTGTCGTCTCCCCCATCTCCTTTGCCTTCCAAAGAACCTCTCTCTGTGCAGGGAGCAGGCCACAGCATCTCATTAAGACAGAGAGCATCCCTTTAAGGATTCACATTCATGTTGTTCATGACGGTTCCTGCCCGCCCGAGGCAGCAGCAGCATGCCCGGGATCACAACTATTAATGAGGCCATCATGATTTAGGGCCTTGTGAGGATGTCTGATGGGAACCCAGGGTGGCCCGCGGCAAAGGTGGGCTTCAACTCCGGGCAGGCCCCGCCCCCTGCCCTGCCCTGCGAGGCCATGTGGCTTCCCCGTCCTTTCAATCCCTGTGTGGCTCAGTGGGTTGAATATCCTTGTTCTGGAAGAAAAGAGGTGAAGAACAACAATTAGAGGCCGCGCCAGCTACATCTGAAGACATTGTGTAGGCATTCAAATCGCTCATTCTTTTGCCAGGTAATGAGGCTTTTTTCCGTTTCTCGTTGGCTCTCCCTCTCCTTGTCAATTAACGCCAAATGCGACAGCCTGTCTCCGGCTTCTCTCTGGTGCGTAATCGGAAGATGGAGAAGGCAGGAGGCAGCTACTCCCCCACGGCAACAGTTCTCTCTTCCCTGTTGGACATTCCATGAAGGCTGGAAAGGGGAAGAGGAGGAGGGCACAGACACAGGTACAAAGACCGAAGCTCCAGTCCTGACTGTGCACTGGCTTGAGACAACAGCGTGCAGAGAACTGGATTGGAACACGGCTCAGTCGCATACAAAACCCTGTGACTCGGGGAGTAGGACCCAGCCACTCGGAGCCTCAGTTTCCTTTATCATCACATAGGGTGAACATAAGGTTGCTGTGACAAGTCAATGTGCCTGGCGTGTGGCAAGAAGTCATCACCCAGCAGATGGCAGAACGCTGTGTTATGTTGTCTTCAGCACTTCACAAGGCACCGGGCACACAGTAAGTGCTCGATAAATAATAAGCACTGTTGCTATCCTTTGACCTCCAGCCAGTGAGCGAACTTCTCTGATTGCCCCATCTGTAAAATGGGGACAGTCCCTACCCCTTCGTATCTCTTAGAGTTGTGGGAAGCAACTGCAGAGATCCACATTTAGAGAACAGCTTTGGGCACAGAGTTTGGGTTCCCTGTCTGTTGGTGATGATTTTTCTAGTAGCTCTCTGAGCTGGAGCTAGTCACTGAACTACTCTGGACCTCAGTTCTCTCCTCGGCAAAGAATAAATAAAAGACTAAAAAATAACACCATCTGTCCCACCTACCTCAAAGGGTTGGTGAGATCATTAAATGAGATAGTGTTGATAAAAACATCGGGTGATCTGTAAGTGCCTGCAAGTGTTAACTGTTAGCACCACTCCATTAACAAGTAATTAGTTGGTAAATAAAAGGAAAGAATCGAGCATTTATCCCATCTTTTCCCTACAAACTGTGCCACTGGGTACCAAACTGTAGATGAGGGACATTCCCCTTTTTGGAAGTATTTCAGCTAATAAATGAGGAAAGGATGATAGGATTAGAATCTCACCATTTTGCAACCCATCGTGGATTAATGGATCTGGATATTGAACATCCACAGCGGCTAACATCCCCAAACTGGAGGCAGTGGGCACTACGTGTCTTCTGAAGGAAACACCAGGAGTTTGTCTTGCCAGGTACATAGTAGGTGCTCAGTAAATTTTTGTTGGATGAATGAACAAATAAGCCAGTAGCTTATTCAGTGTCGGTGGACCTGACAAGCTTCCCAGGGAGAAAGTTTGGCGTTTCTCCTTGCTGGCAGGGTAGTCTGGCACAGACCAGACGCTTGGGGTCTGGGGTCTCAGTCCTCAATCTGGGAAAACATTTCTCATAGTGGCTAAGGGTTCCGAGGCCCCCAGAAGGGCTGAGGACACCACCCGGCCTCCACCTGCTGCTTGAGTCGCCCCCCTGCCTCCCTGGCAGGTGGCCAGCCAGGCTCTCCGAGCCCTGCAGGGCCAGACCCCTCCCTGCTGAGGTGCTCCTTGATTATTCTACAGAAAGAGCATTAATGGTAGAATGTGAGGGGGATCTGATTACAAGAGCCATATATGTTCTTAGAAAATTGGCGAACTGTAAGAAAGCATAACAAAGTGGAAATAAGCTATAACCACATATGCATATTACTTTTGTTTTGCTTTGTTTTACAAAATTGAGATCAGATGGTACAACCTATGTTGTAACCAATTTTATTCTTAATTTATACTGGAAATTATTCCCATGCCATTTAGGCATTTTTTTCTCTAACACCATTTTAAACAATTCTCATGGTCTTGTATTCTAGAATCAAACAACAAAACCACAGTAGTATATTTAACTGGTCAGCTTTTTCCTCCCTGACACCCACAAAATACATGGTGCCTTTTCCAACTCCCTGACACCCTGGGTGTCCAACGATTGAATTCAGTTCTGACACTCAGTCTATGTGGAGTTAGCGTCAGATCCCGTATGTTGAAGGGCTCAGTTCCATAAGACTGCCTTCATCTCAGACACCAACTGGAGTCTTGGGCCACCCATGCTTCTGACCAGCTAACTATAGATCAGGAGTTCCCACGACCCTCTCCTCAAGTTTGGTAATTTGCTAGAACAGCTCACAGGGCACAGGAAAGCACTTACATTCACTGGTTTATTCTAAAGTGTACAACTCAGGAATAGCCAAATGGAAGGGATGCACAGGCAAGGTATTGAGGGGAAGGGGGCGGCAGGGAGGATGCAGAGCTTCCTTGCCCCCTTTAGGAGCGTCATCCTCCCAGAATCTGGATGTGCTCACCAACCGGGAAGCTCTCCAGACTCCATCATTTAGAGGTTTCATTATACAGGCACGACTGATTAAATCACTGGCCATTGGTGATTGACTCCATCTCCAGCCTGTCTCCCCTCCCCAGAGGTGGAGTTGGGGCTGAAAGTTCCAGGCTTCTAATCATTCTAATGTCGGCTTTCTGGTGACCAGCCCTTACCCTGAAGTTGTCTAGGGACCCGCCAAGAGTTGCCTCATTAGAACAAAAGACGCTCCTCTAATCTTACCACTCAGGAAATGACAAGGGACTTCAGAGCTGTGTCGGGAAGCAGGATCAAAGACCAAGTATCTTTCTATGATGCCCCATTAACCAATCCTCTTTTGTTGGACATTTAGGTGGCTTCAGACGTTTCCTTCTTGGAACCATGCTGCAGTGAGCAAACCTAGTCCTACGCGCCCTGGCACCCCTCTGATGGTTTCCTCTCTAGTCAAGCCCAGGCAAGTGAAGGAGGTGGTGGCCCCATTTTGTTCCTTAAACTCCAGGCAGCTCTGAGTGGTCTTCACAGGCCCCAGAATGTTCCCCTCTCCTCACCACAGGCCTTCCCCAGGACCCGCACTATTCAGAGTTAGGATAGTCCATTTTGAGAAGCTTTAATATCCTCAGAAACCCCTTTTTGTGGATTCAAAGACATTTGTCCAAATGCTACACGTACTGTTTTGTCATTTTACACAAATCAGTGTGGTGTTGAGAATGCCGTAAGATCTTAGGCAAGTCCATTCTTCTCTCCAAGCTCCAGTCTCCGTTTGCATACAATGCGTGGACAAGATGGTCTCAGAGACCCTTTGGGCGCCCAACCCCAGACAAACTCTGTAAGTGCCCTATAGTATGAAGAGTCTGCAGAGCTTGCGCTCTGAAATCTGACAGCCGACACTGGAATCCCAGCTTTGCCAAATATTGTGTGACCTTCAGCCACTTCCTTGAGCTCTCTGGCCTCACGTTCTTTATCTATAGGGAGGGGATAACAGTAACGTCTACCTCATGTGAATGTGGGAGGAATAAATGCAAATAATCCAGTCTGGCTGTTATCACAGTGCCTGGCTCGTAACGCAGGAATTGCTCAGTAATCTCTTCGCTTTACTGTGATGATCAGCGCTGGTCTTCCAGCCTTGACCTCATCCAGCTAGATTGCTCATATTCCATCTTTCCAACGAAGAAACAGGTGCAGGAGAGCACTTGCCGCGTGCAGGTCACATGGCCAGCTCAGGGGCGTGGCCAGGCTTATCCCCGCCTCCCTCGCCCCCTCCAGCGCTCTCTGCCTCCCGAAGGCAGGACTCAGTGGGTGGCCCAGCAAGCAGTGGCTCCAGGGACAGGGGAGATCCTGTGGCTGAGACTCAAGCCAGTAGGGCCTCTGCCTCCTCCCCACAAGAACCCCCAGGCCCCACACAGAGGCTCCTCTTCCAGAGGGTGAGTGTGGGTAGGTCAGGAGGTCAGAAACAGCACCAGGTCCTGCACAGGTCAAGGAACCAGGGTGACAAATATGCTTGTGTCAAAAAAAGAAAAGTGAAACTCAGAGGAACATTTTCCACCCCAAAACAAAAGAAGCACAACTCATCTAGTAGTACAGGTATGAGCCCAGCAGCTGGGGCGGGGCGGGGAGGGCTGGTTACGTCCGCGCCCAGTAGACTCAAGGCTGCCTTAAGACTCTGTGCTCTGAATCACCATGCAGTCTGGGCTACACTGGCTCGGGGAGTGGTCTGGGCTCTTTCCCTCTTCCCAAGCTTTACTGTGGGGATAGTGACACAGGTCCTGTCTGTTCCCAGGTCGTCCAAACCTGTTTGGGTGGGGAGCAGGGAGCAGTTGGAGCAAGCATCTGGCCCATGTCCAGTGCCCACCCAGCATGGCTCCTCCTGACACTCTCCGTTCCACAGCATCTGGGCTGGGGACTTGGAGTACCCTGCACCTTCCAAATTTTTTGTTCTTTCCATCTTCCCCACACCCCATCCTCACCCCCACCCCCACCCCCACCGTGCACAGACCCAAGCTTCAGTTTTTGACACTCAAAAGGCAAGAACTGATTTCTGACTTTTCCCTCCAGCCAGAGAATTAAGGCACTACCTTGGGTTGGGCCCTCCCGCCCTGACACAGGGCTTGCACATGCAACTTGCTTTGGCCAATGAGACGGAAGCAAACACAATGCAGAGACCTGAAGAGTGCTTGCACGTTGGAGCTTGCTCTCTTGCTGCTTTCCAAGCCTTTTAACCACCCTGGGAACAAGCCCAGGTCAGCCTGCTGAGGCTGAAACCTCGTGGAGAGAGGCGCTGTCGTCCCAGTCATCCCAGCTGAGGCCAAATTAAATGCCAGTCCCAGGGGATCTACCAATTGACAGCAGACACGTGAGAGTGCCCAGCCAAGATCAGCTGACCCTGTCCATACCAGAAGGACATCTCAGCTGATCCCTACAGAAACTGCTGACCCACTTACCATGAGCTAAATAAATGGTTGTTGCACTGAACTACAGAGCTGTGGGGTATTTGTTACATAGCAAAAGCCCCTGACACAGAGGTGAAGAAGTCATTCGGCCAAGATCAAAACAGTAGGGCTAGGATTCAAATTCATCCTTTCTGGCTATAGAGCACAAAGTCTTAACCACTAAAGCTTTAGTGTTCACAAAGCCCATTTTGTTTTACTGCAGGCCCCTATTGAGCTCAAGAACCAATCAGACCAGAAGCTCAGAGATGTCAAGGAACCCTCCCAAAGTCATACAGCTAGTCAGAGCTGGGGGAGGGCATCCAGTCCAGTTCTTCTGATTCCACATTCATGCTGTTCTTATCACTCCATGAAGGCTGAACAACAGCCAGAGCCTGGGGCCCTGGTTTATGAAATAGCCTCTCCATCAGTGCCTCAGGTCCCCTGCAGCCTCCTTATGTTTCATGAAAGGCCTGATCTTCTCCCTCCTGTCATGAGATCCTCAGACAGAGCAGGTGGCTCCTCAGCCGGGAAGCTGTGACTGCGGACCTGACCCTGCCTGCCCACCCACCCCACCCCCACACTGTTCTCCCCACACTGCCCACAAGGAGCTGTCGGTTGTCTTGGATACGGCAGGTGATGAGAAAGTGTGGCAGGCAAGCTAACAGCGGGAACTGGGCGAGGCTGTGGACAGGAAGAAATGGCTTCCCAGACTGGAAGCCTGCCTGGAGTGAGAGAAGAGGCCATGGCCCCGCCAGCCGGGGAGACCTCAGGTCACCGTAAGATCCCAGGAGGGAAGAGGAAGGGCTTGGAGTAGGGGGGAGGCAAGTCAGTCACCCGCACCCTCCAGGTCTAACGATAAGGCAGCGAGGAGGGAACGTTATACCCCCACATGGAGTGCCAGGGTGTGGAAGGGGCCACTAGAGAACCCAGCTGAGACCTGCCCTGACTGAGCACCCACAGAATGAGGACCGAGAGATGAGGTCTGCTTCCCAGAGGTGGGCTTGAGGAGGCCCCTTCCTGCCTTCCTTGGGCCTGAAGATCACATTGGCCCTGACCTCTCCCTGCATTTCTGACCCTGACTTTGTCACATCCTGCCATGCCAATGTCTGTTGGGTTGGTTTTTTTAATTGTGATTTTATTTATTCTTTTAAATAGGAAACACATATACTTGGTACAAAATTCAAAAGGCATGAAAGGTAAATACAGGGGAAAGTAAGTCCCTCCCTTTCCTGTCTCCCGGTCACCTGGTTCCCCTCTCCAAAGGGCAGCCACCACTCCCAGACTCAAGTGATCTAGTGATCCAGGGATAGTCTACACCTTTATAAGCGAAAATGCACATGTAGTATGCAGTTTTTTCTAGTTTACATCAATGGTAGCATCCTATATACATTGTTCTGGACCTTGCTTTGTTTTCACCCAACAACAATCTTCCTTCATTAAGCCATGGAGAACTGCCTCTTTCTTTTTCATGGCTGCATAGTATTCCAGTGCCTGGCTATACCTTCATTATTTCCCAGCTTCCTAGTCATGGGCTCTCCCACTGTTTCCCATCAAGCTATAACAAGTGCCGCAATAAATCCTCATGTTATCTGTAGGATAAATTCTGGGAAACTGAATCTGTACATCAAACAATATGTGTATTTATAATTTTAATCCATAATGCCAAATTGCCCTTCGTGGAGGTAGTCAATGTAGTTTGAGAGCACCTAGGGTGTGGAAGGGGCCACACCAATTTCCACTCACCAATTTCTCCACACCAATTTCCACTCAGTATATTATATTTTTGAAACTTGCCCAATCTGATAGATAAAAATAATATCTCTGCCTACTTTTAATTTGCATTTTTCTTATTCTGAGGGAGAATGAGCAACTTTGCATATGCAGCCATTTTTAGTTCTTTTCCTAACAACTATCCATTCCTGGGCTTTCCCAAATTGTCTTATGTTTTTCTTTTCCTTATTGATTCATAGGAACTCTTTATATATTAAAGATTGAACCTCTGTCTGTGATATGAGCATCAGCATTTTCCCCAGTTTTTTTCCCATTTGTTTTTTGACTGTTTACAGCTTGTTATTTCCATGTAGATTTTTAAAATAACATTAAAGTTTTAAATAACATTTAAATGTTTTAAATGTTATTGAATTTACTGATCTGGAGTTTCTGGGGTTTGTGTCATACTTTAGAAACCCTCTGGACTTCAAACTTTGACCCACACTAACTCCTCATGTTGGCGTCTGGCCTGACCTGGTTTCCTTCCTGGTTTGACTCACTGCCAGTCTGTTGCACCTGTTATCTGCATCCAGCCTCTGATGGACAGTTCCACCTGGCTTGGCTCCTCTCTTCCTCCCTGCCCTATAAGCCTGCAGTTTGGCCCTTGGTTTCTGCAGCCCCCAGCTTCTGTGTCTGTCCAGCTTCTTCCCAGCCTGCTCCAAGCTGTGTGTCTGGTCCCTCTTCAGCACCCTGCCCTCTCCAGATGAAGCAATGCCTTAATCACTCCTTCCTTGTTTCCTGCCTCTCCACTGTGGACCTCACTAATCCAACCACCCCAGCCTCCTTGCTCCTTCTAGAGCACAACCACACATAGGATCCTGACCCTGAAGCTCTGAATCTTCAGCCCAAGATGGAATGGTAGGGGTCCATGGACAATATGGTGGGTAACTTGTGGGGGGGGGGTAGCAGTAGGCAGAGCAGGAGGCAGGAAGGAGTTCCCCCACATCTCTGCTAGCAAATCCCAACATGACTTTCTCCTTCACAGCAACTTAGCTGAATTTCTATCTTTATTAATCAAATAACAAATTTAATTAATTACCTTAAATTGCTCTAATTGAATGTAGAATGAGAGCATGGACAAAATCCTGGAAAGTAATGAACCCAGGCCTTTCCAGCATCTGGAGTTGAAATGATCTTTAATTTCAATTTGAGAACAAAAATAATGTGACTACAATCACACCCTCTCCTCCCAGCCCGCTCCTTGACAGCTGACAGGGCCTCAGCATTATGTTTTCCCTTCTTAGCAGTGATGTTCTTTCTGCCTCAACTTTCTCAGCCAAGAAATGGGTGCAAACTCCACCTGCAAGTGTTCTCTAAGTACTGGAGTCCACCAGTGCTTGGAGTGTGTACAGTAACAGATCCAGCAGAGGCACAAATAATGAGACAGTAGCCAAGACCTCAGGAGCTAGGTCCATCCATGTCTCTGTGCCTTTATTCCGGCTGTGCCCTCTGCCAGGAATGCCTTTTCCCTACCATTTTCCAGATGTTGCATCCCTACCTTCAAGGCCAGTTCATGTGTCCCCTTCAAAGGAAAGCTACCCCATCCACTACAGAAAGGGGCTGGAGGGACTAAGACGTTCTACCTGCTGTTGCCATCCAAAGAGTAGCCCTGGGCCACAGAGAGGAGCAATGGAACAGAACTTTTTTTTTTTTTTTGGTGGGGGGAGGGAATATATTCTCTGGATATTAAAGATGAGGAAACAGGGGCTCAGAGACGTAGAGTGCATTTCCCACGATCACACAGTAGGGTAATAGCCAAGCCACATCCAACCCGAGGCTGACATGGCTGCCCTTCTGGCCCTGCCTGGGTGCTGGGAGAAAAAGCCATCCCCTTAAAGCTCATCTTTCCGTCTTCTCTCTGTCTGGAGCCACCAGATCTCATCAGTCCCCTCTCTCCTGGCTGCCCCAACATCCTCTCCCTTTCCGCACTCTACCCAACCTTGCCTCTCAGTCTCTCTCCATCCCAGAAATGCCTTTGTTTCAGCCTGACCTCCAGGTGCCCTCTGACTAAGAAACAAGGATGCTAAGACAGCCAAGATAATCCTGAGTCTTCCATTCTTCTTCTTATGGTTATTATTTTGTATTGTTATTTTATTCCTAGTCTTCCACTTAGCTGTCAGGTCTCTGTCAGCATCGCTTTCATTGTGCCATGCTCCTGCTCAAACATCTATGATGGCTCCCTATTACCTGTGACCTCAAGTCCAAACATCTCTTTCTCGCCTTCCAGATCCTCCAAAACTTGCCTCCACATGGGTCAGGCAGCTCCCAACAACACCCTCTGTGGGAAATTTACTCAAACCTTTTGAGCCTCCATTTTCTTTTCTATAAAATGGGCATTGCAATCCCTATCTTGCAAGTCTAGGACAAGGATACAATGAGAAGAGACGTGAAGGCTGGCATCACAGTAACCCACAGGAAACATGAGTGCCCACCTCGTCCACAACCCCTACCCCTCCAGCCTTGCCTCCCACTGGGCTACACACACATTTCCAACTCTACCCAGGAAGAGGGCACTTCATTTGTCTAGAAATGCTTTTATTTTTTATTCTTACCTCCACACCTTTGTTCACACTGTTCCCTCTGCCTGACATCCTTCAAGGCCAAATCAAGCTGGCCCCACCCCTACCCCTTTATGATTAATATGAGGACCAGGCACAACACACACAGCCCTTTGCTATCTGTAAGTAGGGTTTGGCATAAAACTCTCCCAAGATGTGGAGCTCAATTCCACTCTCCAGGGGTAAGGATAAGGAATCCCCCACCAGCCAGGATGTCTGTGCATCAGGGTTGGGCTTAGAGCCTCCCACCCATCCAACACTTGATGACACCCACCAGCGTCCCTCCTCCCCATGTCCATGAGTATCCCTTCTCTTTCCATCCTCTGTGAGAGAACAACCTGCTCTTTGGCAAAATCACCTTAAGATGTTTCTCTTCGGGCATGAAGCACACCACACCCTTCCTTTCTTCTAGAAAAAAAAAAAATTATGTCTTCCTGAAACCTCAGGGGCTAATTCCTCCTGCCAAGAACATTCCACCTTAGTCTGATCCCAACATCCACAGATGCTCTGAGAGGCCACTTCCTGCCCCCTACTCTCCTTTCTACTCTAGTACCTGTGCAAGGGAGCTGACCCTTCCACCTACTGAAGGGGAAACTGGGTCCCTGGTGGAACAAAATGCTCACCCCAGGTCCCAGAGAGAGTTGGTACACCAGGAAATAAAACAGAAGGTATTGCTACTTCGCCTTCCCCATGGGAGCCCTGAGCAGCAAGGCTATCCGGGGCTGTAGGGAAGACCAGCACAACCGACCATGCACCTGCAGTCATATTTTAAAGGGGCTCAGCCAGGCATCGGCACCCCCTCCTCTCTTCCCTCAGCCCAGTCCTGGCCCCACAACCCAGCATCTTAGGGCAGGAAGCTTGGCATGGTCACCCTGGCCCTGCACCCCTCCCACCCCTCCTTCTACCCCAGAGACCACCAGCTCCCTTCCCCAGACCCCAGGCCAGCTGCCACATTCCAGCCCACATCCTGCCTTAGTACTTTTCCAGGCCGGTAGGAATCAATCACCACCAAGTGGCTTACAACCCCGGAAGCGTGCTCTCTCACAGCTCTGGAGGCCAGCAGTCCCAAATCCACGTGTCAAAAAGGCCACGCTCCCTCTGACGTATCTAAGGGAGAATCCCTCCCTACCTCTTCCAGCTTCCAGGGGCTCCTGGCTTTCCTTGGCTCTTGAATGCTAACTCCAGCCTCAGCCTCTGCCTTCACCTGGCCTTCCCTTTGGGTCTGTGTGTCTCAAGTTTCTCTCTCCTTGATCTTATTAAGCACCAGTAATTGGATTTAGGGCCCACCCTAAATCCAGGATGATCTCATCTCGAGCTCCTGAACTTTAATTACATCTGCAAAGACTCTACTTCAAATAAAATCACATTCACAGGTCCTGGGAGCTAGAACTTGGACATATCTTTTGGGGAATACAATTTAACCCACTGTACCACCCGTCCCTGCCAACCAGACCCCAAGCCAAACTGCCTCTGGGACAGACTCTTTTAGGTTTTGTCTGAAGGGACTTTAGCAGCCTGAGCCTGAGGAGCTGTCCACTTGTCCCAGCCCTCTGAACCCCTGGAAAATGGACCAGCTACCCTCAATCCCTCCATGATGAACTTAGAGGGGCCTGGAAATTTTCTGTGGGCAAAGCATGATGTGAACACAGAAGCCAAGCCCTAGTGCCAGAGACATGGGGTTCAATTCTTGGCTCTGCCATTTGCCAAACCTGTGACATTAGTTGACTCTCCATGCCTCAGTTTCCCCATCTGCAAAATGAAGAAGTTAATGTCCTCATGATTGGATTATTGTATTAGAAATAATCTAGTGACAGCCCTGGGAGGGCGGGCAGTGGGTACCCCACAACCAGTAACTACAACCGTACCTTCTCTTACTCCCAGGGAAGCATCTCTCCACCCATCCCCCATGAGGACACTCCAGCTTTCCCTTCCATCTCCAGACAGTCAGGAAACTTGTTTTCCTCATAGCATCCCATGAAGGAAATGTTGTTATTCCCATGTTCCAGAGAAGAAAACACACTCTCAGACAGGTGACCCAATTTGCCCCAAAGACAACCAGCTGGAAGTGAGGGGGCTGAATGAAGCTCCCCATGCCCGGGGCCTGTTCATTTTTGAAGTCCGTCTATCTGGACTCCCTTCACCCTCTGACTCTTCATGCAGGCATGTCCCGTCACTGGGTCACACCCCAACATGGCTACTATTGGCACAAATACTCGAAGCACTTTACAGTTTGGTTTTCCCCCATCTCGGCCCCCAACAAGCCCTGAGAAAGAGGACAATGCCACTGTCATTAGCGTACCCATGATAAAACCGGGGCTTCCAAAGGAGGGGTTTGGTGCCCAACATCACATTATTTGGTGCTGGGGGTTGGGGTGACAGAACTCAGGTCTTCTGACTCGTAATTCAGTGCTCCATCCATTTTGCTACACAGTCCAGAACTCAGTCATTCATTAAATAGTGAAAAATATGATAGGTAATATGCAACATCATCACAACCATGAGAGGGAGATAATCTTTCATCCTTCTCTGACAAATGATAAAATGGAGGTACAGAGTCAGGATTTGAACCCACATCTCTGGGCCTGCTCCAAACTGCCCCAAAGCCATCTCCATACCCCACCCCATGCTATACTGCCGACTGTGAATACCTGCTCCTGCAGGATCCTAAGGGCCATACTTCAGGGCTGGCATAAAAGAACCGTTCATGGTCCCTGCCTTCAAGAGGCTTCCAGTCTCAGAGGGGAAGTAAGCCCAGGTGGCCAGGGCCAGCTCTGTAAGAGAAACAGATACCACGCGTGCTCAGAAGGGACGGCACAGCCTCGCCCCTCCAAGAGGAGCTGCCCTCTCCTCTCCAGGAGCTGAATTTGGAAGGGGGCAGAACAAGGGAGCTGCCACTCTGAGTAGAGCACCATCCCCCACTCCCAGCCCCATCCCTGAGATGGTCCCTTCGAGGGCAGGGCAGGCAGAGAGGTGGTGTTGGTGGGGTTCACTGGGAGCTGGTGGGCTGGGACCTCTGGGGGGTCCTCCGATCAGGATGACAAGGCTGGGAAATGCATGGTGAGCGCTGGCCACCCGGGCAGAGGGAGCAGATGTCTCAGCCTCTCCCTGTTCCCTGGCAGGCCTCATCTTTTATAAATAGTTGTACTTGCAGGGAGCCAGAGTGAGTTGAGCTTTCAGCATCTCTGAGTGACAGCCTGGCAGAGCCAGGCCCATCTGCTTAGGGCCATGCATGCTCACATAACAGCCCCGCCCCACCAGCAGCCCACCCGCCAGGAGAATGTCATTGCACCCAGGACACACAACATCCTGGCATTTGCTGGCTCTACATAGCTGATGGCATGTGGGTTGTGTGGGCTTTTGGGCAAAGTAGCCAAAGAATCAGAAGGACCTTGGAACAGACTGCTTCTGGAGGTAGTGAGTTCCTCATCCTTGGAGGGGTTCCAGAGGGAGCTAAATGGCCATGTGACAAGCAGGCAGCAGCCAAGCTTTGTGTTCTGAAGCATAGTGGGAGCAGAGAGAGAAGGCTGGGTCAGGTGATCCCAAAGTTCTTTGGGTCCCAGTGTACATCTGGGGTGACAGACTGGGAGCTCTTAGGACTATGGTGGCTTGACAAGACCATGACCTCTGTCCCCAGCTCTCACTTGCAAAGAAGCTCATCTGCGTGGGCTCCAGGAACTCTCCCACTCAGCCCTCAGACCAACTTCTCTGGATGCAGGCAGCAGCCAGCAAAGGCTCTGCCCACAGCATGGAATGCGTTCCTCGGTAACTGTTTGCTCCTTACTGAGTATATATGTGGCTCCTATAAGATGCATCACTGAGGCTTTTCAAGAAGCCCAGGTGCTGCAACACTGCCCTCCAGTTCCTCTAATCTCTGGAGAAACTCTGTTAGAGGCCCTGTGGGCCTCCTCCACCTTGGAAACTCCCCATTTTCTAAAGCTGAGAGTTTACAGGATTCTTGACTTTGGGATCAAGAGTGGGAGTTTCAAACCATAAGCTCCATGACAGCAGGGATCCCGTCTGTGTTGTTCACTGCTCTCCTTGCCCATGGTGGCACTTAAATAATTATGGATCAAGTCAGTAAGTGAACTAATGATACAAAGGTCACCTCAGCCACCTTTCTTGAAGGAACCCAGAGTCATCTGTGGAATATACCCTCTGTCCTCTCTCTGACAAGCCAGAGGAAGAACATGACATTCTGGAAGGCACATCACCTCAGGGGTCAGACTACCTGGGTCCTGGTGCTGGCTCTGCCTATCAGATGTGTAACCTTGGATAGGTTCCTCAACCACTCTGCTTCATTAGCTTCAAAACAGTGATAATCACCCCTACTTTAGAAAGATGTCAGGACAACACTCTGAGACATTCTTAAATTGCTTGGTATACAGTAGGCGCTCAATAAATAATGGCTGTGGTAGTTATTAGAAGTCATTAGTTCCTTAAATGTCTGCAATTCTCCATCCAAGCTCATGGTAGGATCCTACTTCTCCCCTCCTTGAAATTGGGTGTGGCATATAATTTGCTTTGGCCAATGAAATGAGACCAGAAGTGGTGGGTTACCCTCGAGGGAGACTTTAAAAACACATGTGCACTTCACCACGCTCTCTTTTTCCAGCCTCAATAGTCATGGCAGCAGTAAGATGGAGCCACACAGCCTGGGTCCTGGAAAGAGGACGACATGGACAGATTCCTCCAGCTGACCCATGATGGAGCAGCATGTGACAGATTGTAAAGATGGCCTCAATATTCCTACCATCCCGGTGCGTACTCCCCTTTGCAACATGACTTTGCTACTACCCGCCCCCATCCAGAGATGGAGTCCATTTCTACACCCTTTGAACCTGCTCAGCTGTGTGACTTGCTTTGGCCAATGGAATATTAGATGTGATGCAGAGATTTGCGAAGTGCCTGCACATTGAAGCTAGCCCTCTTTTGTAGCTTGGAACTCAGGCGCCATGTGAATGAGTCAGAGAAAGGCCTCAGCTGTCCCAAATGAAGCTCCAAACATGTGAGTGGTTTATATCCACCCCCCGTCTAAACTGCCACACTCTACAAGAATCACCCAGCCAACCCTGAGAATCAGGGAAAATATAAAACATGTCTTGTTTTGAGCCACTAACTTTTGGAGTGGTTTGCCACTCAGCAAAGACTAACTGATACCATGTAGCATGGGTGAGAAATAAAGCTAGGAGTGTTAAACCACTGATCTCTGGGGATGATCATTACCACAACATAATTTAACCCATTCTGATTGACATACTTCCTTCCCCTTTCCCTCTAGGAAAGGAAGAACTTGCCAATTAAATTGTGAGAGGTTTGCGCATCACAGATGCCCTCCTGTACAACCATTTCCTCCCACTAAGCCCACTGTCTGCCTCTTCTAAGGTAGGATCTTCTGCCATTGTCCATGCCCTTAGGATGGGTTAGTCACTGGGCCCATCATGGAGCCTTCTCCTCACCTCCACGTTTGGACCAAACTCTCCAGGGTTGACTGGGCCTTAGAGACAATGTGTGCAAGGTGGCCATGTTGTAATATCCATCTTCATGACGGACTCTTGAGGTGAGGCAATCTAGCCCCAGCCCTCACTCAGCATTCACCCACAACCTTCAGCTAGATTATCTGGCTGCAAAGTATGCTGAAAAAGGCACTGCTTTTTTCAGCATCAGCCATACCTGTGTTCAAATCCTGACTTTCCCATTTGCCTTTTTAATCCTGGCTGTGTCATCTTTTAGCTGTGTGACCTTGGGAAATTTCTTTAACTTCACTGAGTCTCAGTTTCCTTCTCTGTGCATTGGAAGTAAAAATCCCCTGTTCACATGGCTGTAAGAGTTATAAATATGTTAAGTGTCTAGCACAGTGCCTGACACATAGTAGACATGGAATAAACAGTAACTGATCATTATCATTTGGAGCTAGAGGACCAGTTCACAAATCCAGCTCTGCTATTGCCTGGCGGTGTGTCCTTGGAAAGGTCACTTGGCTTTCTGAGCCTTAGTTTCCTTCTCTGTAAAGTAGGAGTGAAAATGATTGTTTTGACAGGGTCAATACAAGGATTAAAAAAAGAAATATATAATAAACTGCATGGCATGTAGTAAGTTCTGGAGAACACTGTTCTTTCTCCCCCTCTAATTATCAAATTTCTTTGAGGGCAGGGCTTGTGTTTTATCTCTGTCCCCCTCCCCCTACTCTCTCTCTCTCTCTCTCTCTCACACACACACACAAAAGTTGCACACACACACACACACACACACACCAGGGAATAGATCCCCAGTTACCCCAGACCCCTTCAGTCCAGAGATAGCTCTGTGCCCACTCACCTCTAAGGGAGATTTCTCAGCCCAGATAGCCTGGTTCCATCACGCATCAACTAAACCAAAAGAAGTAACAGCTGAGGTAGTTCAGAGACCCCTTTGTGGATATCACTCCAACACCATCCTCATCCTCCCCCACTTCCCTCCTCTTGCCTCATCATCTCCCACAAGCCTGCTCCATGACTGCTCAAGAGCAGTTTCCATGGTGATAGCATTTTAAAGTTTTCTAGGAGCAGAACAAGAATAATTTTCCACCCTCTCCTCCTCCTCCATGGCAATCCGGGGAAAAGGGAGCTTATTACAGATAAAGGGTAGGGTGAGGGGCAAAGAGAGAAGAAGCAGCTCTTTCTTTTATCACCTGACTGGATGAGAAATTCCTCACTCCCAGCGCCCCTCCCTCCCCCACCATCATCCCCTGGGTTCCTAGGTCACTTAGTCCTCATTCACCTCTGCTTGGATGAAAAGATAGGATGGGTGAGGGTAAAAGAAGAAAGAGATAAAAGAGAGGAAGAATGGACTGATATATTCCTAATCACATGCATGCACACACTCACAAATACAGTGGCTATAGTCACTAATCCCACTTTGGGAAGTGATACTCATTAACAGGGAAGAGCAGAGTATTAGAAGTGGAGACCTCTGTGTAATCTGGTTGGGACCCATAATTGAAATTGAATCTATATGCTACAACCACCTTGCAGATATCTTCACAATCTACCAGCCCTATGATGACAGTGAACACCAGGCTGAATGAAGTGTGGGTGGGTACTCATCTTTCATTCTGACTCCTTTTGCCTCCATAGTCTTCTTTCTCTCAGCCTCCAGCAAGGTTCCTTCATGCTCATTCTCCAGTCTTTGAAAGGTTCTTTGGTCCAGATTATGGGCACTCATCCAGTTTGCATATGAATCCCTGGCCAGAGTCCCTGAGGCTGATACCACCTGGGGTTAAGTGGAATGTGGGAATGGGCTGTGAATAGTCTACGTCCTTTTCCCTCATAGCATGGCTGTAAAGAGGGCATCTATCCAAGGCCAGGTGAGTCAGACCCCCCAACAGGTGCTAAAAAGCCTGCTGAGGCATAGGGTAAGGGCACAGGCTCAGATGGAGGCATGTCTAGCCAAGAAAAGGTCTGAAACCAACAAAATTCCTTCCTTATTTTGTTCTCTGGTGCAGGGGACATCAGGATCAGGAGGAAAAAGAACAGATTCAAGTCCTGATTCTACCACTCACTAGCTAGGTGACCTTAAGAAAGTCACTTAACCCTTCTGAATCTCTTCTATTTTGTCTTTATTTTCCATCCTGTCTTGCTCAAAAGGGTTATTTTAAAAATTCAAGGTGAAAACATCTTGCAAATTAACAAATAATACAAACTTGTAAGATATTTCTTTCATTTACTTCAGCAGAATTAGTGACCAGTACAAGCTTCGAGTCTGGTCTCAAACAGCATTTTAGGTGAAACCAGGAGGCAAGAAAAGTTCAAGTGTCAATCTAGAAATGCAAAGACCCCAAGCAATCACGTGAGCGATAAGGTAACTCCGTTTGCACAGGGACCTGCTGTGACATTGGACAAGTCACTTGTCCTCTCAGGGCTTTGTCTTCCTATACCAAAAGAAGCTTTTAAGGGCCCTTTAGTGCAGGAATCCAAGCAAGATAGGAGACCAAGTCAAGCTTGAGAGACGGGATCTGAGGTCAGCACCAGGGACAGCTCCCTGGAGCCGGGGAAACCAACAGAACTCTGAGTTACCAGAGACCTGGGTTCAAGTTCTGACTCTGGCCCAAGCACAGTGTTATCTTGAACTGGTATACAGGACTCTTTAAGCCTCGGTGTCACCACCTGTACATTTAGCCCCATGGACTCACTGAGATGAGTATCATGCTCATAACACAAGTAGGGCTCAGCTCAGCATAGCATGTTGGGGCTGAAATCCAATGCAGCAGTTACAAGGTAGCTGATTCTCTGAGGTCCTTGTGTCCCTTCTCCTCCAAGTCTCAGGCTTTGGGGTATGTCATCCAAGTTCTTGTCCCACCAGGGGCAAGCAACAATCTGTCCATTTTTTTGTCCCCTAAAAGAACAATTTGATGTGATAAAAGTGTTCAGAATTGAACAGCTTTGATTATGAATCCTGACTCTATTGCCTACTAGCTGTGTGTCCTAGGGCAAACAAATTACCCTCTCTGAGCCTCAGTTGTTGCCTCTTTAATATGGGAATTAAATAATAGCTGCTTCACACAACTCATATAAGATTTAAATAAGGTTTATATATAGCCTTCAGTATGTGTCTGCCCCATAGTAAGTGCCCAATTAAAGCCAATTCCTCAGCAACCCTCCCTTTCTGAATTGTGGTCTCTTTTGTTTTAGGAAACAAGCTGAGACATCTCTGGCTGGGTCACTTGGCCCAAGAAAGGCAATGGGCAAGGAGCCAGGTATCTTTTAGTGTCATTTAGTATACTGTTTTTAAAGGGAAATGGCTCATATCCACATAAAGCTGTGTCCTGATTAAGGCTCCTCTGGCAGGGTCTTAGGTTGACCTCCCAAACCTGGCACCCGGACTGGTCAGGCAGTGCAGTGCTAAATAATAGAGGCACTGGGAGGGCAGCTAGAGCTCAGAGATGAAGACGATCCCCCTTCTTTCGGCTCCAGGTCTCTATCCTACGTGCCTTTAGTTGTTCACTGGGGCAGGGGTGCAGACATGCAGCCTACAAGGTCTGCAAAGATCTAGTTTAGTCCCAACTTGGCAAACAATTTGCTGTGTGACTTTGGCTGACTCCTTTCCCATCTCTGGACTGCAGTTCCCATCTCTCAAAACAGGAGCTTGGAGCTGGTGCTCTCTAGGGCTCCTAGAAGTCCACATGCCTCCTCGTTAGGCCTGTGTTGTGGCTGCAGTGGGACTCAAGATGCCATTGACTCCTCTGTGCCTGGCCCAGCCTACAGCCTGCTGGGCCCTTACTTGAACTCATCCTGAATTCTATCTGGGCTGTCACCCACAGACACCCAGGCTGCCCCCCAAAGCCCTCTTACAAGGTATTGGGAAGATGATCCAGAGCTTCTAGGGCTTTGTGGCCCAGAGACCGAGGTCTTGAAGACTTCCCAAGAGAAGGGATATGCCATTTTATCATGGGTTTCATGGGGATCATGGGAGACCCACCAGTTTGATTTTTAGCCTGATTCCCCCAGGGCCCAGGAGAGCAAAGCTGTTTCATAGGCAGCTAGACAAAAAGGTCAATAACAGAAGAGGGAGAAATTCACCAGCCTAGAGCCCAGAGTGTGGCTCCTCTACCCAGACTGTCCCCAGAAGTTCTACATCCTCGCTCCCAAGGTAGAACTGGGGAGGGAGGACTATGCTGTCAGCTGCTCATGGGCCCCAGCACCTCCTTTGTGTGTAAGATGTCCTCAAAGAACTAAGTCTTTAAGACACACTTGTTGCTCAGAAGGCCTTTAGGTTATTATTATTATATTATATTATTTTATTTTTATATTATTTTCTATTTTTTATTATTATTATTATTATAAACACTCATAAAGAGCACAGAGATTAGAACCAGGCTGTTTGTGCTACCCCATCTTAAACAAGCCACTCGACCTTTTTGTCTCTGTTTCCTCATCTATAAAATAGACAAACTATTGCTTGCTTCCTGAGGAGCATTTTGAAAACCCCAGTTCTTATAGTTACTCCTGCCTGGTGGGGTACAGTATTATACTGTTCAGAAGGGAGGCTCCTCATAACACCCTGTGAGGACAGCATGGAAGGCGCTATTACCCTCATTATGTAAATGAGGACACTGAGGCCCAGAGAACACAAGTGACTGGCCCAAGGGGCAGAGCCAAGCCCAAAACCCATGTCTCTTGAGTCCAAGTTCTCTGCCCTTTCATAGAATACTCACAGGAATTTAGATCCACATCGTCACTGAGCCAGGCACCTTTCCATACACTATCCCATCTAATCCCCATTACAAACCCCTAGCTTAGGCATTGTTATCCCTACTTTTCAAACAAATCTAAGAGAGGAGCACCATGGAGCCTGTTGCCTTTTCCATTCTACAGTGCCTCAGTCATGAGTAAGATGGCTTAGCTCTGCCCCCTGCAGAAGGCAGCGAGACCTTGGGCAAGTCTCTATCCCCCTCTAGGTTGGACAAGAGCTCCAAGCATCCCTATTCCACACCCCTCTGTGGAAACTTGATCCTGGAGTGCCAAGCTTGCAGCCAGAAGCCCTTCAGAGCTCAGGCCCACTCTGGCCCCTAGTCTTTCAGGGCCAACAGGCAGATTTCCCTGCTTGGAGCTCGTTCTGAGCCAGTTCTTTCTCAGAGAGCCCTGAACGATATGGTTCTGCTGCTTTGGCAAGAATTTTTCTTTTTTTAATGAAAAAAATTATTTTGACAAAGCATTTTTATAAGTCATGGTTGTCAGACTCTGTAAAAAAGTGTCAGCATGGAATCGATGTAGACTTGGTGTTTTATTTATTTTTTTTTAAGATTTTATTTATGAGAGAGGGAGAGAGCAAGCAGGAGCAGGGGAAGAAACAGACTCCCCCCTGAGCAGGGAGCCTGATGCAGGACTCGATCCCAGGACCCTGGGATCATTACCTGAGCTGAAGGCAGACGCTTAAACGACTGAGCCACCCAGACAACCCAGACTTGGTGTTTTAACTATAGCAACATCCCCTAGCTCTGTCATGGGTGCCAGCCCCACCCCCACCCCCGCCCTGATTGAGAGTGGCCTGTATGACCTGGAGCTGTCCCCTGAGGACCCAGGCTAGCAGGGGGGTAAGGATGAGTTGGGTTCCAACTGGCCCCAAATTGAATTTCCAAGGCCAAGGTCCTACAGCCCCATAGATTATAACATTCCTGAAAGTCAGAGATGGGAAGAAACTCAGATACTACCATACCCAACCCACTTATAGTTTGGAAAACCAAGGAATTGTCAAATTATACTGCATATATCAGGCCTTTTGGTCTTATAATATGACTAACCTTGCAGAGAAGTGGCAAGAAGAAATGAGACAGGGCAAGGTGAGTGTGGGAAAATCCAAAGACACAGGCTGGGAGGAGAGAGAATGGGGGAAAAGGGAGCTGTTACGTACTAAGCGCTATTATGTGCCAGCCACTAGGCTCACCACTTTTATAGATTATGCCATTGGTCATCCCCATCTTACAGATGTGAAAACAGAGGATCCAGAGAGAATAAGTGACTTACCCAGGGTCACACAACCAGGATGTGGACCCAGGTCTTCTAGACCCCAAATCTTGGGCTCTTCCCATTGAAGGGGGCTATAGTAGGCTCCCCTCTTAAGCAGCAAAGGCCCGGAGTCAAATCTACTTTGTTCCGTACTCCTCCTGACTTATTCCCCAGGATCAGGGACTCAGTTGCCCTGTATTTTCATTAAATAAAAGAGGCCTCCTGGGTGTAACCTCCTCTCTGTTGGCTTAGAGGTCTCACCTTTCCCATAGGTGACAGGAACACTTTTTGCCATTTTGGGTTTCTTATGATCTACTGATATAAAATGACCCAATCAATATCCTTACTTTCATGGTGTCAAGTCAATCCAAGATATACCCAGAAATGTTTCAGGACACATGGGCCAGTCACCAGAGGGAGATGAGATTATTAGGTGAGACACAAAAGACAAATCTCTTCAAGTTGGGGTGAAGGGGGCACTGGAGGGTTTACTCATCCTGCTCCTACTTATAAAGCACTTCCTACTCGTCCTGCCCATTGTGGTGACCGGGGTTGAGAAACATTGCAGTAGAAGGGGCTTTTTGACTTACAGTGGCCTAAAATGAAACCTTAGATTCTTGAGAAATTTCTCTGCACTAGATTTGAAACAGCCCTGGCCCGCTCCCAAGATGCCGGCAGCATCTTGGTGTCAATCAAATGTCTATAGATGCCATGAACTGACTCAGTCTCTAGTTATACTTCGTTGCTCAGGGATCCCAAATAATCCGTTACAAAAGGTGGGGGAACAGCAGGTGGTCATCACACCTTCCATTATGGTTGATGCTGGGTGGGGACCACCTCGTGCCTAGCTAAAACATCCCCCTTCAGGCCATGTGAGGACACAGCAAGAAGGCGGCCACCTGCACACCAAGGAGGGGGATTCAGAAGGAACCAACCCTAGTCACACCTTGATCTTAGACTTCTAGCCTCTGGAACATAAATTTCTGTCGTTTAAGCCCCCCAGTCTGTGGTATAAGGCAGCCCCAGCAGACTGATAGAGCTGCCCTCTTGCTTTCTTCTCTGCAACATCCCTGGCTGTCTCCTCCCTCCTCCCCTGCCTCCCACCCCCTGCCCCCTGCCCCCTCCCCCCTGCATTATCTACTGGCGTGGAAAAGTACATTATGGGAGGAAGAGGTTGGGCTGGGTATATTTTAATACTTTTAGGGCTAGGGTAGGGAAGACTGGGGGCAGAAAAGATCTTTTTTCTCCCCCAAGCAGCTCACTTCTCTGCTGCCAAAGGCATTTTGGGATTACAAGAAGCTCAATGGACAAGCCATGTCCATGCCAGTCAGTGCATGAGCCAGGTTTCTGGGACCTGGCAAGCACATTCCACAGAAACAATACTTGTAAAGGCAGACTGGTTCCCAGGCTAGCCCTCAAAAGCCTGTTCAGGCAATCCTGGAGCTCTGATGCTCATTCTCGCTTTCTGTCCTGGAGAATATAAGGTGCAACACTGCCTCCAAAATAACCTTTAAACCTATACAGAAAGATAATGATGTCCACCACGAAGTGAGTGGCGGGGGGAGGGGGGTATTTTGTTGTGGGATGGCAGTGCCTGGAGGAAAGCAGATGGGGTAGGGGAGGTAGGAGGTACGTGGAGCCCATGGTGGCAATTCTGAAGGGGGCTTCTGGGATCTCTCAAGGGCTTTTGAGGCTGAGCACTCTTGTTCTTCATTATGTCTAATCTCACATCCTCACAACGGAGCTGATCAGCCAGCCGTGATTGGGGCCATTTGTGGGGGGGGAAAAAACAGGCACGAGAGAGGAACAGAGCAGGGAGAGGGCATGTGATTGTGCAGGAAATAGTGGTGGGAAGAGGACTCCAGGGGGGTAATCACAGGGAGAGAGGGACCAGCTGAGGGGTCGGAACTGGGTATGTGAGCTCTATCTTTCCTCTACCTTCTAGCCGGGCGCCAGGACACGGTGAAGGGCTCCGGGTTGTGCTCTGGTTTGAAACCTGAGTCTACCTCACACTAGCTGTGTGATTTTGAGCGAGTGGCATAACTTCTCTGTGCTCCCGTCCCTGCCTTTGTAAAATGGAATTAAAATAGTACCCAGCTCACTGGGTTGTTGTGAAGAATCGATATTCACACAGTGCTTGGAAAACGCCCGGTACTCAAGCACTTAATGAGAGTTAGCTGTGATGGTGGTTGCTAGTACCCGTGTCCCAACTTTACTACCAGCCTCACTCTGGAGAACAGAAGTAGACAGATAGGCTGGGCCAGGAGAGATGCCTCTGCCTCAGTCGGAAAGGGCCATCAAGTGCCCGTGACATGGATCGGGCCAATTGCCCTCCCCTCCCCCCATGCCCAACGCCTCCCCCGACCCTGCAATCACCACTGACTTCCTCTCCTGATCTTGACCTGCCTGTGGCCGCTCAACAGGAAGCCCTCAGTGCCATGGCCTTCCCCGCAGGGGGACGTGGCCAGGGACACCCCCTCTGCAGCTGAGATACTAAAGTAGTTCACAGGGAGCCTGGGGTGGGGGGACGGGAAAGGGGGGGGCGGGCTGGAGGTCGAGAATTGTGAATTCCCTGACAAGAGCTTCTCCAGGGAACCAGAGCTGGCGTTTTCATTC
Source organism: Neomonachus schauinslandi (assembly GCF_002201575.2). NCBI lineage: Eukaryota > Metazoa > Chordata > Mammalia > Carnivora > Phocidae > Neomonachus > Neomonachus schauinslandi. The sequence continues at coordinate 16,315,292 of NC_058413.1, read as the reverse complement.
CAATTAATTATCCTTTTAGAGCAGTTCAGGCTGCTGGAAAGCAACTAGAAGAGATTCATTTATATTAAAATCAGCCCCAGCCCTTCTCACCGAGCTTCTAGCCTATGTGTGGATACAACACGCCTGGAGTGAGGAAGAAGAAGGGACGGGATGATCCCGCTGCCCAGGCTCCCCAAAGAGGCAGACTCCCCCCCAACTCCCCCC
>NC_058413.1:16280674-16314988 GCF_002201575.2 Neomonachus schauinslandi | reverse complement strand
CCCCCGCCGCAACCACTCAGAGGCCCGTAGACTTTTCCATTAGTGCAGAGCCCGGGTCCAACCTGAGCCTGACCGCCCCCCACCACCTGCACCCCACCTCATGCTTCAGTCCCCATGCATTGTCTGAGTATGGCCTCAGCACAGCCCAGCGCCTGCTGGTCAGGGGGGACTTCCAGGAGGGAGGAGAGCCACAAGATTTCCTGATGGATTTGGATGTGGAGTATAGAAGAGCAGAGTCCAGGGGAGCGCAGGGGTTTAGGGCCTGAGCCCCTGGAGAGGTGGACTTGCCTTCACTTGAGATGGGGCCTGCTATGGGAGGAACAGGCATGGGGTGGTGGACATGTCAGGTTTGAGATGCCTGTTTGAGGTCCCCGGGAGCCTCACGTCTGAGCTTGGAAGACAGGCCAGCCCCTTCCATCTCTGCTCGTTCCCCCCAACCTTTAGGATGTTGGCCAAGAGAGCCAGGGATCACAGAGCAGAGTCAGATTCTCTGACTCCTAGTCTAGTGCTCTCACTTCTTCCCTACCTGTCTTCTCCAAAAGACCAGGCGTAAGTTGGGGGTTGATGGTCTGCGTGCCCTTTCCTTCTAGACACCATGCCTTCGTTCTGTCTCCCCATCACCCCTCCTCAAGCCGGCACTCATGACTAATCTAATGGAAAATGTTCTATCACATAATTCATACTAATGTGAAAATGACCAGTGAGAAGGGAGAGAGCCTTGGAGGCCACTGAGTAACAGGGAACAGTCAATAATGATGAGATTAAGACTCATAAATACTAATGCTAATAATAATATAGTATCTAATGCTTATATATCACTTACTATGTGCCAGGCACTGTAATAAGCACTTTATGTGTGTGTTTTATTGTTGAATCCTACCCATAACTCCTTGAGAAAAGTGCTATTATCTTTTTTTTTTTTTTTAACAGAAGAGGACACTGAGGTGCAAGCCCAAGGTTACACAGCTTGGACACTCAGGATTTGAACTCCAACTGTCTGGCTCAAGAGCTCAGTGTCTGAACCACTGCCATCCGTTGCCTGTCTACACAGTCTTGTCAATCCCGGCCACAACCATGTGAGAGTAGCAGTTTATCCCCACTGTATAGCAGGGAACGCAGATCTAAGAGGGGAGACCAGCTGCCCAAGGTCACATAGCTGGTGCTAGCGGGGCCCAGATAGGGTTACCAGATAAAGTGCAGGATGCCCAGTTACATTTCAATCTCAGATAAACCGTATTTTTTAGCATAAGTATGTCTCGCTCAATATTTGGGATATACTTACACTTAAAAAGTGTTTGTTCTTTATCTCAAATTTGAATCGAACTGGGCATTCTGTATTTTTATTTGCTGAATCTGGCAACCCTAAGCCCAGGGGAGGATCTGCCCCAGCCAGGGCCCAGCTTCCCCAGTCTCCTGGGATGAGCCCAGCTCCCCAAGCCCAGAAAGACGAAGGAGCTGATGTGTCTGCTGGCTGCTCTCAGCCCTGACATCCCACCTCCTACCAGCCTGTGGGGCCTCCCGATGCTGCAGCTGTCACTGGGAAATCCCTGAGATTCCACCCAAGTAATCTCTCCCAGAGCCCTTGGGTGAGGCGCTGGGCCCACGGAGCCAGCAGCCATATGTCCTTAAGCATCGGGCTGAGGAGCTTCCAGCTCCCGAGCCCCAAGCGAGCGCGCCCATACATCACAGGCAGGTGGAAATCGAAACCCGTTTCTCAAGCCAATGTACTGGTGGGATCAGTCGCCTGATTTGGGCAAAGTTGCAGTGCACTGGGCATTTGTCATCCCTGCACCCACGCTCAGATATGCCCCACGAATGCACTAGAACAGTACCATTCCCAAATTCCCACCCCAGGGGTAAAAAGCTGACAGCTAAAAAGTCCCAGCCCCCTGGGCAATAACCAGTTGTTTTTTAGAGCACCTGCTACACGCAAGGCCTCTACAGTCTGTGGGCCATCAGACAATTCTAATAATTGCTGTTTTCACCAAAAGAATAATTGCTACCATCTTTTGAGTGGACACTTACTGCTTCCCTGACAAACTGAAGAACTTTCTATGCATTTGCTCATTGAATCTACAGATCAGGCCTTGAGGGAAAGAACGTCATCCCAATTCGACAGATGAGAAACCCGAGGCACAGAAAGGTTAAATGATGTGCCTGAGGTCACGCGGCTAGAAGTTGCTGCTCAGGGATTGAAACCAAGGACCCTGACTCCAGGTTCAGGATCTCCCTCCTCTCTTGACCTATAGAACAAAATCTTGGTGTGAGATTTAGGCTCAGCATCCCCAGCAGGGCTGTCCCATGGAATATCGGGAGGTCATGAGGTCCAGCCCCCTGCTTTGGCATGAAATGCTATAGCTTGAAGGGGCTGGGGCAGACAGGGTGGAGTTAGGAGCCCAAGGTCCAAGATCTGGTGGGGAGACCTTGATTTCTGTGTTGGGAAGACAGGAGGGGCTGCAAGTGAGTGGCCCTACTACCCCTACCTGAGGCATCTCGGGGTTGTATATACTAAGTGCCCTAGAGAGCTGGGATCTAGTCTCAAATTGGCTGGTGCCTCTCTCTCCAACACAGAAAAGTCCCTTCCCTTCTCTGAGCCTGTTTCCCCCTCGAGTCACAGATCTTCAATCTGCTTGGTCAGCCTTCGTATTCATGGGTGACCCCCACGCCATTGTCGTCAACCTCCCGTCCTGAACTCAGGGATTCCCTGTCCCAGGCTTCTCCAGGCCAGATGGGGAGCCTGGTGTGGTTAAAGGGACAGGAGCAAGGACTCATCAGCTTAAAGCAAGCTCTCTCCTTTGGGGTCATTTTTAAGACTCAGCCACATTTCAGGCCTCGTCCTGCCCCCAGGATGCAGCCCACATCAACCCCCCACATCTTTAATGGATTCGCTGGGCTATGTATGTCATAGACTCTTTAGAGGAGCTCCTAGTCTCCCGACTCTCAGGGGCAGTCTCTAAATGCACCCTCTCCTCAACTCTAAGGAGGAGTCAGAGATGTCTGCAGGCCTTGTCAGAACCTGCGGGGTACACGTGAATGACGGGCTGTGTGAACACCTGCGGGGGTGTCCCACGTGCCCACAAGCACATGCATCTGAGTGCACACGGGTGCGTGTGTCCATGCGCATGTGCAAAGGCAAAGGAGTACCGTTGACCCTTGAACAACACAGGTTTGAACTGCAGGGTCCATTTCCAGTCAACAGTGGCTATCAGTAGCTCAGTTTTCAAGGAATCAGGAGCTATATGTGGATTTCCCGTGTCCCTACCCCACTGTTGTTCAAGGGTCAACTGTATGTGCCATGAGTGATTTTTAAAACAGCTGTCCTTGTCATCTCTGCTGCCGGGACTCCACTCCAGTCATTCAGCACCCTGGAGACACGGCCGGGAATCCAGCTGTGCATTCTGATGGCTCGAGGGTCCCTTGCACTCGTTGCACACACACATCCAAACACAGCCATACACAGACACGGTGTCCTTCGCTCCCTCGTACAATCTGTTTGAATATAAGTCTGTCATCCTCTTGGATGATGAGCGTCTTGAGGACAGAGCCCCATCCAGCCCTTCCGCACACTCTCCACCCTGAGCCCCAACCAGCGCTCCGCACCGGAATCAGTAGGAGGGACATGCTCGATGGTGTTCAGTATTCTTAAATGTTATAAATGCGTGTGTGCGCACATGCACACACATGCACCAGCGCTGTGGCTAGCACATAGGAGTCTCCCCGTGTGTGCTGGTACTCACCCTGTACTCGCGGGTTCAAATGCACACACTCACATTGATGGGCACACCAACCCGAGTGACTGCACACACCTGTGTGCCCGTCTCTTTGTGCACGTTTGTGTGCCAGTGTCCACGGGTATGAGTAGGAGTCTACCACACACTTGGAAATGGACACTACTTCGTCCCCACGCACTCATCCCCTGGGCACAAAAGTAAATCCATTCATTTAATCACCCACTTAGCGATCATCGGACAGATGTCTAGCTGGCACCTTCTATGCACCAGGCACTGTTCTAGCCCTGGGGACACAGCAGTAAACAAAATGATCTGCATGGCCTGCGGCAGGTGTGGTGGGTGTCTATGCCCGTGGGTGGGCGTGCACACACTCAGCCCAGGTGCGAACGCATGCGCGCGCACGGCAGTGCATGGACCCGCCTCAGCCAGAGGGGGTTGGCACCCACCCCTAACCTTGTCAGAGAGAGAACTCTGGCTCCTCACCCCACTCCATGCCGGGCCCAGCTCACCTGTGTGGGGAGGGGACACTAGGTACCAGATGACCTCATCGTCCCTACCCTGGCCTGGACCTTGTCTCATCTGTGAGCACCACCCGTGGGTCCTGCCAAGGTGACTTCTCCAGGCCAAGGGACACAGAGGACTTTCAAGGGCTGAGGGGCAGGCCCGAGGGACAGGCAGGCTTCGTGGCGCCCTCCTGGGCTCTCAAAGCAAGTAGAAGCCAAGGCAGAGCCATCATCCTCTTGTGTGGATTCCAAGACCACCTGTGACACCCAGGTGGCATCAGGAGGGACTGTTGGCCAAGATGCCACTCCTCTAGCTTGACCACGTAGGGGAAGAAAAGGGAGAGACGGGGCATGGGGCAGAGTGCCCCCAGCCAGACAGACCTCGCCCGTCTCCAGACCCTGCTGTTTAGGCTGGACCTGGGTGGCCACAAAAAGAGAACACGGGAGATGAGCGGCCTGACTTCTAGCCCTGGCCATGGCCGTGCCCGGCCTTGCTGTGCAGCCTCAGTAGAACCTCTGCCCCTTCTGAGCTAGGTGAGGCAGGAGGACCCAATGACTTTGAAGGCTGCCCTCCAGGACGTCCCCCTCGATGACTCAGGCCAGCCCAGGATTTGGGCCACGAGGCCAGGGGAGGCCGGAGTCCAGGCTCTGATGGACGCAGACACGCAGGAGAATAAGAACCGGGTCAGAGAGCTCCTGTAGGAGAATCAGGCCTTCGCCCCAGGGCCTGGCTCAAAGTGCAGGGGGTTGCTGCTCTTCGGCTCACGCTGGTCCCTCTGCCTGGCGTACGCTCTCCACCCACAGCTGAAGTTTTAAATCGCCTGATTGAAAACACTGACTTTTCATAACGGAGAATGCAGAATACAAAATCTTACCTTCTTTAAGGTCCTGATTTTGTGTGTCCCCAGCCAGCCTCAGCTGCACCTCCAGACCCTGTCCCTCCCCTGTCCGCACCGGCCGCATAAGGCTGCCCCAAGTCAGTTTTGTTGCTAAGTGTCAGATAAAAGAGGCCAGGGACACTGTCCTTCTTGTTCTCACACTGTTCCCAGAGCCCAGAACAAGCATCTGGCTGATGGGAGGCACACAATAAACCTTTGTTGAGCAAATAAATTAAATGCACTGAACTAGCAGCAGTGGATATTCAGGGTAGGGAAATTTCAGATCTTTTTAATTTTTTTTCTGTATACTTTTAAGTCAGTTCTAGGTTTTCTAGAATGAGCATGTGTTGATTTCATAACCAGAAGCTCCCCACCGCCCCCAAAAAAAGTTTCTAAAAACAGAACAAAGCAGAACTTCTTCTCTTGACTCATGGCCCTGCTCCCCAGACCCCCTTGCTGAGAGCCTGTCCTCCCCTGGACTTCCTCAGCACCTGGCCGCGTGAGTAGTCCAGGTCACCCAGCAAGTGAGGGACCCAGCACCAGCGGCCCCGCCCCAGGCTGGAGTGCATTTCACTTCCCTATAACCTTATGTCCGTTCTCGGCTGTCTCCGTTTTGTTTTGTTTTAATGTCTAAGTCCCTGCTCTGCCATTCACTACCTCTGGGCTCTTGGGTGAATAACTCAACACCTCAGTGCCTCAATTTTCCCATCTTTAAAATGGGAATAATGCGGGCGCCTGGGTGGCTCAGTTGGTTAAGTGACTGCCTTCAGCTCAGGTCATGATCCCAGGGTCCTGGCATCGAGCCCCATATCGGGCTCCTTGCTCAGCGGGAAGCCTGCTTCTCCCTCTCCCACTCCCCCTGCTTGTGTTCCTGCTCTCGCTGTCTCTGTCAAATAAATAAATAAAATCTTAAAAATAAAATAAATAAATAAATTTAAAAAATGGGAATAATGCTAGTACCTGCCCCAGAGGGTGGGTAATAGAATTAAGTGCCTACAAAGCACTTAGCACCACACATAGTCCGGGGTGAGGATCAGCAAAGTGTTTGTTATTTTTTTTTTTAGTAAGCCCTCCTCACGAGGCAGGCTGAGCCCTCTGCACGAATCATCTGCAGGACGGCACTAGCCGGTCAGACTGGAGACGGGACCCATGCTCAGGAGCAAGGTCACTTTTCCCAAAGTCACTCGGCGAGGAAGCCACAGAGGTGGGATTTGACCCTGAGTCTGGCTGGCTCCTGACCCAGTGCTCCCAAAGTTTAAAAACTGGATGGACCATCTATGAGGAAAGGTATGAGCAAATTCAGGCTCCAGAACGAGCCCCTATGCCTAGGAAGGGCAGGAGACTGGTAAGAGAGAAGTTCGAGTCAGAGCTGCTCGTTCCCGACCCAGGCCAGCCCACTGACCTGCGAGGCACAGCAGCTGTGGGGTGGGGAGGGCTCCCTGGGCTGGGTCTCCTCCTTTCCTCAGCAAGACCAGAGTCCAAAGGCGAAAAGGAGTCCTTCTATCCTCCTCTTTATCCAATCGTCCGTTCATTCATTCACTTATTTATCCAACATTATTTATTGAACACCTACTATGTGCCAGATGATATTCGGGCAGCAGAGACCCAGCAGTGACCAAAACAGATAAAAATCCACCTCTCCTGGAATGTACATTGCAATCAGGGAAGACAGACAATAACCACATTAATGAGTCAGTGTTTCTTTATTTATGGAGTAGGTAAGAGGGAGAGAATGTGTCAGGGTGGCCGTTCCGTCTCCCGTCGGTGTTCGGGGAAAGTCTGCTGAGGGTGGCATCTGAGCAGAGATAGTGGGGAGTCATGTGCCTATCGGGGGAGGAGTGTTCCAGGCAGAGGGGCCAGCTCCCCCTCTCCCCCCTCATCTGTCTGTCCTTCATCCTTCTTCCACCCTCCCATTCTCTCAAAAAGTTGCCCTGGAGCCCCAGGACCTAAATACTGGGGCCAGACAGCCCCAACTTCCCCACCAGCTGCGGGGCCCTGGGCTTAATCCCCTGCACCCACATTCTCTGTTCTGTAAAGCAAGGGGCTTGGGAAGTGAGGGAAAGAAAGTCGGTGTGGGCTGAAAGGGAATGAGGCAAAGAAGGCTCTGATGTTAGCCCGCACTTCTTAGCCTGTAGAAAGCCTCCTGCCCGAGGTTCTCTTGTTCTCACACAGCGCTGGGGCGAGACAGGGGAGGAAGCAGAGGTCCAGCCCACCTGTACGTTCCCGTGAAGGTAGAAACTTCCGCCCAGAACACGAAGACTCATGAGTTCAGATTCCAGCTTTCTGGGGGGAGGTCCAGGGGAGCTTAAGACCCATCCCAGACTTGGGGTTGCAGGAACCAGAGAGGCCTGGAGTCTTCTTTGGCTGAGCCACCCAGGCGCCCCTGATGGCTACTATTTACTGAGCATCGACTAGTTGGATATCCCCTACTATGCAAGAATAAATATTATCTCTGATTCTCACATCTCCTTGATGTAGGTATCTAGGATTTCCCTTGCAAACCTGAGAAACAGAGGCTCAGAGAGGCCACACGACTTTCCCAAGGCCACTGGAAGATAAGCAGCCCAGTCCCATCCACCTGGAGCTCCTGGCCTGCCCCACCTTGCCCCACTGCCTCATGACACCCCAACCCGCCCAGAAAAGTCTGGAATCCAGGGACCTGCACTGAGAGGACAGGGCCAGGACTAGGAGGCCGTAGGGCTGCAGTTAGGAGGGAAGATTCTGGAGCCAGACTGCCTTGGTCCATAGCCCGGCTCCACCAAGTTCTAGCTTCGTGGTCTCTCCGTCTCCATTCCCTGCTCTGATAAATGAGGGTGGTAATAGTACTACTTCTTCAGTTGTTGTAAGGCATCATTAACCTGGGTAAAGGTTAGGACAGAGCCTGATAAATGTGATATAAGCCTTAGCAGGAGTGAGTTCTGTGACGGGTTGCAGCCAGAGCAGCTCCGAGTTCAGCAGTCCAGGGATTTGGGGGCAGGACAGTGACAAACTCCTGCGTCCGCACAGGACGCTAGCCCACACTGGGTCCTCTGTCTCGGGAGAACTCTGATCCTTGCCTGTCCTTGGCTGACCAGAGGGGAGGCGCCTGGGTGCAGTGCCGGGATGGGGTTCCTGATGGCTGGCGCCCAGCGAGGGAAGGGGAGGGGCAGGGAGAGCAGGCGGGGCAGTGCGGAGCTCCCCTGCTCACAGAGCCCAGTGTTGTTCAGACGCCGGGGGAGCCTGAGCCCCTCCTAGCCCCAGGGAGTGAATCACATTTGGTCTAAGCCAGTCCCAGTGACCCCGGTGACTGTGCTTTGCTGGGGAGGGGAACGGAGGGCACGTGGTGCAGTTCTGGCCAGCGAAGCAAGAGAGGAACGCGGCGGACACTTCTGAGAAAGGTTTCCTTGCTCTTAAGAGAAATGAGCAACAGGAAGCAGGTCATTTGCTGCTTCACGTGGTCGCACCGTGTGCGGCTGTGATGCTCAGTACAGAGGCAGCCACCTCATGACGGCGAGGGAATGGCCCACTTTGCGGACGGCAGAGTGAGAAAAGGGCAAGAGCCCTGGCCTGGGGTGAGATTGCTGAGTCACAGAAGTAAGCGACTTGGTTCTGAACATCTTAGCTCCTAACGTAGTTTCTTTATCGTCAATGCTCCTAGTAGTTGGTTCTTCCACTGCTTATTAACGAAAGCATCCCAGCTGACTCAGCATCTCTGCCTGACCCGCTCTCCCGGGTTTGGGGGGATGTGGGTCAGGGATGGGGCTGGACCGGACCAGGGCTCTCTCCTCCACATCCGAGGGGCTACAAGCAGGTGGGAAGTCCAGCACCCCTCCAAGATCTCAGATCCCCAGAATGAGTGCCATAGGGGCGTGGAGTCTTGGAAAATCACTCCCCTGAGCCAGAGAGGGGCTCTAGATTCCTCTTTTGTCCGGTGGCCTAGAAGGTTCTGATTCTTACCCTTGAATCCTTGGGGACTGGAGGTTCAGAAACCAACCCACTCCAACCACTGCAGTCATGCTGGGCTCAAAGTGACCATGCCCCAGTGCATGGGGGCCAGACAGGCCAGTGGGGAGTGGGGATGTGCAAGCTGGGCTCACCATCCTCAGCTGCTAGGGGAGGGGAGACACAACCGAGGATTGGCCTCGTCAACGGGTGGACCTGAGGAGCCTCAGGAGCCCCTTCTGCTGAAGTGTGAGAATAAACAGCACACAAAGGGCTCTTTGTAAAGTGCTGGTCACCTGTCTAGTGCTCATGGTAACGTGACCCTGGTACCCCATACACCCCATCCGGGGGCTTAATGGATAACTGCTGGGTCCGTGAATGAACGCATGAATGAATGAGTGGAGGCAAAAATGGATGAGTAAGGACGAGGTCAGGAATGAATGAATGAGTGAGCCCTGTTGTTATTACTATTATGGGATGTGTTCGTTATTACCCCCAAACTTAGCAGGTTCAAACAGCCCACACTGACTATCTCACAGTTTGGATGGGATGGGAGTCCAGGCACGGCTTCAGAGGGTCCTCTAGCTCAGGTCTCTCCCCAGCTACAGGCAAGGAGCATCAGCTGGGATGCAGTCTTCTCCAGGCTCCACTGGACCAGGGGTCTGAGGCACCCACGGAGATCTCGCTCTGCTCAGCTCAGAGGCAGGCCTGGGACAAAGGGGTGGAGTCTTCCCAGGGAATTGTGGGGACTCGGGGCTTGTGCTCACACCTGCACTCTCTCCTCCTTCTTCAGCCCTTCTAGGCCCTGCACCGGCCCCCACCTCGCACCAACTACCCATAGTCCTGCACCTACCTGCCCCACCTGGAATCCACTGCCGAAGGCCCATGGGGAGCTGGCCCTGAGCACAAGCATTAGGTGGGTACAGGGGTCTCCTGCCCCTCCACACCTCTTCCAGACAGATCCAGCTCTATGGGCATGTGACCATACAGTCACCGGGGAACCATGCTTGGTTTAATGTTCTGCTGTTGCGGTCTTGAGAGGCTTTAATAATTCTTTACCAGGAGTCTTGAATTTTCATTTTGCACTGGGTCCTGCAAATGATGTACCTGGTCCTTCTTCTAGCTATCACTTCCCAGGGTCCTCACAGCCATCGTTTGAAGCCAAGAGAGCAGAGACTATAAGCCCACTTTGCAGGTGAGAAAACTGAGACCCCAGATTTGAAGGCCAAGGAGAGCATCATCCCCCAGACCCTCCTTCAATCCTTGATCACGCTGAGGGGTGCCAACCTCAGACCCAAGGCCTGAACCTTGGGAAGGGCTACCTGGGAGGAAGTGGTTCTCAGGAGTCCCTCCAATATTTCCAGAAGGGTGAAAGAGAGACGTCTTGCTCCGACCTGCTCCGACCCTCAGCTTATTCCCCTCAGAGCCTCCTCCTTCATCTCTTCAGTTGTGTTCTAGGAATTAACCAGAGGCTGATGGGATGAGAACTACAACTCAAAGGAACCCCAGTGGATGGCCCTTGGGGAAATAATGACTCAGAGGCATTTCCCTACTTACCCCTCCCCCCATACCCTCACACCACCCCAATTGTGCCTCTGCTCTGGTGCCTTTTCCCATCAGGGTGAAGTCCCAAACCTGTGGGTCTAGAGATAGTAGAGAATCCGAAGACAGAGAGCAAGGGTTGGGAAGAGCCCCTTAGCAGGTGTTGCTATCTTTGGGGGAAACTGAGGTTAAGAAAGAGAAATCAAAATCTAGAGTCAGGCAATGTTGGGCAGAGCTGAATCCTGGTTCTGCCACTCTTCCACTGTGTGACCTTTAGCATGTTTTGTAACCCCTCAGGGCCTCAATTTCCACAGCTGAAAATGGGAGCAATAAAACCTAGCTCTGGGGTTGCTGTGACAGACACGGGGGATCCTGCAGATGCAAGTGCTTTGCAAGCTGCCTTGTAAGTTGGAGGGATGAGTCAAAACCTCTTCTGGGGGCGCCTGGGCGGCTCAGTCAGTTAAGCGTCCAACTCTTGATTTCGACTCAGGTCATGATCTCAGGGTCGTGAGACTGAGCCCCGCCTCAGGCTCTGCACTAATCGTGGAGTCTGCTCAAGATTCTGTCTCTCTCCCCCACTCCCTCTGCCCCTAAAAAAACCCCCAAAAAACAAAAACCAACAACAAAATAAAACCTCTTCCACCCACACTAGCTAAGCTGTGCCTCATCCCTGTGCCCACGGTCCCCAGGGCATGGCTCTATCCCTATCTTTAGCAGGGTACCTGGTTCTGAGTTGGCCTCCCTCATCAGTCTGAGAATGTCCCAAGGGCAGGGAGGGTGGCTCTTCCCCTGGAGCACCAGAGGTGGGCTCTTGTGAGCTGCCTTTGAAGCAGATGACCCAGGTGAGCATCCCAGCTTGGCTCCTTGTCACCTGTGGGGTGATCTTCACAGGGGGCTTAACCTCTCTAAGCCTCAGTTTCCCTGCCATATCAGGATGTGCCCACCACTTGCTCCACAGAGGATGGAGAAGATGAAATGAGGTAGATGAGCCATGCAAAATGCTGAGCACACCTTCCGGCTCTGGCACAACAGTAGGCGCTCAGCAAGGTGCCAAATTGATGTCAGCTAAAAAGTTCGCAAGGGTAAGGAGAAGGCCTGTGCCAATCACCTGCTACCAGGTTTGTAAATACGCACGCACGCACACACGCACACACACGCACACCGCTCCTCCAGGGTGCATCCCCACCCCCACCCCAGCCTAAAGCCCAACTTGCACCAAAAGCTGCTTCCACATCCCAAGGACTCTGCTCTCCCCCCCCAGAACATCTGGAACATTCTGCCAAAATTGCCGCTGGGGGACTCAGCAGTCTCCCTCCCCCACTTCCTGGCTGTGGGAAAGAGTATGCGGAATTCCCTGGCGTCCCTGAAATCTCTCCTTCAGAAACCCCTTCTCCCTCGAGGCCAGCGGTCCAGCTGCAGCAGCATCCCCACCCCACCCCGCCCCCCTGGCCCCTCACCTCTCCCCTCTGCCCACCATCCCCTCCCTCTCTCTTTCCCTCCCTCTCTCACCTCATCTGTCTACCAGAAGCCACTCCTGCCCACCTCTCACTTTGCATGTGGGGAAACTGAGGCTCCAGGAGAGGATTCACCACAGAACCTGTTTCAAAAGCTGGATGTGCCGGTGAGCGAGACAACGTACCCAAAGAGCCTGGTCTGGCACCTGGTGGGTGCCCAGCATCTGCCCCTTGACTTCCCCTTCTCCTTTTCCCTTCTCTGCTCTCCAGCTCCACAGCTCAAGCCTAGGGTGGGCAGGGGCAGGGGGCAGCGGGCTGGAAGCAGTGGGCCTGGGGGCCTGGGGTGGGCAGGGGCAGGGGGCAGCGGGCTGGAAGCAGTGGGCCTGGGGGCCTGGGGGAGGGGGCAGGGGCAGGGGGCAGCTGACAGCCAACCCCTCCTGGCCTCCAAGCTCTGCCCCCGGCCCAGAACATTGTCAGCCACCAGCCTGTCACTTGGCCATGGTGCCTCCCACATGAATAACAGCCCTTTAATTAGTATATTATAGGAAGTGGGCCCGTGGCAGCTTCTTGCTAGAAATGCCAACAGCAATTCAGCAGCCGCAAGGCGATGGCCAGATCCTGTATTAGACCGAGCGCCGCGGCCTCCCTGCCACGGAGCACGCCTCCAGATGAGATTTCTTTCCCCCTGAAGAAAATAATTTGGTCTCACTCTCTTTTCTTTCTTTCTCCTTTTTTTTTTTTTTTTTTACCGTGCTCTGATTGTCACGATTGGAAACACTCACAGAGGCTGGTTTATTGTTTTCAGATTCAATTGGGCCCAGGGAGTTGGGGAGGGGGCCTCCCGCACACAGCCGGGCTGCCCTGGCCGTGGGAGGCAGGGCGCTGCTCCGGGGCCCTTTCAGTCATGATGATAACGTTGGCGGGAGCTGGCATTTGGTCCTCACCCAACCCTACAAAGATATTGGTATCCTCATTATGAAGATAGGGAAACTGAGGTCAGGGAGGTTAGGAACATTCTGCAAGCCAGGAAGCTGGTGGCCGGGGACAGCCGGGAGAAGACCAGGGAGTCTGGGATTACTCACCTATTACTCAGCACTGTCTGGGTCCCCAGAGAAGTTTAGAGCATTCCGAGGAATTGACCTCCTTTTTCTCATCTTCGAAATGGGAATACTAACGTCTTGCCTGCCTGTGACGCTGGCGACTGTGAGCCTTCCCAGGAGAGAAGAAGGCAAAGGCTCTGTAAAACCCCCGGGCCAGTGGGGCCCCGCGGAGGAAGGGGTGACTGTAGGAGTCTCCCCACCTACACGCCCCCCGCCCGTGTCTGGAGACTAACACGCCCAGCACGCTGGTGAGCAGAGCTTTTCGCTCACCGAGTGCTGGAGAAGCAGTTAGGACAAAGGAACATGAACTTCTTTTCAAACGTGGCTGAATTCCTAGAAGCTTTAGTCACAGGATATTTTCCTCAATTGATGGATTTTCAGTTATGACCACTGTCGCCGTGGGAAGGCAGGGTGGGAAAGAAAGCAGGTGCCACAAAGGGGTCGGCTGCTGGCCTTCCGGACGGGGATTTATGGCCCGAGCTGATGTTTCCAGAACCAGCGTGGAGATGGTGGGCTTGCTCCCCAGGCCACCGTCAATTAATCTAAGGGAGAAACATGCCCGAAGGCCGGACCCACACAGAACAATCAAGTGGGGGCCGCAGGGGGCCTGGGAGGATCCCCCCCACGCCTTTGCTCACACTGTCCCTCCATCTAGAGTGCCCTTTATCACTTGTCACTCGGCAAACCTCTACCCCCCCTTCAAGACCTGCAGCAGAGTGTTGAGGTCCCCAGGTCACCTCCCCCAGACCTCCTTATTTCGGCATTGCTGTGGGACACACTCCGTGCTGGTTGCCCGGGTCCTGTCTCAAGGCTCCACGGTGCCTCTCTGCATCCTCGTCTCAGTGCCCTCCCTCCAGGGCCACTCAGCCCAAGCACAGATGCAACAGGAAGTATGTCCTCGGCACAACCTTCAAGCACAGGGGGACAGAAGACACTAGATAAATGCCCAGCCACCTACCCTCTGGAGGGAAACTCTGAGGTGTATTCTACCCTGTTCTTCAAAGGGCCCCAGCAGGACCGAGCCCCAGCTGCCCAAAGCAGGACCAACCAGCTCCATCACTCATCCTCAAATTGGATGTCCCTCCTCCCCTACCCCATGCCCACTCTCCCACCTCTTGCTTCCTGGGTTCACCTCCCCAACAAAGCAAGCTCACTCATGTCCTTGCCTGAGGCTAAGACAGGACACGACCCGGATGTTCCCTGCTCTGAGAACCTTTCTCAGCCTCCCCTCACCTGATGTCACTGGCCATGTGACCAAAGCAGGTGCGCATCAGCTCTCTGCCTGTTTCCTCACCTGGATCAACTACGCTAATTATGGATCAAGTGCTTAGAACAGAGCCCGGCACACAATGAGTGTTCAATGAACAGTGACAGTCACTAACACCATTCGCACTTCCATTGCTACTCTCTTCTCTATAATCCTACAGCGCTTTGTGTAGTCAAGTCAGGAAGGAGGAAGAGGGTCTGGGTGAGAATATTAAAAGTCAGATATGGGGCGCCCGGGTGGCTCAGTCGTTAAGCATCTGCCTTCGGCTCGGGTCATGGTCCCAGGGTCCTGGGATCGAGCCCCGCATCGGGCTCCCTGCTCGGCGGGAAGCCTGCTTCTCCCTCTCCCACTCCCCCTGCTTGTGTTCGCTCTCTCGCTGTGTCTCTCTCTGTCAAATAAATAAATAAAATCTTAAAAAAAAAAAAAAAAGTCAGATATTAGAGTGCTCCAGGCAGAGGGAACACACATGCAAAGGCCCTGAGGTGGGACCGAGCTGGAGGGTTTGAAGAACTGGGAAGAGACCAGCGCAGCTGGAGGGCAGTGCGCAGGGGAAGGCACAAGCCGGCTCAGGCAGGGCCTCTTCAGAGAGTAGATTTTATTCTAAATGTAAAAAAGAACCATGACGGGTGTTAAACAGAGAAGTACCATGGCCTGATTTGCTTTTTAAAGATAACCCAGGATGAGCATGGGAATTACATCAGGGGGAGAGAAAAGGGGAAGTGGGCTGGGGCCATCGATGGAAATTCAAAGGACCCAACAGATTCAAGACGAATTGAGGAGGGAAGTTACTTGGTAATAAACTGAAACCTGGGGGTTAAGAGACGAAGGAATCCAGTGGCCGCCAGGTTAGGACTTAGGTAGCTGAGTGAACAGGAGCCATGGGGGAGACTGGAGAGGAGAGGTGGGGGCATGGCATGCATCCAGAGCCTCGATCAGGTCTCCATTAGTTTGCAGGGTCCTGGGAGGCTTCAGGTCACGGTGTCCGTAGTCAGGTGTAGGGGTCTGGACTCCAGAGAGCGGGGCGCACAGGTGGACAGCCCACACAGTAGTGCAAGGACCTATGCTCAGCGAGCCCCGTTCCTGCTTATGGCCATCTTGAAATTCTTACTAATTTCTCATTCTGCACTAGCATCCACAATTAGAGAGTTGATCTGGTGCGAGACAGAAGGGTCAGAACTGGTGATATAAATGTGGGTGTCACCGACATAAAGATGGTATTTAATGAGCTCACCAAAGGAAATGACAACCATCCCCACATTACAGATGGGGAAACTGAGGCTCTCTAAAGTGGGGGGGCTTTTCCCAAGGTGTTAAGTCATACTGTCCCCTCCACCTGGAGTTCCCTCCTTGTCAGCTCCTCAAAGTTTCCTGATTCAAAGGCCTCTTTCTTCCGGTTAGAGGAGACCATTTGGAGGGAGTCAGAAGAGGTAGCCCCGGCCAGGAGCTAGAAACCCCGGCTTCTCACCTCTGACCTGCCAGGAGGTCTGGGGCCAACGCTGCTCATCAACGGGCCTGGTTCCTCATCTGTAAACTGGAGTCTGAGGCGCTCACGATATCTACTCCCCCGGATTCAGTTTCTCACATCAGCCTCCATCTGCAGATTGTAAACAGAACCTCGCAGGGCTGGAAGTGGAGATCTTGTTCCCCTCCGGGGAGTGAGGTCAACCCAGAGACCCTCAAGGAGGCAGACAGACATGTGGTCATGTGGGAGGAGCCTGGGTTCCAGTTGTGGCTCTGCCTTTGATTTGCTGTATGACCTCAGGCAAATCTCTCACCCTCTCTGGGTCTCAGGGTTCTAGCTGTAACATGAAGGATCTCTAATGGTCCCTTCCTGCTCTAAAATCTTTAGATCCTGGGCTCTGGGTTCCAACGCCTGCCTAGCAGGAGAGAGGGGTGGGAGCCTGGGAGGAAACCTGGGCTCTCAGAGGAGGGCTCCAGAATCTCCTCCCCCGGCCCTTGGAGACCCGGACCCGCCTCCTCCAAAGGCAGCGTGGGCTAGTCCCAAACCCGGACTGCTGGGCTTGGGGAGCAGCAACCCCATCACAGACCTCCATGCAGTGGCTGATCCCCAGCAGCCAGAGAATGACAGGCGCATTGCCCTGGCAGCTGTAAAGCAACAGTGACATGGGCTTTGAAATCTGAATGAAAGACACACAACAGAGACCCCGCCCCCACGCCGCGCCTTGGCACCAGGATTTATCGCTTTCGTTTTAATAGGTTAATTACTTAGGTAGGTGCCCGAAAGCCATCCTTCTCAGCACAGGGCAATCGCGGGTGACCAGGCTTTTCCAAGCAACCTCACGGTGAGCACAGGGGGAGGTGGGGCTGGACTGGCTTTAATTACCTGGGGTGTGCACGAATATCCCAAAGATGCTTCCCCTTGGAGGACAGTGCTTTGCTGGGGCTGTGAAAATACAGATCATCGCTGGGCGGCAGGCTGGATTTATAGCAGATGAGCAGCCCCGCGCCTCTCCTGCTCCATTAGCATTTTCCACCTTGTTGTGTATGGCTGGGGCGTTATCTCCCCTGACGACAGGGACTCCTGGAGGACAAGGCTGTGCTGAGGCTGGGACCACTCCCATCCATTCATTCATTCAACTGATATTTATTGAGCACCTACTATATGGCAGGCACTGTGCTAGGCACTGAGGATAGGGCAGCGAACAAAACAGATCAAAATCCCTTTCCTTGCGTTCTTACAGGGAGAGACAGGTGATAACAGAAATACGCAGCTTGGTGTAGTTGTGTTCTACTCCTGCAGCTTCAAACAAGGCACACTAATTATCTCACAGTTTCCATGGCTGAGGAGTCCAGGCACAAGTGAGCTGAGTCCTCTGCTCAGTGTCTTGTGCTGAATTCAAGGTGGTGGCCGGGCTCTGTTCCCCTCTGGAGTTCAGGGTCCCCTTTCAAGTTCATGCGGATGCTGGAGGAACTGAGTCCCTCCCGGGCTGCTGGTGGGGGGTACTCTTTGCTCTTAGAGGTCACTCCCAGATCCTGGCCATGTGGCCCCCACCCTCTTCAAAGCCGGCAACTTCTCACACATAGAAACCCCCCCTCTGGCTCTGAATCTCCCTCACCAGGGGAAGCCCAGTCCCTTTGAAGGGCTCATCTAATCAGGTTAGGCCCCTGGAGGATAATCTCCCTTTTAATAAAGTCGACTAATGATTTGGGACCTTAATTCCATCTGTAAAATCCCTTCGAAGCAACATCTAGATTCATGTTTGATTGAAGAACTGGGAGAAGGGGAATGTTGGCCAGGGGGCTGGAGTCTGCGGGTGTTTTCCGCTCTGCCCACGACAGTACGTTGGAAGGTGCCAGGTGATAATGAAAAAATTGAGCAGGATAGAGGGACCCAGAATAATGGCAGTGATGGGGGAGGGTGTTATCTTCAGTAGGTGGTCAGGGAGAGCAGCACGGAGAAGCGTCATCCAAGCAGAGACACAAAAGATGAGGGAGTTGGCCATACGGTTCTCTGGGGAGTGGGCACCAGGCTGAGGAACCAGTGAGAGTCATAGGGGATGAGGTCAGATGATATAGGGCCCTTATAGGCCACGGTGAGGACACGGGCCCTCTGCTGAATGACATGGCCCCGGGGTCGTCACAGGATTTTGAGCAGCGGAGTGACATGATTTAACTTAATTTCTAAAAAATCTCTTGGGCTGTGGGGTTGAGAATAGATTGCACAGGGCAAGGGCAGAGCAGGGAGACCAATTAGGAGGCCCTCGCAATCACCCAGGGGAAGAGCCGTGGTTCCTCAGCCCTGGGTATGTTCTGAAGGCAGAGCCGACAGGATCTCCTGACAGATCAGGATGTGCTGTGGGAGGAGAGCATGATCCTGCCCCCAGGCTCCGTGAACAGCGTCGGCGCCTGGACACCCTCGAGAGGCACCCCTGGACAGCAGCACGAAAGCAATAGGTACCTTCTAGATTGTCTTTTCACATTAGAAGACAGGAGGCCTCCTCGGGGGGAAATGGATCCAACCTTTCAACAATACCCCAGCATCCTAATTAAATTTTCCTATTGACAGGCACCAAAGTGAGCACCTCACTCACCAAGACCTGTCAGGGGGAGCCTTGGTAGGAGTGGAAGGTCCAGATTTCAGGCTTCCAACTAACCCTTGCGCGGCACCCGCCAATCCATTCACACTGTTACAGGAATGGCCACCCCAAAGTGCAAGTTACAGTGTGTCCCTTTCTTCTTCACAAGTGGCTTCCATAGATCATTACTTCTGCAATATATGCCATGTGGCCTCAATTCTAAGATACTGTCAATTGTGAGAAGCCCTATTGATTAGAAAAACAAAAAAACAGCTTTCAGGGACTTTAAAGAAACTCTATATTACATGTGCATTATCAATTGTAAGATACTCCCCATCACATAAATATGGAAATATTCATCCTACAAGTGTAACTATTTTGGTGGGGAGGGGTTTAATGGTCAACACTTAGTCAACCTAAGATTCTGCCACTGCAGGGGGCGCCTGGGTGGCTCAGTTGGTTAAGCGACTGCCTTCGGCTCAGGTCATGATCCTGGAGTCCCTGGATCGAGTCCCGCATCGGGCTCCCTGCTCGGCAGGGAGTCTGCTTCTCCCTCTGACCCTCCCCCCTCTCATGTGCTCTCTCTCTCTCAGTCTCTCTGTCTCAAATAAATAAATAAAAATCTTAAAAAAAAAAAAAAAAAAAAAGATTCTGCCACTGCAGGACCTGTCAGAGCCTTGGAATGATCACATGCACTGTGATTCTCCCAGAGGTTCTATTTTCCAACCATCTAAAATAGAATCCATCCATTTTCTATTTAACCTCTGATCCACTTGGTCTTTTCTTTTGGCAGAGCATCTATTAGGACTGGTGTTCCCCCAGAAAACACTTTGGAAACTGCTATCAAATGTCTCAGCTAGACACTCAAGGCCCTCGTGGTCTGGCCCTGGGCCAGCTTTCCTAATCCAGCCTCTGTTCTGGGGTTCTTACACTTCCTTCACGACATACTTCCTGTTCAGGTCCGGAACTTCTGCCCCTGTTATAATTTCAGGCAGCCCAGCCCAACCTGACCTAATCCTTACCTATTCTTCACTCCATTAGCCAAATAATATTTATTGAGCCTCTAGAATGTACCAGGAACTCTTCCAGGCATAACTGAGAGCATGGTGAACAAGACAGGCATGGCTTCTGGCCTTACGGAGTGTACAAACACTCACATTCACACACTCATGTGCATGTACCTAACTGCAAATTGGCTTAGGTGCTATGAAGAATGAAAGCGGGGCACTATGAAAGAGCATAATGGGGACTTATTGTATTGAGAGCAGTCCTCTTTGCGCTGAGATATGGAGGATGAGTAGGAACCCATCAGGTTGAGAACTAGGACAGAGAGAGTTGCAGGCAGAGGTTACGGTGTATGGGAAGGCTCTGAACTGGAAAAGAGCTGGCATATTTGAAAACTTGAGTAGAATTCAGCATGACTGGATTATAGTGAATAAGACCAAGAAAAGCTGGGTCCAGATCATGCTGGGCCTTGTGGGCCATATTAAGGTTTTGGAGATTTATCCTTAGAGCAGTGGGCAGTCACTAAAGGGTTTTATAGTCTGTAGCATGAAAAACATTTGGGGTGTGCAGGAGAGAGTGTGTGGAGATTCTAAGAAGCTACATCATTCTTTTGATGTCAGAAAACCCAACCCAAAGTGGTTCAAGTAAAAACAGAATTTTTAACAAGTGTAGTTGAAAGCCCAGGGATCGGGAAGGGATTCAGGCAAGGCTTGATCAAGGTTCAAACAATGCCGCCATGACCCAGTTTCTTTCCTTCCATCTCTTGCCCCTCCTTCCTCTTGCTGGCTCTGTTTTCCCTAGGATAACACTGCATGGGGGCAAGATGGTAGGCCTAGCTCCAGTCCCACATTTGCTCTTATCCAGGCATAGCCAGGAAAGAGTGGAGTCCATCTCTGTCATAACACAATCAAGTCTTAGAATCGAGTCTCATGGGCTCTTATTGGTCTGACCTCAGTCTTGTGCCCAACACTGACCCGATCCCCGCAGCCGGAGGAATGGAAAGAGCAACTGGCCTGACCTGGGCCACATGCTGTACCCATGGAGCCAGGAATAGAGCCAGCTTCCTTGGAACTATGTGCCTTGGAGGGGAAGAGGTACATCCCCCAGATGAAAACCAGGGTCTTCTATGGAAAATACGGTGAGAGGGAGCCAGGCAGCCCTACATGACCTGTATCTACTAGAGGAAATACTGTAGTGTTCAGGCAAGTGTGGAAGGTGCCAAGGGCCAGGGCAGCATCAGTAGAAGGGGAGGAGAAGGGGGCAGATTTGATATATATTTTGATGGTAGGATCAACAGGGCTTGGTGACAGGTGTCATGTTGGTGATGAGTCCCTCAGGTTTCTGGCTTAAACACCTAACTCAGGGGGCAGAGCCACTGAGTTAAGATGAGGAAGGTGGAAGGTGAAGCAAGGTTGCAGCCTCAGAGGGGATATCTGTTGACACCTCTCTGTCCTTTGTGACCTTGCTCAGATGTCACATCCTCTGTGATACCATCCCAAATGCTCCCTGATCAGAATTCCTCCCTCTTTCCTCTACCCTGCCACCCTGGGGACCTTCTTTGCACTCTGCTGCTGTCCAACATCCTCATTCGTTGTTTCCCAGCTTATCCCTGCTCCAGACTGTGAGCGGTGAGCTGTGTGGGGACAGGGATGGGGTCCTATTCATTGCAACCCCTCCTGCAGGCCTGGCACAAGGTAGATGCTCAGTAAACAGCTGTTGAACTAAATCAAACCCTCAAGGGAGAGGGGACCCTCCTCGATGTCCCGTGAGGTCCCAAATCTGGAAGACTCTTTCAGAAACACACTCCCAATTACCCGTGTGGCCCAACAGGTGAACCGGGCTTCTGGTTTTTTCCTCGCAGGAAAGGCCATGCCTCCCTAGAGCCCCTGTTGATATATAAAGACGTATCTGCTTCTCTTCGATACTGCTTTACTAGCTTCTGCTTTCTCAGGCCATGCTGTTGCTTAAAGGAAAATGCAATAAAATCTATATTGTATTTCCAAACTATAAAACAGTGATAGAATTTGTCAGGCCTCCTTATGTCTCCGAGAGCGGAAGTCATTCTAACCTTCCAATAAAATGCCAATGCCCTAAGTAAGTCTCCAAGGCTGTGGTCTCTGGGCCCAGCCCCCCTCCACGGAGCAGCCTCTTTCCTTGCTTGGGTGTGAGAAGCTGCCATGTTAAGCTCCAGACCCTGAGGACCCATCCAGCCCGGGCCCAGGCCCCTCTCCACGTGGAGCCTGCCGATTGCTCTGGGGCCCCTTTCCGCATCCCCATCTCCTGGCCCCACTCTTCTAGGTGGGTCTAATCTAAGGCTAATTCTGGTTTTTATTTTTATTTTTTCCCATAACTTCTCTCCTAGAGTTTAGAAAGAAGGCGCTGGTGTGGGGTAAAGTGGGAATTTACCTAAAATTCCTTTTACAAGGAATCCAGCCTAAGGTAGAAGGCACCTCGGCCCTTCCCCTTCAAAAGATAGCAAACGTCAGAATGAGCTTCAAGTGAGATTTTTCAGGAACAGAAAATGTCAGAGTGAAAATAGCTGTGTTGCCAGTCTCACCTCCTGCCTCTGCTCTGTGGAGCTTGCTCAGGCCCAGATGGAGGATGGTGGGAAGAGGAGGTTGGGTCCTCTCTTCCAGGTGGCCCACTGAGGAAGAATAGATAGGGCTGGCCTGGGCAAGAGGAAGGGAGATGTGGTGGCAAGAGCTTCTAGCAGGATGATTGTCAGCTGGACTCAAGAGAAGTCCCAGGAGGTGAGCTACAGGGCTATGTCTTCCACAGCAGATTTGGATAGTCCGATAGACAAATTGCAACAGGGTATGATTGAGGGAAGGGGAGCTGGAGTGGGCAGAAAATATGGCTCAGGAACAAGGAATATAAAGCACGCTAGGGTTTTTATCCAACATTAAGCATAAATTGAGTCAACAGGATTGTGCAGCTATTAAAAGGCCAATGTGTTCTTAGGTTGCATTAACAGAAGTATGAGTTTTGAAAGAGGGGAGGGGATTATCTACTTCTGCTCCCATTGGAATAAACCTGGCAGTGTGTCCAGGTCTGACCCCTGCCAACTGCTCTATCACAAAAGGAAGACTGGTCTGTCCATAACCTCTTGGTCAAGTACATGAAGATGGGCACACACACTGGTACAGATTCTGATGAATGTTCAAATTGTTCTCTAACTTTACCCCTATCCACCACCCCACTTCCCATCTCTCCACTTCTTTTTGGAGACTCTCCTGCAGGTGGCATCTTGTTCCACTGTTGGCTGGGGTTTGGAGGCTGGGAGGAGGAGCTCTCAAAGTCCTGAAGGGCGGCGGGGGAGGAGGGGTGGGATATTTCCTCCATGTGGACTGGCCTCCGCCTCCTGCTAGTCTTTCCTGACTGTCACCCCACTGAAAGAGCATTTACCTCCTTCTGCCTTGAGCTGGGTTGTTCTAGCTTCAGGATGTACTGGCCCAGGAAGGGGAGGGAGGTCAAGAAGACCTCCTCCACCCCAGCCTGGAGCTCTTCAGATGAGCGTGACAGGGGGGCCAGGGGTGCAAGCCTTAGCAAGTGGAGACATGAGAGGTCTGAGGCAGCTCTGTTCAGAGGCCAACAGAGGACAGGGGCAAGGGCTGTGGTAACCATCTGCAGCCAGCTGCAAGTCTGTCGGGACCCTCTTATCATGCGGACTCAGGAGACAACACCAACTCCGAGGCAGGAGGAACCAAAGGATGATTCCAAGTCCACAGAAGGAAGAGTTTCCTAAGAGTCCAAGCTAGTCCAAGAAAGGGCTACCTAAGAAATAATCCCCTTCGTGGGATGCATTCCAGGCACAGGATGGATGACCTTGATGGGGTCAAAAGAGGGGAACGAGGGCAAGGCTTGTTTTGACTCATTCCAAACAGATCTTAGGACCTGTTCATTAAGCCATTAGCTCGTAGTTTCCCAAGCAGCACAACGAAGAGGTCACTTGGACCTCAGAGAGTGTGTGCCATCCTGGCCCTGAGGCTGCCCAAGAGCCTCTGTGGAGGATCCTCAGGCACGTGCCCACACAGAGATATCAATGATGGCCATCTCATCGAGGCATCGGAAGGCCAGAGGAAGAGATGCACGGTAAGTGCTGGGGACCGTGCCCAGCGCTCAGCACGTGCTGCATCAATGTGAGCTACAGTTATAATTATATGAGCATCCAGTCTGCCCCCCTCATGGCTGTAACTCTGTACCTGAGGCTCCCACAGCCCAAGAGAACTCTGGGCGGCAGGCTGGGGGTCCTGTTTCACGAGAAGGGAACTGAGGCTCGGGGAGATAGTGTCTTAGCTGCAAGAAAGCCCACTCAGATAGTCACCCTGCTATTTCCAGGGCCACAAACCACCCCAGGAAGCCCCCGGGGACCGGAAGCAAACGAGGTTCCCTCCATCCAGAGCTGGGCATCTCAGGTTGGTGAGCCACCTCCAGGGAGTCTGCCAGGGTCTATGGGATTAGTGAGAGGAGGAACAGCCCACAGTATGGTGGGGGTGGAGCATGGGCACAGCTCTCCATAAGCCTGGGACCCCCACTCCCACCCCACTTGGGGCCTGCATCTGCCTCAGTGTGCCACTCCCCCTCAATCTCTGGTCACCAGGAACTGTCTGGTGCCTTTTCCACATGCACTGGTTTCCTTCCCCCAGGACTTAGCTGACACTGTTCCATCACCCGAAATGCCTTTCCCTGTCCCTGATTTTCCAAATCTTGTACACCCTGGTGAGTGCAGCCACACTGAGCTACATGTTCCCTCTGGGTCTCTATCTCCTCCCTCTGGGTAACAAGAGAGAGTTGGACTTGCTGATCTCGAAGGTTTTTTCCCAAGACCTGATTTAAATGCCACCGTCTCAGGGAAGCCACCCAGATGGGAGGGGTCATCTGTCCTCTGAAACCCCACAGTGCGCTGTGCAAACCTCCTTATGGCACAGATCACTTACTACCCCGACTCACGGCCACATGGGTTCACATCTGATCTCCCCTGCTAGATGCTGTTTCTTGAGGGCAGGTGGGCTTCATCTTACATTCATTTCTATTTCCCTTCAGTGGGGGGTGGATGGACAGGTAGATGGACTGATGGACAGGCAGAATTGGGCAGCCTCCCAGGGCCATATGTGTCTTCCAACAGATCCCTGGAGCCCAGAGGAAGACCCTTTTGCCCCCAAGGAATGAAGTGCTGATGGCAGAACCACAACATCCTCAAGCAGAGGGTGAGATATCGGGGCAGAGGAGAAAGAGTTTCCAAAGTCAAACCACCTGGATCTGGTCCTCCTCGGCCTCTGCCCATCTCCTCCTCC
Organism: Neomonachus schauinslandi; assembly: GCF_002201575.2. Lineage (NCBI taxonomy): Eukaryota > Metazoa > Chordata > Mammalia > Carnivora > Phocidae > Neomonachus > Neomonachus schauinslandi. The sequence goes on along the minus strand of NC_058413.1, from coordinate 16,290,256 downwards.
TATCCCTCCACCCCAGCTCAGCACCTTCTTGGGTCCCACGACCACTTCACCTGCCAGCAAGGCTGCTCTGCTCTACGTCATTAATGACACCCCCCCCCCAAAGATGATGAAGTAGAGTGACCTGTCCACGGTCACACAGCTCAACCCTGCCGGCAAGAGGACAAGAACCCCGGACTTCTGGTGACCATCTTGCGTCCCCCACTGTCCATCACCATCCCTCTGGGTCCTCCAGGCCATCTCAACAATTGGTTGATTCAGAGGTGAGGGTGTCTGAGGCAGACATGGTGAGCTAAACCCTCCCCTCCCCCCAGATCCTCATCAAAGTCCCCCCCACCACCCTCCCTCCCACCCCGGCTGGCTCTAGGATTTCGATCTGGAGAGGTTTGCTATGACTTTGCTGTTTCCACTCTCCCCTGTCCTGCATCCGCAGCATGCCTTTCCCCAGCAAAGCCACTAAATCACTTTTATAGGATTTGAGGTTCTTTCTACCCGGCAAGTTCCCTGCCAATACAAAATGTCTTCCAGGATCTGGGGAAGACGGTTTGGCTTGAGTGGCTGTTCATTAGAGGAAGATTAATGGGGCCACTGATCCCATTAATGTGTTATTGACCCTTCCCTTAATATAATCAGCCAAACAGCTCAACCTCTGGCTCAAGGCAGAGTTTACTCAGAACTCAGGTCCCATTTGTGGGAAAAGCAAGCGCCATTGGCTCGGCCCCATCCACACTGCCTGCGGGGTAACAGATGAGCCCTTCTCCCATCTATGAGAGTGAAAACCCTCACTTCTGGTCCCACAGGCCAACCATATAATGGCTAACATCGACTGAGTGCTTCCTATGTGCCAGGCACTCTGCTAAGCACTTTAGCAGGCATGAATTCATTTAAACACCTTAGTCCCGGGCGCCTGGGTGGCTCAGTTGGTTAAGCGACTGCCTTTGGCTCAGGTCATGATCCTGGAGTCCCTGGATCGAGTCCTGCATCGGGCTCCCTGCTCGGCGGGGAGCCTGCTTCTGCCTCTGACCCTCCCCCCTCTCATGTGTTCTGTCTCAAATAAATAAATAAAATCTTAAAAAAAAAAAAAAAGAGTCGGAAGCTTAAACACCTTAGTCCCATTTTACGGAGAGGAAAACTGAGGTTTGGAGAGGTTTAAATAAACTTGCAGGAAGCTATAAATCCGGTACTCGAACCCAACAGCTAATACTAAAAACAGCAGATGCTGCCATCGTGCCTAAGTGTCTAGCGTCGTTCTAGATCAACACCGACCAATAGAAATATAACGCAAGCCGTATATGTAAACTTTAGTTTTCTAGCAGCCACATTCAAGACAGTAAAAAGAAAGAGGTGAAATTTATGTTTTTATTTATTTTAAAGAGAGAGAGCAAGCAAGTGGGGGGAGGGACAGAGAGAGAGGGAGAGACAGAATCCGGAGCAGACTCCCCGCTGAGGGCTCACTCCCATGACCCATGAGATCATGACCTGAGCCAAAATCATGAGTTGGACGCTTAACCAACTGAGCCACCCAGCTGCCCCTGAAATTATTTTTAATATATTTAGCAAAACCCAATATATCAAGAAAAAACCAATATATCCACAATATTAACATTTCAACATGTAATCAATATGAAAATCGTTAGATATTTCCCTATTTTCCTGGTCCTGAGTCTTCTAAATCTACTGGTTATTTTCCTCTTACAGCACATCTCAATTTGGATCAGCCTCATTTCAAGTGCTCAGTAGCCACACGTACCAAGGGGTTGCCCTATTCATGCAGGTCTCGATCTTTATGTACATTCAGTCATTTCATCTTTGTTAACATCATGAGGTGGCTGCCTTTATTATCGGCCCCTTTTAAACATGAAACACCTGGGACTCAGAGAGGGGAGGTGACTGCCCTAAGGTCACACAGCAGGTAGGTGGCAGGACTGGGAAGCCAGGTTGGCTGCAGAGCCTCTGCTTTTACCTGCGATGCTGCACGAAAACATCCTACCAGGCACGTGGGACAGCTCTCCTCACACTGGAGCCTGTGGGGCTCCAGGACAGTCTCTAGCTCCCGAGGCATCTCCCTGTTCTAGGGCGCCAGGCCCCGAGGGGTCTTTAAGACACAAGGGCTATAGCTGCTGTCCCTGCAGAGCCCAGAAACAGCCTCCACGATAAGATAGTACCTCCCTGAGAATTACAAGGACAACCATTTAGTGGGAGCTTACAATGGTTAGGGCTGGTGCCAAGCATTTCACATTGGTTACTTCATTGATATCTCATGGCAACCCTGTGAGGGGGGTTGGTTATCCCCATTATACCCCAAGAACACTGAGGCTCAGAGAGGTTAAGTATCTTATCCAAAGTCACACAGCTGTCAGTGGCTGAGCTGGGAGCAGTGAGACTCTAAATCCCAGGCCCTGACCCCTTAATAGCAAAGCAGCCCCCAAGAATGATCTGAGAGTACCCCTTCCAGCCAACCCCACTCTCCTGGGCTACGATCCTGGCTTTTTGCCTGGACAGTGGTACTTTGTGCACCTTCCAGCACCTTCTGCAGGGACCATGCTCATCTCCATCACCTTCTGTCACTGTCCTTGTTCACCCATGGCTGTCGCTGGCCCAGCCTGCATGGCCCCACTTCCGCTCCCTCCATGTCCCTCTGTTTCCCTCTGCCCCCTGAAATTCTTCACTTTGTCCCCCACGTAAAGTCACACTATCAACCCCTAGGTTAAGAATTCTTCGTTCTTCAGTAAAACAGAACAGATGCCCCTGAAAGCTGTTCTCAGGCCAACACTCCTCGTGAGCTTTCCTTTGTTCAGTCTGCCCCTCCCAGAGGCCCACTGGCAGGAAATGGAAGTTTAATATGGACAGAAATAAAGAATTAACTTCAATCAGAGTTGGTTGGTCCCATGGCGATCATCCGGCCCAGGGCCTTCATTTCACCCATAGGGAAGCTGAGCCACAGAGCGGTGGGTGACCCGAGATTGCACAATGGGGCGGAGGACTGGCCCTCGGGGCCGTGGCTCTGACAGCAGCACTCCTCACCATGGGCCACGCTTCCTCTTCAGACTCTCGAAGTGGCTTAATTGGGAAGAGGGATCCGATCACTCTACCCTCAGACCCTCCCTCTAGGGAGAGACACCAGGGCTCCAAGGTCTGGGCAAAGAATGTGCTCTGGAGCTTGGAGGCTCCCAGGGCGCGGGAGATAAAACCCAGGAAGGCAGCTGACCCTGCCCACCCTTCCCAGGGCTCCCCTCCCCCACCCCCACCCCCAACCCCCCCACCCCCCACCCCTGGCCAGCCGCGTCCCCTTCCCCACATTGCAGCACAGGGCGCAGGCACGGGGCCCACAGACTAACAACAGTCTTGGCCTTCCAACAGCCCCAGGAGGTAGGGGTGGGGGCCATGCCCATTTCAGAGATGAGGCAACTGAGGCTCAGAAAGATGAATGGCTGCACAGCTGGGCTGTTCCTAACCCCAAACCTGGGTTCCCGCCACTGCCCCAGATTAAGAACTAAGGACTCCCAGTCCAGTGCTCCCTCTACAACCCCACGCTGCCTCCATGAGGCTGACCTCCCACCACCCCAACGTGAGCTCTTTTATTGATGCCAGCTGCCGCCTGGGGCCCCGCTGAGCCGAGCCAGCAGCACAGCCAGTCTGCTCCACGGAATTCCGTGCCAATTAGGAACGAGTGGGAACCATCACTGTATTTCATTCCCAGCCTGGAAACAGGCTCTGGGAAGCCAAGCTTCAAGTAACTGAGTTGTCTCCCCCAAAGCTACCCCAGACACCCACCCCCTTTTTTTTTAAACCACTGAGCCTCCCACCACTGACAGGAGCCATCCATACACACTTCCAGAATTTTTCTAGGGACCCAAGGGTTCTGGATGGGAATTAGATGTGGCCCCTGCGCTCAGGGGGCTCCCAAGAAGAGACCTAGGAACAGATCACTGAGGTAGCTGCCAAAGCCCTGTTACCAAAGACTCAGTTTCCTCATCTTTAAAATGGGGACAAGAATGGTCGACACCCCATAGCGTTGTTGTTAATGGATGATTTCTTAATTTATTCCACAAACCCTTTTGATCTCCTACTCAGTGCCAACCAAGATCCCGGATACTAAGGACACAGGAAAATCAAGTCCTGCCCTCATGGAGCCTTCACTCTGATAGGAGGGATGGACAACAGACAGTAAAGCCATACATAAAAAATACTATTGCAGAGACCATAACAATAAAGCAATGTAATGAGATAGAGACGAGAGGGGGTAGTCAGTAAATTATAGTCCTTATTGTTTTCATTACTATATTATTTGTTCATGTGAGTCTCAAACCCAAGTGGGAGTCGTCAGGCAGATAAGCACAAGGGAAGAGAATTTCAGGTGGAGGAAACAGCACGCACAAAGGCAGGAAGGGATTGAGGAGCTCCTGCAGCTGGTTCAGAGAGGCCGCAGCAGGCATAAGATACACGGGGCCCCCAGCGAGGCCGGAGAGGTGGGCATTCTGGCCTTGAAGGGCTTTGGATGCAGGGCTCAGGATCTAGAACCTTATCCCCCGAGCATCGTCAGGGAGCTATTGAAGGGCCCTCAACAAGGAGGTCCAATGCCGAGGCTGATGTGTCCAAAGGTCTGTTTTGGCTGCAGCAGGGCAGGCCAAGCATGGGAGGGGGACTTCCCCGCAGAAGCCCTCAACACTCAGAGGCTGTGACACAGCCCCACGGACATGCTGAGGCCCGGGAATGGGGGTGGCAGGGGGCAGGGAGGAAGAGGGGCCGTGAGGAGAGGTTTGGAAGGCAGATGAGAACGAGGCTTGATGACTGATGGGATATGGGAGGCCAGCAATGGCTTGAGGACTATGAATAACAGCGTCTTTTCAAAGACTGTGTGGGGTGCAGCCCACCGTGCCGGCAACCCGGGCCCCTGATGGAAAGTGGCTTTAGAAGCCGGGTGGAAGACCCTGGCTACCCTGCGGGACACAGCGTTTCCCACGTCTCCAACAAGCGCGGCTTCTTGCACTCCAGGCCTTTGTGTGCACTCTCTCTGCCTGGAGTGCTCCTTTGGACTGGCCTCAGTTCAATACCGACTCCTCCAGGAAGCCTTCCTTGACTACCCCACAGAATTAGTCACTCCCTTCCATGGGTTTCATCAGTATCCAATTCACAGATGTGTTAGTCCTTCCCCCGGGTGGTGGTGGCGGGAGGGAGGCAGAGACCTTGTCCCTTTCTTGCTTTGTCTCCCCACATAATGTACAAACTGCCCAAGGGCAGGAGTCCCCTCCCTTGTTACCCTAGTGCCCAGTACAGTGCCTGGCACTCAGAGGGCGCTCCACACACATTCGCTGAATGAATGAGTGAAGGAGGGTGGGGCAGCCTGCCAAGATCCAGGGGGAGAAAGTCATGAGTCAGTCTGGGTTCCGCTGGGTTTGAGGAGCCCAGGGCACATCCATGTGGATGCACAAGGCAGCTGGACAGAAGGACTGGAAGCCCTGGGACAGGATCTGCCAGGTCATCTACCCTCCTCCCCACCTCCTCACTGGGCCCCTGCCCGGACCTCACCTGTGTCCCAACCCTGAGAGCCTGGATCCTCTCTGTAGAGAGGGAGTGGGAGAGTGCTGGAATCTGGCCCAGTCCATCCTTCCCCTTGGAGAAGCTCCTCTGGGGGGCATTTAGGATTCAATTTCCATAAACAAATGAGGTTTGGGGTTAACTGCACCCTCATTTGCATGCGGAGAGATGTGGAGGGAATCCTTCCTTCCTCCCTGCTCATCCTGGCAAGAAAAATGAGAGAAGACCCATTACCAGCAACCCACCCTCCACCACTCTTGGGGGAAAAAGAAATGACATTTTCCCTTTACATTGGAAATACTTAAAAGTCCCAAGAATAGATTTATAGGAATATTTTAACCTTTTCTTTGATCCTTGAAATGTCATTGTTCTGTAGGCTGAATCACCAAATGTGACCTTTTCCAGTAGCCATGGGGTGGGGGGGGGGGGGCCCCCTGCTGGCTCCTTGAAAGGAGCTTCTGAAGATCCCCCTGCAGCTTGCCCAGCACCCCACGCCGGGTTGGAGGATTGGTGAGTGGGAAAGACACGCAGGGGCTAGCGGAGAAGGCCAAGCAGCTTTCTCCTTACCTTATCAAAAAAGGATGGGTTAAATGTGGGCCCATCACTGGGTAACTCACTCTCTGGCCTTACGTGAGGCGTTTCCTGTCTTTGGGCCTCGGTTTCCTATACAGTGGGGAAAAATCATGGTACTTACACCATAGAGCTGTTGCAAAGACTAAATAAGACAATGCACACTGTATTAGTGCCGACAGAATGACGCTGAAAACTAGATGACCCCCAAATTCAGTAGTTGCCAACAAGCATTTACTATTCTTGGATTCCACGGGTCTGCAGGGTGACGGAGGTTCAGTGATCCAGATGGGGTTCTGCTGGGTGGCCCTGCTTCAGACTGTGGTTTGAACCCGGCTCTGCTCTATATGTGTTCACTCTGAGGCCCACATCGAGGGGGACTTCTCTCCTCCTGGTGGGTCCACTGCTGTGCCAGTGGACAAGTCGGAACACACGACGCCTCGTAAGGCCTTGGCTTGGAACAGAACCACAGTCTCCTCTGCCCAGCTCCTACTGGCCAAACCAAATCACAAGACCAAGGCCAACAGAAGGCAGTGAGGGAACGGCACTGCCTCAAAGGAGAGGGGAGGGAATATTTGATGAACGGTAATCCACTCTATCACAGCATGTAAAGCCCCTGGCACCGGGCCTGGCATGTGAGAGAAACTCAGAATATTAATTCCCTTTCATACCATGTTGCATTATCATTATATTTCACCGCTCAGATTAATTCATTATAATAGGATGAGTCTTTCTGACTAAGAGTATATCCCTTATTGTCCAACATAAGTGGGCACTGAGGTATTACACATGAGTGGGTTCTCCACACAACAGAAATGTATACCTTTAATCCTTTTTATTTTAATTATTGTAATGGGAATGTTTCTAGAGGTTGTTTCATACCTTCCCACCTTCCTAAACGGAGACTATCAAATGCCATTTAATGCATAAGGTTGATGCACGGGGACAGTTGGGATGAGCACCAGCAGAGGGCTAGGGCCATGGAGACATTTGGCCGGTTGGTCCCTCTGCTGAATGGTTGAATGGCCCACAGGGAGGGTTCTCCCGCCTCTTCAGCAGTGGCCCTTAGACATCAGTCCCCTGTGGGTCAGCTTCTCATCATCAGAAATGAAGGATCACAGACTAAGGCTAACTCCACCACACATCCTGAGTTTGGGTGGCACTCACTGAAATCTTTGCTGATGGTGGCACCAGGGAAACCATCATGGTTACACACTGTCGTAATGCTTCTAGTCGGAGCAGAGTTGCTGAAGCTTTGAGCATAATGAGAAGTTGGAGAACTTTGAAAAGTGGTTAATCTCGGAACATTTAAGAAGTACATTTAAGAAGGAATCCTACCAAGCAGCCTGGGGTCCATCAAAGGTCAGGAAGAGGATGAGAAACATAGTGAGACTCTAGGACCTACAGAACCTCCCTCCATCCCTCCCTGGGCTCTCATCCCACTTCCTCTCTGTGTGCTTCTTCCTCTCCTTCTCTATGGATCTGTTAGTTTTCCTCTTTGATTCTCATCCTGCCTCCTTCCATCTTCCCTTTTCCTTTCCCCTACTGGCTATAATGTAGAGAGGAGGGAGTGTGAATGATCGTTGTTCAAGCATATTTCCAAAAATCACTTCATCCCTCAAGTGTTATTATGCTTCTTAATCTTAAAAGTTGTTTTGGTTTCTAAGAACAAATGGCCACAAAATTCTACAAAATTAAGTCATATCATGCTTCTGTGAATGCTTGAATTCTTTTTGTTTTACAGAAAATCAGTGACTCTCCATTAAAAAACCACACCACAAGCCCCACTGGAGACCAGGTTTGTGATCATAAAATTCTGCAGATCCCTGGGCCCAAGTGCCTGAGTAACGGCCCTCCCTGGAACTGTCCGGAGTGTTGAAATGGTGTCTGTTTCAGCCCACGTTTTGGGTTCCCTGTTCCTTCACTTGAAAGCTCTGCCCTCCCCCACCCCAGCACATTTGTTTTTTTCTGCCTGGGTGTTCTAAGCCATTTCTAAGTGGGATGCCTGATGAGTGAGTCCCACGGCCTCCTCATTATAGCCATGACAGATGCCCGTCTGCTCAGCTGGCCAAGATTTTTTGGAAAGTGTTTAGGCCAAGAACATATCATAACAGTTGTCTGTGAAAATAACCTCCAGGCTATGACAATGAACCCTCTTGTGCTGGGTCCCAAATTAGCCACACCAGAGGACTATAATTGCTAACTATGAACCCACCCCCTCCAGGCCCTGGCTTCAAGCCAAGATATCTGGGTTCCAGCCCATGCTCACTACTTACTAGTCATGGAGAATTGAGCAGCTACCTCCCCCTTTCTGGGTCTCAGTTTTCCCATCTGTGTAACACAACCTCTAAGACTCCAACCAACTCTGACACTCTGGGATTTCATGATTATGTGGCCCAGGAGGTGGTAAAGGGGAATGGAGGAGAGAGAACCCTCAGCAAGGAGTCAGGAGTCCTGGCTCCCAGTTCTGCCACCAGAAGCTGTGTCACCCTAGGCCAGATCCTTAACATCTCTGAGCCTCATCTATAAAGCTAGAATGATACCACTGTCCTTCCCATCTCCTGATGTCATGGGAGGCTCAGGTGAGATGGGGAAGCACTTGGTAAAGTAGAGAGAACTACATGGCACTGAGGATGGTTTATGACAGGAGAGCATCAAAGAGCTACACCCTTTAGTGGGGACTCAGGGCTCAGTGCCCCTGGGAAGCAAAGAACACAGTCGCTTTCTCTTCCTCATCCATGGTTTCCTAGCCTAAAGGAACTGATGAGCTAGGGTGATATCAGTCTCCACTGCTGACCAAACGCCCCAATACCAGGTCTATTTGTTCCTTCATTCAAGAGATAATCACTGAGAATCTTCCATGTGCTGAGCAGGGAATCAGAGGCAGACACGGCCCCTGCCCTCATGGACTGGAGGGGGTACTTAGCATGTGTCTCACTTAGCCTGGTGCTGGGCACATAAGTGCTCATTAATACAGTGTGATAGGTGATCCTAGAGAATGCCCCGGTTCTTAAGGGAGTACACAGGAGGGGGCCACAGGGACCAGAGTATGATATCAGAGATAATTAGGAGTGAGCCAGAAGAAGACTGGAGAGCAAGTACTCCAGGCAAGGACTGTAGCAGGAGCCAATGGGCAGGGCAGGTGGTCGGGATGAAGGAAGACACCTCACCCCATTTGTGCCCCTCTGCCATCCCAGCACCCGCAAACCAGAACCTGGGGCCAAGTCTCAACAGAAATCTTCACTTGGAGGGCAGGTAGACATAAGGTAGGACAGCTTCCTGCAGCCCCCTCTCCTGTTGCCCAGGGCTGCTGGGCACCAAGGTGGTCCAGGAAGCAAGAGGGAGGTTAACCCAGGTCTTACGCAGGGAGGGGCTTAACCCCCATATTGTTAAAATCTGCCTTTGGCTTCAGCAGCAGCAGCATCATCATCATCATCACCACCACTATTATTTACTGAGCCCTTACGTAAATAGCCC
>NC_058413.1:16212608-16280664 GCF_002201575.2 Neomonachus schauinslandi | reverse complement strand
CAATCCTTACATCTATGAGGTGGGTATGCTTAGACCTATTTTAGAGAGGAGGAAATTGAGGCTCAGAGAGTTCACATGGTTTGCTCCAGGACACACAGCTAGCCAGTGGCAGGCCTAGAGGCAGATTCTTTTTTTTTTTTTTTAAAGATTTTATTTATTTATTTGAGAGAGAGAGAGACAGCGAGAGAGGGAACACAAGCAGGGGGGAGAGGGAGAAGCAGGCTTCCCGCGGAGCAGGGAGCCCGATGCGGGGCTCTATCCCAGGACCCTGAGATCATGACCTGAGCCGAAGGCAGACGCTTAACGACTGAGCCACCCAGGCGCCCAGAGAGGCAGATTCTTGTTATGCCGTCAAGATAGCTGAGCTTCACTGAGCACCAACTCTGTGCCAGAGACCCCGCAAAACACTTTCAGTGTGCTGGCCCACTTAATCATCCCGCAGCCCCGTGAGCACTATTATTAGCCCCATTTTGTGGTTGAAGAAGCTGAGTCCAAAGAAGATAAGTAACCTAGCCAAGGTCACACAGCTAGAGGGGTTCCATCTAGGGGTGTCAAGATTTTCACCCAGGTCTGCCCAATCCCTCCCCATGCTGGAGGCCCCTTTCCTTCCACAAAGCCCAGGAGGCAGAGACAGGCACCTCCTCCCCCTCCTTCTCGGTGCTGGCTTCGCTCACTCCAGCCCCACAGTGGCATCAGCCCCAGGGCATCAGGACGGCACAGTGGCACGCCTGGGGCAGGGTGAGGAGCTGTGGCCAGGATGACCTTGAAGTCCCATTGTCTCACCAGGCAGTAAATATCCTCATGCTAAGTGTTTAAGCTCTTCCAGAAAAAGCCGCATCAGAGGGGCTTCTGTGCCTCAGGCGGGAAAGCACCACTGGGCAGATTTATTCCTGCAAGAGGTCAGACAGCCACTGTATTTCACCACTGGGCCAACAGGGGCCCTCATTCTCTGGAATTATACTTCTATCAAATATGCATTTGTCTGGTTTATGGGCTACTGAAAACTTGGGCCCACCGGATCCTGCCAGCCACATGCTTGCCTGGTTGTGTCGATGCCCATCTTCCACTCTCTGCTCACAGTCCACTCTGTGGCAGGATGTCACCTCATTTGTCCCCCCATGGGGAAAGGCCCCGAGCTCTCCCTTGGGTCTATTCCTTCACCAGGCCAGCCCTGACTGGAAGCCACAACAGTGGGAGAAAACTGCTATTTCCCAAACGAACCTGCAGTAGATGCTATTGGTACCCCCCGCCCCGCCCCAGGTGTTGGATGTTCATACCTGCACCCTTCTCTGAAGGACTGTCCTGGGCTATGCAAGCTGCCTCCCTCCACGCCAGGGGCAGCCCATAGCCAAAGACCAGGGAAGCCCTTTTGCCACTAAATGGGACAGACTCTGTGACACAATTCCCACTCCAGAGCTGCCAGTGGGATCAGGCTGCAACTTATCCCGAAACCACATCTCTGCCTGGCTTCTTCTGCCCTATCTTGCTTCTCTCCCTTCCTTACAGGTTTCTCTTCAGAGCCCTCCTTCAATAAAACACATGCATAAGAATCCCATCTCAGGCTCTAGTTCTAGGGAACACACCCAAGACAGGGCCTTAAGCCCCGTGGCCCCTTACATTGTAACTTGGAACTCATCTCCTGGAAAGCTTCTCACTTGCTGCAGGAAAAAATGGAAGGACTCTCACCAGTTAGACTGTGGGGCAATTCTGCCCCTCAAGTCTGCAAAAGGCAGCAAGACAGACCACACCCCACCTCACTGCCCATTTTAGACAAGGAAACAAAGGTGGAGTGACTTATCCAAGGTCATGTAGCTAGCCTAAGGGAGAGCCAGGAATCAAATCCAAATCCTAGTTTTTCCCTGGGAGGGGTCTCTGAACATCCTGAAAGAATGCCCTGAGCCACACACTGTGCCCATCTCACCTTTCAAGGTGTTATTAAAATGCCACCTCATCCAGGCAGCCTTCCCTGCTTACCTATTAGAATTCATTATGTTTCCTTCTGGATACATCACATGTGCTTTGATCTAGCCCCTATTTCATTCCACCGTCGGTGAGATTAAGGAGTTTCTCCACTTTCTCCCCAACTACATGGGAATCCCTTGAGCCCTAAACCACACACACTAATTTAGGGCCACAGAGGGACCAGGAAGACCATTTTCCTTAAGAAAGACAAACCCAGGGCTCCCAAGGACAGGCTGGAAGAAATTCCCCCCATGGAGGTGAGCCCCACCTCAGACGATGCTCTGCCCCATGTTGCACCTTCCCTTTGAGGACGCTGTCTGGTCACTGTTGCCACTGCCAAGTTGACCTCGAGGGATGCTCATGTCTCCTAGCACTTTGGACCAATGATGGGCAAATACCCCTCCCACGCCTCCTGGCACCTAAGAGCTGAGACTTCCGGACTTGAGGTCAGGAATGGCACCTGGGAAACAGACACAAAGAGGATGTTAACCTGCATCATTTCCTCCTACTCTTCAGGCATGGGAGCATCACCACCCTCAGAATTATGTTGTGTCTGCACACCACCCACATGATTATTTACTTAATACGTTTCTTTACATTGACTGGCCTCTTTTTAATGCAGATCTAAAAAGAGCCTTTTCTCTCTCCTGCATGGGAAATCCAGAATCGCTGTCCACAAATATAACGATAGAGCTACAAATACAGAGAGCTCTGCTCTCTTTGTTAAAGCGGGAGATGGATAAGGGCTAGGGTGCCATGAATGACACACCAGGCCCCAGGAGAACTTCTCCCGCCAGGATCAACCTTGAAAATGATTTCAAAAGAGAGTCATCTTCTCATTCATGATTCAGGGAGACTCAATGCCAGGTCTGTGAGCACACGAAGCCTTCCGGCGAACCCACCCTTTGGGAAACGTTGATTCCAAGGATGTGGTTTACAGGGTCTGGGTCTAGCTTACTCACTGTCAGCCTGCAGCTCACTGAGAAGGTCCCTTTCCCCTCCTGGAGGACAGCCATGTGCCTCGCTCATCCCTGATCTGCCTGGGAGACAGTGGGCGCTAGCGAATGCCTGTGGAGTAGGGTGAGGCTGAGGGGGATGTGGAGGCAGGGAGAGGAGGCAGATATTGAACAGCCTGGCATCTGGCTTGAATCTGTGAATTTCTAGTACAACAAAAGCTGATTCTTATTCCTTTTTTCTTTTCTTCTTCTTTTTTTTTTTTTTTAGAAAGTAAAGTGGGCTTTCTTTGTGTTTGAATGGAAAGCACATACCCTCAGCACCCTATTGTGGAAAAAATCAGGCTTTATTGTAAAAACAATTGTGCCAAATTTAAAGCAGGGATTAAAATTGAGGCATGTTAAGTGTGGTCGTTAATACATCAGGCTTTTTCTTCCAATCGGGAAGGAAGCTATTCTGGTCTGCCCTCTGCTTGCCTTCCCTGGGCTGAGGAGACAGAGAGGGAAGGGGGAGGGGTGCTCAACAAGGCCGATGGGGGTCTCCGAATCCCAGGAACCAGAGCATGCTGGGCATGACATGAAAAACATGGGAACCCGACTTGCAAACAGAGAAAGAAGACATATGGCCTGATGAAGGATCTTTCTTATTCTTATCTGTAAAAATGTTTATAAGCAAAGGCTCCACAAATTTATAAATTTTAAATCACCTATTGTTATGGATTTAGAAAAATTTCCTCTATTTAAAATGAATACATAAAGTTGGGGCACCCCTGGAACAGGGCCGGCCAGCTTAGATACCACCTGCCCCCCACCCCCGACTTTGGTTTTTCTTCTCCAACCAATCATGGAGGTGCCGCAGTCCCAGCCATGGCTCTCCAGCATCTATTATCTCTGAAATCCTCACATGAGCCCTCTGAGGTTGAGTTCATCATCCCCATTTTATAGGGGCACAGAGAGGATAGGTCAGCTGCCCAACGTCACAGAGCAAAGAAGCAGTGGAAACAGGACTTGAACCCAGATGTGATTCCAAAGCCCACATTCCTAATGAGACATTCCCCTGCCTCCCAGGACGTAGGTCCGGGAGAGAAGGCCAGAACTTTGGTGCCCAGGACTGGAGGAAGGCGCTGCGGGGGAAAGGGAATGAAGAAAGCTTACAAGTTTGAGTATGTCTCGTGTCTTAGGCCCGTCCTAAGTGCTGGAAATTCTAAAGTAAAAATGTAGCCCTTTCTACCAGAAACCCTCAGACCTCTTCAGAAAGGTTGGAACTAATTTCTAAGCCCATGTGAGGCCACATGTTATATCCTCAGAGTCAGGAGGGACCTATTCTCAGAAGGAAGGAAAGAAAGGAAGAAAACAGACAGGATGGAGGCTTATCAAAAAGGCATAGGAGTCCACTTCAAAGAGATCCCAATGGCCTACGCTGGAACAAATTGAGCAAAATGAGAAATCACAATAGCATCAGATTCTAACCCAAAGAATAAAGCACCTACCCACAAGTCCATACAGATATAAATAAATAGAGGGAAAGATACATCTCTGCCTCACAGAAGAATTCTGAGGAATATGTGTAGAAGGAATGAAGGAAATGGAAGAGTGCAGTAATAATTGTCACAGACAAGATCCATCCACAGATGCTAAAATTAGCAGGCTAAAGTTTAAGCAGAAACAGGGTATGGGCATAGTCTCAAAGTATCTCTTCTCAAATAAGTAATTATAAAGAGAAAAATAGTAAGTTTAGCATGGAGAATCTTAGCAGACTCCTTAACCAAGTGTTGAATGTACCTGGTTACCACTACCTCCCTGGTTAGAAATCACCCCCACACGCCAACGTCATGTTCCCCTCCTGCCATGTGATCACTGGGGAAGCATATCCTTCTGTGGCATCCCTCCCAGCAAGGCATAACCTCAGTATAATCACGAGAAAACAGGAGACAAACACACACTGGAGAATATTCACAAAATAGCTGACCAGTGTCAAGGTCATAAGGGACGATGAAAGACAGGAAATGTCACAGATTGGCGACTAAGGAGGCATGACAACTAAACACAGTGTGAACCGGGAAAAGTGTATTAGTGCAAAAACCCTTCAAATCCAAATAAGTTCAGAAATTTAGCAAATAATATTGTAATGAGATAAGCCTCTTCATTGTGATAAGTGTTCTATGATTGTGTGAGATAGTCATGAGGAGGAACTGGGTGAAGGGCATATGGGAACTCTTGTACTACTTTGTTTTTAAGATTTTATTTATATATTTGAGAGAGAGAGAAAGAATGAGAGAGAGACAGAGCATGAGAGGAGGGAGCATCAGAGGGAGAAGCAGACTCCTTGCTGAGCAGGGAGCCTGATGCAGGACGCGATCCCGGGACTCCAGGATCATGACCTAAGCCGAAGGCAGTCGCATAACCAACTGAGCCACCCAAGCGCCTCTCTTCGTACTACTTTTACAACTGTTCTGGAAAACTAGAATTATCTCCAAAAAAATTTTTTAATGATATGGTAGGCTAAATAATGGTCCCCCCAAAGATATCCATGTCCTAGTCCCTGGAACCTGTGAATATTACCTTATATGGAAAAAAAATGGAAAAGGACTTTGTAAATACAATTAACTATCTTGACATGGGGAACTGATCTTAGATTATCCAGGTGGGCTGTCAATGCAATCACATGTATCCTTATAAGATGGAGGCAGAGGGAGATGTGACAGACAGAAGAGGAGGAGGCCAGGTGCCACGGAGGCAGAGATTGGAGAGATCCAGCCACAAGCCAAGGAAGGCCGGCAGCCCTTCCCGAAGTTGGAAGCGGCAAGGACCGGATTCTTCCCCTGGAGCTTCCAGAAGGAGCACAGCCCTGCTGACACCTTGATGTCTGCCAATGATACTGATTTTGGACCTGTGGCCTCCAAACTCATGAGAGAATAAATCTGTATTGGTATAAAACACCAAGCTTGCAGTAATTTGTTACAGAAGCAATAAAAAAAACTAATAAAATGGTTTAAAGAATTGATGAGGTTGGCCTACACACCGCCCAAGCCTCCTGGCAGCTGTGACTTGCGGAGGCCTTCAGTTCTGCGTGGCCGGATGGTACGACCCGTGAACCCACGAGAGAGTCCCTGCGCACGCGCACCAGAGCCTGCTGGGAGCCACCGACCTGATGCAGCTCTGTGGGAGGCTGTTTCTCCTGCTCAGCCAGCTCAATACTGCCTCAGTCTCCTCCCTAACATCCTTTGGGGCTGTCCCGCCTGAGGTCAAAGGGCAGAGCCGTGCTCCACTTACTCTCCCAAAGATGGAACGGCTCAGCTGTCCACCAGCTGAGGACCCCACAAGGCTAGTCCCAAAATAACAGAAACAATAATTACAGTTCTCCTTTATTGAGGGCCTATTATATGACAGCCTCATTACTGAGCATTTTCCATGCACCGGCTCACTCAGTCCCCATAATCACCCCATGGGTGGCTCAGAGAGGTTATGGGGCATACTCAAGGTCACACAGCTATCCAGCAGCTGGCTCAGAGTTCCAACCCAGGTGTCTATGACTCAAAAAGCCCAAGTCCCCAACAACCAAGTCACCCTGCCCACCCAGCATCTGCTACCCCCACCTCCTCAGTTGTGCCCTCTCCCTGGAGAGCCTCAGCTCCAGAGGGAAATCCAGAGTTGCCCTTCCTGGGCCCCTTAACTGCAAAGCATCCAGGCTTCAGCTGCCTTTGAGAATACAGACGGATTTTTGGGTCAGAAAAAGTCCTCAGCCTTGACACCAACTAAGGGAGTTTAGAGAACTTCCCACTTCCCCCAGGTGCTTTATTAGCCCCATTCCTTATCCCCAGGCATTTGGAGATGACTGGCAACATCCACTATAGCTGCTGCAGTCTGCAGAGAGGGGGGCCGGGGCAGACGTGGGGCTCCAGGATGAACAGAGAACGGCTCCAGATCAGTTTGGACTGCAGAAGCAGGCCCATGAGCTGGGCCATCCATCAGCGAGAAATTCCCCTCCGGGGGCGCCTGGGTGGCTCAGTCGGTTAAGCGACTGCCTTCGGCTCAGGTCATGATCCTGGAGTCCCTGGATTGAGTCCCGCGTCGGGCTCCCTGCTCGTCAGGGAGTCTGCTTCTCCCTCTGACCCTCCCCCATCTCATGCTCTCTCTCTCATTCTCGCTGTCTCAAATAAATAAATAAAATCTTAAAAAAAAAAAAAAAAAGAAATTCCCCTCCGTAAGGAGGGGAGTCCAGGCATTCCGCCAAAGTGGGTCTGGGAATTAGGAGTCACAGCTCCCTTATTGGGGTGGGGGAAGGAAAGAGGGGCCACTCTACCATCTCTTTGGCCAGCCCAAGAGCCTTAGGCCTCAGGAGAGCAAAGCTCCTCCGGGGGCCAGACTCTCAGGGCAATTTCTAGAGCCTTTAGGGCCAAATGGTCCACTGGGGCCCGAATCCACGTAGGACTCCCTCCACACCATCAACTTCAACACTGTGATTTCACAGATTCCAACCACCTTTCATCCAGGACCTGGGTTTTCCTCATCCACACCCAGGTGGCTCCCGTGGCTGATGAGGTTAGGACTGGAGCCACACAGCACCCCTCCCTGAGGGCCTGCTGAATGCCTCGACCTTACAACAAGCAGCCACAGAGCTAACGCGGGCCTCTGTGTGCCCAGACAGAGCCGGGCACTGTCCTACGCATCAGGCGTGTTCCCCACAATATAGAAACTGAGGCTCAGGTGAAGTAAGCTGAAACTGGGAACAACCGCGGAGTTCCCCCAAATAAATAATAATAGTAATAGCTAGACTTACATATTGCTTCCTATGTGTCAAGCACCATTTAATCCAGATACCACCTCTAGGACGAAGGGGCTACTGTTAATCCTAGTTTACAGGTGGGCTGCAGCACAGAGGGGTAAAGAGGCTTGGTCAATCAAGGTCATGCGGCCAGTAAGTGCCTTCAAGTGCAGGGCAGAGCTGCGAATGACTCTCAGCCTCTGTGTTCCCCACCCACATTGCCTAGATGCTGCTCACCTGTTTCCAGATGTTGCTAAGCCCTATGTATTTGGCTGCCCCCACTATGGAGGCCAAAGCACCTTGAGCATCCCTCTTCTTAGCACCCACTATGGGGCAAGTGTGCGTGAACACAGCTTCCTCCCAACTACCCAGAGAGCCTCTGGTGGGAGAAAGCAGGTCATGGTCACACCCACATCCCACCACCCAGCCCGGGGCCAGGCACAAGGGAAGTGCTCGGTGATCATACTGTTGAATAAATTAAAGTCTAAGTGATTAAAAGAAGGGATTAATAAAGTGTCTCTTTCTGGGAAGAGAGGCAGCCCACCCATACCAGCCCCTCTGTTCTGGCTACCCCAATTACTCCCATTTCCACCCCTTAATAGGATGCCCAGCTCAGCCTGATCCACTCCTGGCTCAGGCTCCAGCTCGGGTTTGCCTCTGCAGTGGGGATTGCAAAGTCATATTGGATTAAGACCTGCTCCAGCTGTCACCCGTGGTGGAAAGCTCGCCTATCATGCAGCCCAGAAGGTCCATGGTATCTAATGGAGATTTGCTAATAAGATCTGAGTTGGTGAGCTTTGCATCCTATTAACACGGGGGGAATGTAGGCCTGTCTGTCTGCTGGAAAATTGCAAACACAATAGAAAAGTCGCTTATGAATATTAATGGGGCTGGAAACAATGCCGAGAGAAATTTTTGATGTGATTGGGAAGCTGGGAGGGGGCCGTGGGGCTGGAGCGGCCTCCCTTCCCTCCTGCCCCTGCCTGTCCCTCCAGAGCTGCCTGGAAGTGAGAGGTCTGCATGGCTGTCACAGCTAGATCGAAAGTGATCAGTGTGATGACCAAGGAGGGAGAACTGAACCTGAGTTCTGGGCTCGGACTCCCTTCCCTAGATATATGCCGGCCAGTCCAATATCAGTTTGGAAGGGGACAGGGCGGGGTGTCTGAGAAGGAACTTGGGCGCCCCCTCTTCTACTCCTGGACTTCTCAGGTGAGACAAGCATCCCTCTTGTACTGTCTCCTGAACCAGCACTTGTCTAGGGCAGCTTCCAACATGGAAGACATTGGGCTCTGGAATTCGCAGAGAGACCAGTGTCAACAGTCAACCACGAGCTGACTTAGCATGTCCTAGAGAATGTTCAAATCCAAAAAGCCCTCAGTGAGCACCCCTACCACCCACCTGCAGTTCCAAAACAATGCACTAGAGAACACTCGGGTGCCCCCTTGGGACAGTAGAGAGGCCAAGAAGGCTGGGCGGATTCAAGCCTGGAATCCAGATCTCCTGACCCCACCGGAGCCCAATCCTAAGCTTTGATAATGATAAATAAGACAAATTCTTTGCCCTGCTAGGAACTCTCAGTCAGATGGGGAAGGCAGATGTTCAGTCTCATGCACTTCTCATTACAGATCCCCTCCAGATGACTATGGCCATGTATTTTTTATCCTACTAGTCAATAAAGAAAAGGCACAAACCCCAACAGGAAAAGGGATAACGGCCAAAGCAGACGGCCTGCAGGATCCGAGCGAGCATGGAGGGACACAGTACAGTGCACGGGCTGGCTATGCACACTGAAGCCAGAGGCCCTTTGTTCAATGCCAGCTACAAAGCACAGCCTTTTCTCCACCAGCTGGGCAATCTCAGGGAGTGACGAGCCCCTCAGAGCTCCTCTTCTGTAACCTGGCGACAGAATACCTACCTCCTGGGATTATGAAATAAAATCATGTATGCTCAGTGTGCAGACCACTCTGGCACACAGGAGGCACCCAATACATCTCTAGTTTTTATCCTTTTCTTGATTTTCCTTTGTGGGGTGGTGCCTGTGCAGCATCCACTCACCCCTCCCTCTGAACCGCTCCTCCGCAGCTTTCAGACCCTCTGCTTCCGCAGGAGTTGACCCCACCCCCTGGGGGGGTGGGCCTGAGAGCAAGGCCTTGACCAATCAGAGTGCGGTATCACCTGGCCACACAGTGATTGGCTCAGGGCTGTGAGTGTGTTCTGACTGGGCCAATCAAAGCCAAACGAATTCAACTTTGGGACTTCGGTTGGTATTTTGGGTTGGTATTTTCGGGAGGGTCTTGCTCGTACCGATAAGGTTGCTGAGAGGGGTGGGTATTGCGCCAATTGCTGCTGGCAGCCATCTTGTCCCAGGAGATGGGTGGCTTCTGGAGAAGACACCCTTCTAGGAGAAAACTCAGCTGGGAAATGGGTAAAAAAAGATTTCTGAAGGCATCATTTGAGCCCCTCAATACAGCTGTGCCTGAACCTAGAACTACTTCCCAGACTTTGTTGTTGTTGTTACATAAGCCGAAATACTTCTTTTTTCTTCAAGCCACGTGGGTTTGTGTCCCTTGCAACTGAATGACTTTGAACTGATCCTTCCATCTACACGGGGTTGGGACGACTCCCCAACTTGAACATGAAACTTAACGAACATCCCTTTCCCTCCTTCCTCACTTCTACCACTTACCCAACTACAGGATCCAATTGCCTGGAAAGGCTCCGGATTTGGGAAACCTCAGGCTCTGTTTCCAAGATGCATTCAACGCCTGTCCCCAAGTTCCAGCCTGGTGTCAGCTCCATCTACTTCTCAGCATGTAGCAGAGGTGCAGACACTCCCGGCTCTGGAGAGGGGGGTCCCAAACTGATGGCCCACAGCCAGATCCAGCCTGCAACATATTTAATTTCCCCAGTCCGTGTTTAATGTTTTTTTTTTTAATTCAGATGTTTTTAGGTGAGAAATGCATCTTCTGGCTTACCAAGGGCCCATGATTCTGTTTTTCCTACACCTCTGAAGCTCCACACATTTATATTACATGTGAGGCCCCCAAAGGCATTTGAGTCTACAACCCCTGGTTGAGACCCTCGGGCTGCCTTTCCTGCAGAAGGACTGGTTGATATGGTTGGTGGTTTCTGGTTTGCAGGGTCACATGGCAGAAACTGGGGGGGAAGCCAGTAATTATTATTCATATCCTTAAGCCCCCAGTGGGATATGTTACCTCTGTTGCCTCTTCTTGCTCTAACATGCTGCAGAACCGGACCAGAGCTGTGCTGAGACCCTCTGTGGGCCTGCCCGGCACTGGTCTTTATGAATTCCAAGGGTCCTCCCTCCTCTTACTCACCTGTTCTCCCTTAGGTGCTGGGCCACACTCCCTGCCCGAGATGGAGGGAGGAAGGGCTCCAGGCAGTGGGGGGCCCTGCAGTCTTCTCTGCTAGTTTGCATTGTATTTGTAGGATAATTACTAATGACACAGATCATTTTTATTAGCTGAGCTGTCTGCATTAAAATGATAGATATTTTTTTATTAAAAACATCTGAGGGAGCTGCCATCACAGTAGGAGAAGGATAATTTTCCGTTTAGTTTAAGAGCAGATGGTTACCGAAATGTTCAATGTAAATAAATTGAGACTCAGCCTAAGCGTTGGGTAAACATATTGGAAATTTCTGGCCTGCTTCAAGTCTCCTGCCCTCTCTGGCTCTCCCAGCCCCTCCTTCAGGCCTGAACCTAGCCCCACCCTACCATGAAGGGAACTCTCCCCCAAACCACCTGGAAAAATCTAGGACTCCAGTTGTGGTGGGCTGGAAGACAAGTTAACAGTCTGCTAGGACCCACCGCAGAACTCCAGGTGCCGCTGATGTTGTTCCAGAAGCTAAAGCTTAGGAGGTCAAGAAGCAGGTGGAGAGAGGTGAAGACTGTCCCATGCCATAGCGCAGTGGTCTGGGTGAGAGTCAGCAGGGCCAGGCCTTGGAAAGTTCCCTCCCCTCTCTGCACCTCAGCCTTCCATCTGAGTAGTGAGGGCTTTGGACCAGCCACAGCTCCCAAAATGGGTCAAGGGGGGAGAGAGGAGGGAGTTTCAAATAAATAAATAAATAAGAAGTTTTCGCAACCAAAGTGATTGGGACCATCAAATTAAACAGATTTCTTTATTTCAGGAGTCCTCAAAACATTAGCTATGTTAGCATGGATTGTATTTCTCCAAAGATGGCAATAATACACAGTAGGCTTAGTGTCCGTGGAGACTTTTTCTCCAAGGGGCATTGTATAATTTGGGAAACACTGGAGGTGAGGTGTTTTAAGGGCTCGCTCTGCTCCAGCGTTCTCTGCTCCGTGAACGAGTGTTATCTGAAGACAGTCCCCTGTTCACTGAGTCAGCCCACAAGTCTTCCAGGACCACTGACCACGCACATCTGTGCCACTGAGCTGCCGCCTGAGTATACAGAGGTGCACGCAACGTAGGTGCTGAGTGTGCCCACCCCACGCCCTCCGTTCCCACTCATCTCTACCTATTTATTCCCACCTCATCTTGCCTGCAGGCATTTTCCAGTTGTGGGAGCACATTCCCCCTGCCCCCGCATCAGGGGCCAGTGTTAACACCCCAGAAGTAACCCTCAACTAACAAGGCATGAGCTGCCTTGCCCTTTAGGGAAAAAAATTCAGAGGTGTGTTCTGCAAACTCTCAGAGGCTCCCCAATGAGACTGATTTCTAGCTGCCCACAGCAGTAACCCCCTGACTAGCAGATCCTTTGCTGACTTTCCTCCCTTCTCTGCTCCTTCACAGTACAGTCATTCTGGGCTCACCTCCCAAATAAAATATTTGCACAAAAGTCCTTGTCTCAGCTCTGCTTTGGGGGAAACCCAAGCTAAAAGAGCCCCTACTCCCATAGATCTTACAGGCTGGTGGCAGAGGCAGCAGGAAATGAACACTTGAGTACACGAATGTATGATCCCAAATTGTAATTCCAGATAAGAAGTGGAAAAACAGTGGAGCAGCACAATGTGAGGTGAGGAGAACTAATTCAGGGAGGTTTTACTGATGCTCACTTTGGCCCAGTCGCTGGGGATTTAAGACTCAGCAACTCAGTTTCATGAAGGTGGCACACATTTAAATTCTAATGCACTGCGAAAGAAGCAATAATAGAGGAGGATGGCACAGGAGAACAGAGGAAGTATCACCATTCTGGGACATTGGATAGCCTGCTGCCTGAGACTTCATCCCACCCCAAGGAAAATCTAAGGACCTCATTCGTACTAACATGTAAAAGACTAATATCCTCTGGGATATTTAACTTTCTGCAAGGATGTGTGGCTTTCTCTGCATTGGTCCTTGGAGAGAGCTAGAATTTTCCTCCCATGGGATATCTCCTGTGCCTTTCAAGGTATTTTATGTTGGCCCTTGTCTGCTTCGCCAATGTGGATGTCCTGTCTTTTTCCTGCCAACTCCTGCTGGGATGGATTATGGCGTTAGAGGAAGCTGCCTCTCTTAGCCTGGAGTTTCAGGCCCCTGGCTCTGCAGAAAGAGGGATGTATGAACTCTACCTGCTCATGCCCTGAAACACTGAGCATGGCTTCCACAAGAACTGAAGAGTAGATCAGGGGTGGTTTTCCATCTGTAAGTTGGGTCTCTCTTTGGAAAATTGGAAGGGGAAGAGAACCAAGGGCAGGACTAGGGTCCAAATGAGAAACTGGGCTTGCAGACAAAAACACTAAGAGACAAAGAGGAAGAGAGGAAAAGGAATGACTCTCTGAAATGGGTGTGCTCAGATGGGATTATCTATGAATTGTACTTATTTCTCAGTGATTTTCTGTTTTCCACATTTTCTTCATTGAGCATGTGTCCATATTCCTCTTAAACAAATGTACTGCGGCGCCTGGGTGGCTCAGTCGGTTAAGCGCCTGCCTTCGGTTCGGGTCATGATCCCGGAGTCCTGGGATCGAGCCCCACGTCGGGCTCTCTGCTCGTGGGGAGTCTGCTTCTGCCACTCCCCCTTCTTGTGTGCGTTCTCTCTGTCAATTAATAAATAAAATCTTTAAAAAACAAACAAACAAATGTACTATTTCAGACAGACTCCACTGGCCTGGCGCAGTTCAAGGTACTCAATAGCATTTCAGTAAATACTCAATAAATGTTCATTGATCTTTTTTGAAAATGGGGGTCGAAGTGCACCCAGGCTCTCAGCTCCTGTGTAGGCCTCTGGGTTTTGGAAGGTCAGAGTTGGGCAGAGCAGGTGGGGAGGAGTCTGTGAGGGCACGTGTCCCTAGAGCTACCATACTTTTTCAGATGCAAAACCTGTGGTTTCTGCAAACCAAACCTTCCACAGAAGCCCAGAGAAGAGGAGAGTAGGTCTGGGTAAATTTGAGGAGGGGAGAGGAAGTAGGGGTGCCCCCATGTCCTGAGACCCGTCCCGGGTATTCCTTGACCGCCAGTGTGAAAATTGTAATCTTGCTCCCACCCCGTCCCCCAAGCAAACATTTTTCAAATTTGGACATGGGAGGCCCAGATTGAAACAATGGGCTCAAGATCACACAGTCAATTGTTGGCCAAACCAGATTACAGCCAGAACCTGCCCCAGAATGACCTCTCCTTGGTTTTGACTGACCTGACTGTCCATCACGAACAAATTGTTGTGGCCATGGGAGAGGATCCGCTGATTGTCTGAAGTCCATCAGGGCCCATCCTTGAAGCTAGAGGGAGAGGTGACCGAGCCAGGACTACGGTCCTGGAAGCTCCTATTAGCTCTATTGGACCAATGTCCCTGCGTCTCCGTGGCCATATCTGCAATGTGGAAATGACACATCTCTGTCCCTGGAAACAGACCTTCTCCCACGGCCTCTCACACCCTGGGGCCAGCAGGGGGCAGAGGAAAGCCAGGAGGCTAGGCTCTGCCACTTAGCTGTGTGCCTTTGGGCAAATCAGTTCACCTCTCTGGGCTTCAGTTTGCCCCATCCGAGGAGGTAAGACTCAATCAGGAATGGCAATGAGGTTTATTCACCCGTCAACCGCAGATGATTGGTAGAGACTGCTGGAGCGGTTGCTAGAAAAGATACTGGCGCTAAATCTGAGCTCCGTGGAGGGGTGATTCGGACACACCTTGCCCCAGATCGAGGAGTCCAGTGTGGCAGCACGCAGAGTTCCTTGTACTAAAGGAGTCAGCGGCACTGAGTCTGGAGATTCGTGTGAACCCCCTGGACTTCCAGGACCTCCTAGAGGACCTCTCTCCTCCCTACAGATTTTTCTCCCCCTCTGCCTGATCCAGAGTTTAAGGGTCATCGGACCAGAGCAGAAGGATAGTGAGCTCTTGAATAGAGGGGCCTCAGGCAGTCACCTGTAGACAATCCCCAGAGCTGCCCCAGGCCCTGTGCCAAGATTCAGGGGAGAGTCTGGAAGGGAGAGTGTTACTCACAGGTTGACCTTTCTCTGTACAGTAAGTGTGTGTTCCTGAGAAAATTGCACTCCAATTGAATTTTTATAAACGGAATCCTATTTCAGCAATGATTTACAACACAATTCTGAGATACTTTATCTTCATTTTGAAGTAATGTTCCTAACGTTTTAGCTTTAGAACTCTCCTTCCTTTTATAAGCACCAAAAATGTTCCAGTTAGATGGAGCCACAGAAACCGCCAAATCTTATCCTTTCGATTTCCGGGAAACTGAGGGTCCAGAGAGAGAAGGAGACCAGCATTTGTCAAGTACCTGCAAGGTCTCATGTATCATTTTTTAGTTCTTTATGTGCACCATGTTGCCTGATTTTCCAACAATACCATGAAATGGGCTTGGTGTCACCCCACTTTACAGATGAAGAAACTAAAGCTCAGGCAGATTAAGTATGACACGGGGACACCCAGCTGGTAAGTGGCTTCGAATCTTCCAAGGATTTCCACTCCCTACCCCATTACGACCTGGGTTGGGGGGGTGGGTGGTCTGCATGACCCAGACACCCACGCACACCCCTCCAAACTCATTGGCCCCCTTTTGTCCTCAAATCACACCCCAGGGCCTTTGCATTTGCTGTTCCCTCTGCTCTTTCTCTCATTTTGGCCTGGCTGGATTCTCCTTCATTCAGGTATCTGTTGTTTCCCGCTGTATCCCCAATCCCTACAGGACCTGGGATCCTCAGGAAACACTTGTAGAACAAATGAACACAGTAGCAAACCCGGGATTCAAATCCAGATCTACACAACTCTGAAGCCCAGAAATCTTGCCATTGCCCCAGAAACATCCTTCTTCCCCTATTTTTTTTTTTTTAAGATTTTATTTATTTGACAGAGAGAGACACAGCAGAGAGGGAACACAAGCAGGAGGAGTGGGAGAGGGAGAAGCAGGCTTCCCGCCGAGCAGGGAGCCCGATGTGGGACTCCATCCCAGGACCCTGGGATCATGACCTGAGCCGAAGGCAGACGCTTAACAACTGAGCCACCCAGGCGCCCCCTTCTTCCCCTATTTTTAAAATTATTATTATTATTGGCAAATAATTTCTCAATAGAAAAGTCCCTTGAAGTTGTCTTTAAAATTTAGTTACTTGGGGTTTTGTTTCTTACAGCATATCTGGGCTATCACAGATGAGAAATTCTTACTCAAATGAAAAAAAAATCCAAGTCCAGAGATAGCCATCAGTCTTGAGGACCCAAAAGACTCCACGTCCCTTGCAAGGACCTCAGAGAAAGCAAACAACTTATCCCCAAAACTTTTCCTGTGACCAGCTACTCATGAGCCTAGCCCACACTGCCAGGAATTGGCTGGATCATAATTCACCAGCCTGGGCTCCCAGTAGCCATCAAAGAGCTTCCTTATAAAAGTCAATGATAAAGTCAGCAACCCTCCATTATGTGCCAGAGGGTGATTGCTGGTGTACATAACTGTCAAGCAGCCCAGGTGGGAGCCCTGGTAAAGAGACAGAGACTGTGCTCTGGGGAAGGGTGATGCAGCATCTGGGGAGTCACTCATAACAGTAAGAACCATGGAGATCACACAAAGCCAGGCACCGTGCTTGGAGCTTTATACCAATGTTGATCCTGCAAGGTAGGTAACCCATTTTACAGAAGAGAAAACTGAGGGGCTCAGAGAGGCTAAGAGGCAGGGTCCACATCATCTAGGTGGAGAGTAACAGAGTTGAGAATCAAATTGTTATCATTATAAAATGTCCCTCTTTTATCCCTGGTAATATTCTTCATTCTGACTTTGAACGAATATCTACTTTGTCTGATATTAATATAGCCATTCCAACATTCTTGTAATTAGTTTTTGCATGGCACATCTTCTTCCATTCTTTTACTTTTATCCTATCTGTGCCTTTATATTTAAAGTAAGTTTTTTGTAAACAGCATATTGTTTGGTCTTGCTTTTTTCATCCAGTCTGACAATCTCTAAAATGCTAAGTGAGATGTTCATCTGTTCTTTGTTCCTTCTTCCTCTTTTCTTGCCTCCTTTCGGATTAGGTGAGTATTTTTTTTATTATTCCATTTTATGTCCATTGGCTTATTAGCTATACCTCTTTGTTTTATTTTTAGTGATTGTTCTAAGGTTTAAACTATGTAGCTTTGACTTGTTTGCAAAAGCTTAAAACAATACACTTTCATTTCTCCCTCTGTCCTTTATACTACTGCTGAAAACATTTTATTTCTATCTGTATCCTAAACATCACAATATAAATTATACCTTAAAGAAAGTTTAAAATGAGGGAAAAAAAAAACTTCTATTTACCCATATGTTTACCGGTTCTGACACTCCCCATTCCCGTATATGGCTCCATTTGTCTTCTGTATCATTTTTGTTCCACCTGAAGAACTTCTTATAACATTTCTTATTGTGCAAGTTTTCCAGAGACAAATTCTCTCAGCTTTTGTATGTCTGGAAAAGATCTTACCGTGCCGCCAATGGATGTATAATTCTTAGTTAATACAATTCCCATTATCTTCTGACTTACATAGTTTCTGGCAAGAAGTCTGTGATCCTATTATCATGTTCCTCTGTTTTTTGTTCTCTGGCTGCTTTTAAGATTTTCTCTTTAGCACTGGTTTTTACAAATTTGATTGATATACCAGTAAATGTGTGTGTGTGTGTGTGTGTGTATCCTGTTTGGGATTCGTTGCACTGCTTGGATGTGTGCATATGTACTTCTCATCACATTTGGAAGGGTTTTGGCTATTGTTTCTTCCAATACTTTTTTCTGTTCCTCCATATCCTCTGGAATTCAAAGGACATGTGGACATTCTCAGCCACACCACCTCGCCCATCCCACCAAGACTTCCTACCCATAGCGGTGTGGGTCTCATTGACAGGTGAAATGGTAGGCATCAGCAGAGACCAACCACACGCCAGCAGCACCCACATTCACAGCCTGCTGAGAGCTCCATCCATCCCCAGATACCAGGGTAGGAAGACTGACCTGGAATTCATCCTTCAAGTCAAACTTTGAGGCTCAGAACACAGCTCTGAATAGAGGTTTTCATGTAGGACTTTATGAAGTTGCTTTTACAAAACAAATTTTCTTTCTCCCATTGTAAAAGGAAGACACCATTTATGGTATGCTAATCTTGGGCCAGACAATGTGCTAGGCACAGAAAACTGGCAACACATTTAATTCCCAGAAGAACCCTGACGTGTTATTAACTATGTAACATAGATGAGGAAACAGGGCTCAGGTGAAGTAACTCCCCTAAGGTCACACAGCAGGTAAACAGTGGAGTCTGAACTCAAATCCAGAACTAACTGACTCCAAACCCATAGTCCCTATTCCCTGGCTCTTGGAAGGAGGGCTGGGTGAAGGCTCTGCTCTCCAACCTGCCATCTGTGCTGGGCCCTTCCCTGGCTTAAGGGTGATTTGGGCGGGCGGGGGGGGGGGAGGGGAGATGGCAAAATAAAAGCAGTCCAAGGTGGGGGAGGAAAAATCTTTCATTAGCTTTTTTTTCTGCTTCTAAAGTAAACATGTTTATTTTAGATGATTGAGAAGGTACAGAAGAATACAAAGGAGAAAGTGAAGGTCACCCCAAACCCAACTTCTGTTGGGAACACAGAGCTGGCCCTAGGCCCCTGAAAACCTCCCCACCAATCTGCCCCATCAAGACTGCAGTTTTTCTTCTGTGATTATTCCACCACCGCAGAGCCCATTTTGGCCTCTCTTTTAACACAAATGCTTCATATTCTAGTCTGAGAACAGCTCACTAGGACCTGTGATGAGGGCAAACCTCTGCTTGAGACTCGCAAGGGTCCAGAGGAAAAGGAGAAAGATCACATGTGAGGCCCAGGGAGGGGGAAATGTAGGCTGCCTTTCCCAGCAGGGCCCTAAGGCTAGCAAAGGGGAGAGGCAGAAGAGCTGGGAAACAAGGCATTCTGGCCCTCTCTCCCTCTCTTTCTCTCTCTCTCTCTCCTTCTCGGCCTCTTAGGGGTGAACCCCTTTCCTCCAGGAGCTGGGAAGCTGCCTTTACTTCTCTCTCTTTTGCCTCCTACCCCAGGCAGGCCCGTGTCTGCTAGCCTCTAAAGTGGGTGGAATATTCACGGGATATTGATTTCCTCCCCCAGGTGTCACCTGAGAGGTCGTCCCGGTAATCCCGAGGCACACACGATTTGGCATTCTGCTTTTTCACGTATAACACTTCACCCCAACATTTTGCCATGTGCCTGCGTAGTTGTTGCTGTGATCTTCTGGGCTCCTTTTTCCTTTTGCACAATCATTGCATAATTCTCCATGGAGAAGACAGACCCAGCTGGCTGACCCAATTCCCAAAGGCCCGATGTTTAAATGGTTTCCAGTCCTCACTGGTATAGGGGAACCCAGATGTC
This sequence comes from Neomonachus schauinslandi, assembly GCF_002201575.2. Taxonomy (NCBI): domain Eukaryota; kingdom Metazoa; phylum Chordata; class Mammalia; order Carnivora; family Phocidae; genus Neomonachus; species Neomonachus schauinslandi. Next base: position 16,261,207 of record NC_058413.1, on the reverse strand, counting down.
TAGGGTCTTGTTTGAGTTTTTCTCTGAAGCTTGATGAGCTAACACTCTTACAGCAGCCACTTCCCAGCCTCTCCTCCAGTCCCTGGGGGTTCCAGGCTCTGCCCAGTTCACCACCTCCCCTAGGAGAGCTGGTCCAGGACAAGCAGGGGCCTCCTTCATTCACTGATTCCACAACTGTCACCAAGCACCTCCTGGGCACAGACCTGAGCCGCACACTGCAGGTGCAGAGCCCGGAGGAAGAAGACAAGTAAAGGGGCAATTCTAGGGCGCCTGGGTGGCTCAGTTGGTTAAGCGACTGCCTTCGGCTCAGGTCATGATCCTGGAGTCCCGGGATCGAGTCCCGCATCGGGCTCCCTGTTCAGCAGGGAGTCTGCTTCTCCCTCTGACCCTCCCCCCTCTCATGCTCTCTCTATCTCATTCTCTCTCTCAAATAAATAAATAAAAAATCTTTAAAAAAAAAAAAAGGGGGCAATTCTAACCTAGGATGATTCACGCTGTGATGAGAGGACAGTGTTTGGAGAGAAAAGAGGGGCTCCTAATCCTTCCACGAGTTTCCCAGGGGTCACACCATCTAGGCTAAGAAAAGAGGAATGAGTGGAAGGCAGCCAGGTAAGCAGACAGAGATGTCCAGGAAGAAAGAACTAGCACAGGCCAAGGCCCCAGGAGTGAGAGAGTGTGCACCCCTCCAGAGTCACTAAGACTCCTGGGGTAGACTCCTGGAGTCCAGGGGATGAGGTGGGAAATGGCAGGAAAGGAGATGAGGGGGTAGAAGGGAACAGGTGCCAAGACCCTGTAAGCAGTGATAAAGGGTTGGCAATTATCCTGAGGGCACTAGGGAGCCACTGAAGGTTTTTAATAGAGGAGAAACCTGATCGAATTTGAATTTTAGTAAACTCATTCTGTCCTCTCACATTCTTTCCCTTACAGCATCTGGGGCACAAGGGCAGTTCAGAAGAGCTCCAGGTGCTGCTGTGGGGGACATAGGGAAATCACTGTGGGGTCTAAGAACAGAGCAGAGATCCAGGATGAAGGAACGTCACTGCCAGGCTCCTGGTGAGACACCTGGCCGCTGGAGGACCCCAGACCAGAGTATGCCTCAGCAGCTCTGAGGACAGCGATCTCAGGCCTCAGGAAGACTGGGTCATGCTTGAGCACCCTCTCCCCTCACCTTATCCCCACCCCACAGTTGGCTCGTCAAGCGGCAAACTAGACCGCAAGGCTGCCTTGGAAACTCAGGCTTCCCTTCTCCAAGTCAGGCCCGCCCTGCTCCTCCCTGTGCAGCGTTGCCATGGTAACCATTAGAGGCGCCTGAGATTCTCGCCGAGCCTGCAGAATGGCATTAATCCTGCTTGAGCATGAGTGGGAGGGTGGGAGTGTATGCTGGCATTCCCCATATGGATGGAGAGCCCCTGGCCCCACTCACTTCTCAGGACATAAAGCCAAGGGGCCACGGGGTTGTTACAAGTGTGATGGGCTAGGGGTTGGGGTTGAGGAGAATGGGCTCTGTTGGGTCTGTGGCCTTGCCCCTTCTCTAGGCCACAGGCTAACCCCTAACCATAGCTGTCTGCCAAAAGGGGCAGGATTCTCAAATGCCTGAGACCCATACTTGACAGCCCTCCTGTCGATAATCTTAGAACAATAATAAAGATGGCTACAATGTATTGAGCACTCACTGAGCACTGCGCTTGGTGCCTCATACGCAGTCTCACTGAGCACCTACTACAGGGCCAGGAAATACATACTTCTTTATCCCCATTATACAGATGTGGAGGTCAAGGTTTTGAGAAGGCAAATCATTGCCCCAGGTCACACAGTCAGCAAATGGTGTGTCCAAAGAGGGCCCCACTCAGTGTAGGCATCCTCTGTAAGAGTCACTGATGGATGTTTATCCAACAGCTACTACTAGACTCTTTCTCTGATGGGGAGCTCACTACCTGAAAAAGCAGCTCATTGCATTGTGGGGGAACCAAAAGACAGAAAGTCTTTCCTGACAGTGAACAGAAATCAGCATCCCTGAGCATGCCTCCCCCAGACCCAGGTGTGCCACCTGGGACTTCATGGAGCCTGGCGCTGGGCCTGCCAGGCTGCAGCCCCAAGGCAATGCCTTCATCCCCCATGGTCCTGGAGCAGCTTTCAGTGGCTCTAGAAGTTCTTCCACAGAGCTGTCAAGATGGCTGATTAATTGATTGATTGGTATTTGGGGCTCATTCTGCAGCCAGATACAGGGCTCAATCTGTGCTCACGGTCAAGCCTCAGTTGATGGCAGGGGCAGGGGCTGTGTACCTGGCCAAGATCAAGGTTACGATCTGTGCCCGGGTCAAAGATCTGTGAACAGACTTTCTGTGTGTAAAGCTTCCAGGCCCTTCCAGGGGTCACGCTGCAACCTTGGCCTCATTAGCACGCGACTCTCACCAACCAGCTGAGCCCATCTGGTTTCTTATTAATCCAAAAGTGAGATGGAGCAAGCAGCCTTCTGGGAAGCGAGCAGCTTTGGATAAAACAGCCTGCCCAGCATGTTATTCACCTCCTCTTCCCTGCAGCCAGGAAGGTGTCCTGCCCTCCTCTCGGCTGTGGCCTCTAAACCCTTCCCCCATGGCCAGACCACAAAGCTTTGGCTGGTGACCAACCCATGCTTCCTGTGGGTACAGAGGGGAGGCAGGTGGGAGGAAGATCTGGGAGCAAAGGAAGGGCTCTGTGGGGGAGAAGCATGGTGGGGAGCAGAGGAAGCGGACGTCATGAGGTCACCCAAGGTCCAGCTGCACCCAGCTGTCATACCTGCCTCTTCCCTCCGGGGAGCTAATTCTCATTTTGCACTCTACATGCCTTGCAGACTATTCTTATTACATAAAAAGCCACCTTTGTTTCAGTTCCACATAACCAAAGTCCACTCCCTGCCCCCCATCCTTCATGGCCCATCTCAGGTGCCTTCCCTGATCCCCTCAGCCTGAACAGACCATTCTTCATACTGACTTCCTTATTGGAGCCATTGGTGGATGGCTCTAATCATTCCTATTAGACTGTGAGCTCTTTAAAATTAGAACTCATGTGTGATTCATGTCTGTATCCTTTATAATGCCCAACTCTGTGCACAGAGCAAGTTTAAGGTAAATGCTTATTAACCGGATGGAAGGACACGTGGGTGGAGGAGTGCATCTATGAATGAAAGGGTGGTATCAGTCATAGGTTGAGCTCCCCAGGAAATAAACCCTGAGGCAGAGCTGAGTGTGCAGGATGTTTATTAAGGCATGCCTTCGGCATCGACACCTGTGGAAAGGAGGTGAGGGAAGCAGGAACAGGCAGAAGGGAAGTCAAGCTGCAATGCAAGCCGCAAAATAGCTTTGGCTGACACATGAGGAGCTCTGAAGTAAGAACAGACCTTCAGAGTTGTTCTGATGGGCCAGGATGGTGAGGCTTTTATACCCCTGCCTACATCAGTCATTGGATGTGAGCTGCCCTGGGAGGGGGCATGACCTTGGGCAAGGCAACTGTCTGCAGCAGAGATAATCCTCGAGGGAACTGACCTCTAAAGGCTTCTTGACACCAGGATTGCTAGCAGTTGAGGCAACAAGTCCTTCACTGTAAGGGGATCTGGGCAGCACATCACACTGTCCACCACAGATGGACATGATGGATGGTGCATAAATGCATAGTTGGCTAGATCAACGATTGGATGGGTAAAGGATGGATTCATAGATGACACTTGAATGGATGACTGGATGAACAAACACCTAGATGGTGGACGGATGGATGGATGGATGGATGGTTGGGTGAATGGGTATCTGGATGACGGATGGATGGATAAGTGGATGGGTGGATACACAGATGCATGGATGATGGATGGACAAATTCATAAATACATGCACTTGTGGATGATAAACGGTTGGGTGGATGATTGGCAATGGATGCATGAATAGATTATGTTTTCTCAACATTACATGTCCTTTAAGTAACTGGACCCTCCCAGTGATTCACCTGCTTCTTCGTTTTCCCTTGGGCAGATTTAAGGATGGAGCCCAAATAGCAATCTTAGCAAATGACATGATCTAGAGGGTGAAGGAGAACTCTCCATCATCACCACACAACATGGGGGGCTCTTGGGGACTGTTGCCTGGCTCTACAGAAAATGCCTGTAACTCATTAAGACAGATGCGACCACTGGCCCATGACAAGCATGAAGGTGGTGAGATCAGCAAGCGAGCAGTCAGCAGCAACACAGACACCATGGGTCTTCTCTGGATGACAAGAGTCCCTGCACTGCCAAGAGGAAAGACAAGTCTGACTAATTCAAGGAGGGTGTGGGGGAGGGAGGTGGGTAGGGCTTCCTCCTTCCACTGAAAGCCAAGCCCAAATACCCCCTCAGGCTCTGTCACACCTTCACCTGAAGGGACAGGACTAGCTTCAGTCAATTGCTGCATAAACCCCTTCTTTTCTGTTATGGGCTTTTACAACTAACCCCCACCCACTGCCCTTGTCTGTGACCCAGCCAGTGAGGGACACTCTCCAGGTAGGCTTAGGCCTCAGAACAGCAATTGGGGGCCAAAGATCAGGAGCACCCATCAAGAATTGGTGACAAGACATTAACCGGGAAGCTGGTGGTTCCATTTTGGGGGAGGTGGGGAGCAAGAAAAGGAAGAGAACAGCTTTCACGCACAGCAAGACACAGCCCATGGGTATTTGGAGTAGGGGAGACACCCATGTCTGGATGTGGGGAGCCCCAAGGATGGTTGTCTTTTCCCCTCTCCCTGGGCCATGCTCCCTCTAGCTTAAGATTCTTTTCTCCCCCTGTAGAATACTCTTCCACAGCTAGCAGCCCTTCCTTGCAGGGCTATGAGTCTGGGTCTTGTCTGATCTCAAGAGGAGGCTAAAGATGATGGCAGGTGGGAGTCAGTGGGAAGCAGACAAGTCATCTTACTAAATTCCCCATATGTGTGCGAGCCCCCTGCACGGCCTGCCAACCTCAGCTGCCATGCGGCCCCAGTGACTAGATGCCCAGAATTTACCTGGGCGAGCTTCCCATCTTAGAGCCACTTTAATTGCTTAACAATTCTTCCTTTTCCCCCCACTTCCCATCTCTCATCTCTGGAACTTATGAGCAGAAAGAACAAGCCGGCTTCCTTTTAAAAACGGAAGCAGCTCTAGTATCCCCCATGACCTCTTCTCTGAGCCACATACCTCATACACCCTCTCTCATTCCCTAAGACAAGGTTCCCTGTCTCCTTGGCCATCCTAGGCCCCTCCTTTGGATAAGTTCCAATTTATCTCCTTCCTGGAACCCAGTAGAACTCCGTACTCCCAAAGCGCCAGCCCAGACTGGAGGCAAGCAGAACTCTCTCTCCCTATCCTGGCCCAGACCACGGTGGCAGTTTTGGCAGCCACATCAAACTCTTGATTCATTATGACCCTGTTGACAGCGAAAACCCTAGGTCATTTTTAGAGTTGCTACTGATGATCTATCTATGCTCCTGTGGAGAATTGCTGTGGGTGCTTCTTTGAGGACACAATTACAGGACCCCTCATTGTTCCTGTTCAATTTTATCTTGTTAGGTTTAATCCCATAAAGGTCTTTTCAGATCCTGGTTCTGTCGTGAGAGGATTTGATCATGCCTCCCAACACTCTGTCTTCTGCCAATTTGATGGGACTGCCATATCTTTAAGGGCTCTAGAGGAAGTGTATTATCTCCCCATTTGCTTACTAACCACCTGTTGTAGCCAATCTCCAAAACAGCCCCCAGTGATCCCCACCTCTTAGTATCCACACCCTTGTATAATTCCTTCCTACATTGTATCAGGATTGGTCCGTGTGGCCAATAGAATACAGCAGAAGTGACCATATTTCACTTCCAAGATTCCATTTGGGGCTTACTCTCTCTCTTTCTCTCTCTTGGAAGAAAGCCATGTCAGCCCCATGGAAAGGCCCCACATTGCAAGAATCCAAAGCTTTTATCGACAGTCAAGTAGGTGAGTATGGAAGAAAGCAGACCCTCCAGCCCCAGTCAAGCCTCAAGGGATGGCAGCCCCAGCTGACATCTTGACTGTACTTTTGCGAGAGAACCAGCACTACCCAGTCAAGCCACTCCTAGATTCCTGACTCTCAGAAACTGTGGAATAATAAATGTTCGTTGTTTTAAGCCACTGCATTTGGGATAATTTGTTATGTAGCAATGGATAACTAATACACATGCATACAGGGAGGAGGAGTTGATAATTAGGTTGCAGGTCCCCAAACGATGGGCACAATACATTTTAAAAGATTACCCACACGGGATTAGCTCTTTTCTCTTCCTTTTCAGTCCATGTAATCTGCTCAGTTAGCCTAGGGTCTTCCCCCCATCCCCGGCCCTCACCCTAACCCCACTATGGAAGGGGGCCAGACCCTCTAGCTCTGTCTTTGGAGCTCTCCTCTCCTCCCACTTGTACTACAGAAACAAGAGATTATAACCCTCTCTTTCATAGCAGGAGGCTTAGTCCCTAGATATGTCTTAAAACTCAGGGACATTTTGGATCTGGTTTCAGGCGACTGCCTAGTTTAGGGTTTAAAAAGAGGGAAAGCTCCTTCCCCAACCCACTTAAGCTTGGAGCTTACTCCCTGATAACCTGAGCCCCAGCCCAGGTTGTCAGAGAGCAATTCACTGGAAGTTCAGACATCAACACAGCAAATAATAAAGTGGTAATTTGACTACCCATTTGCTTTCCTCCCTTGAGGCCCTCATACAGAGGGCTGGTTGTGATGTGAGGCAGATTTCTGGCCATAAGCACCTCTTTAGACTAGAGCTTCCAAGCTGCTGAGCTGCGAGTAAGTTTTGGGTATGTCTCAGATATTGATCCCCTCGAGCCTTGAGGTATTGATCCCCTCAGTCCTTGGATCAGCCAAACAGAGCCCGGGACAGCCAGATTCCAGGCTAGTCACCTTAGGCTATGAGCAATCTCTCAGAGTTTCCCCAGTAGACTGTACAAATATTAACAGTTTCCATCACTGCCATGATGTGGGGGAAAAAAAAGGTCTGCAATGCTGCCCTCTACAAATACCTTTGAATAACTTCCCTACATACTCTGTCTTCATTCAAGTCATTGGTAAAAAATGCTAAATAGTGCAGGGTCAAGGACAAAAACCCAACCACCAGAAACTTCCCAAGAGGTGGACATGGAACCATTCATCAACACTGCAAATGTTCATCTGAAGACTACCCCACCCAAAGAGCTTTCCATCTGTATTCCCTGTCTCTCCACGTGGTCTGCAGAGAGGGGTCTCATGACGTATCTTGTCAAATACTTTACTGACTTTGTAATCCCAAATGAATTAGTGCATTAAGGTAATCGTGATCAATGACTGAAAACATATAAAAAGAGAATCATCCAAGCATTGTGTACCTCCTGATGAATATATAATACTGCCTATGCAGAGGGATGTCAGTTATTCAGCTACTGTCTCTCAGCTCCAAGCCCCTTCCCTCCCAGCTCTGAGATGCTGGCACTGGATCTCTGGGAATCACCTTTCTCCTTTACAGGTTGACTTTATGTTCAGCTCTGCCCATGTGGACAGTAAAAGAGACTGGAATGTGGGAGAAGGGAGAAGGGACTTAATATTTCTTGCTAGCTTGCTGGATTCTAACACCATTGCTCCAGTACCGACCCTTCATTGTTCCCCCTCAGAGGACCCAGCAGCAGCAGCTGGGTAGTAGCCCCCTGGAAATCTGAGCCCCAGCTCTGCTGTTCTAGATTCTATCATCCCAACCTCTTCTTGCTCCCCATCCCCAGGGACGGTGACTGAATCCTATAATTATTACTTCTGCTGAAATGCCCAGCGTGCTTTCTGTTTTCACTAAGGACCCCTAAATGGTACAGGACTTTGCTATGGTTATGGTTTTCTGGGGCACAGTGAAATATTTATATAGGGTCTAGGATTTGCTTCAAAATCATGAGAGGTGGAGGGAGAGAGTATGGTGGGGAGTAAAATAAGACGGGCCACGTGTCGAAAATTGTTGAAGCTGGGGATGGGCATGTTAGGTTCCTCATGCTCTTCTTTCTTTTTCAGATTATTTTCTGATAGTTAAAATTAAAGTTTAAAAAAATTTGCTCAAGTTCTATAGAGCTGTTGGAGGGAGAAATTATATTATTTCACAAGATTTGTTCTTAGTGAACCCATGTTGGGTCCCAATGATGCTCACTTATTTTCTAGATACAAACCACATATGTAATAATCCATCTTCCTATCTTGCATGGAGAAAAGGGTGCTGGTCTGTCGTTTCTCCCCTTTTTTGAAAAGTGGAATGGTGTACATCCTTCACCTATCTTCAGGAACACTGGCTACCTCGTGATTTCTCAAGAACAGGAGACGGTGGCTCAGGGATCTCCTCCGCAAGTGGTCTAGGACCGTGAGTTCTTTGTTCAGCCAGAGCAGGGAACCAGAGCAGAGCCAGGTGAGTTCGAATAACTTTTTCACCTGTCTCACACCTCCAGGCCGAGTTTGTATTGCCAAAGAGAAGGGACAGGAGTAAATAGAAGACAACGAACTCTGTTCCACCCATCCCTGAAAGACATTATACCATCTTTGTTTACAAAACAAATTTTAAAAGTCACCACTTGGAAATACTTTTAAACACATCATTTTATTCAAGTAGTGGCTCTTTTATTCCTGGTTTTCTTTTTTGCTGTAAATTTCACAAAAATTCCTTTCTGTTATCCTTGATGTTTTAGAAAGGCTTAGTTCATTTGGCCTTCTGGTTCCTACAACTGTCCGCTCACACCTACCAGAGTGGGCATTTGCTTTTTAGACCACCCTGTATCCATTTTGTCTTCTTTTGGTAATGGTGCTTAATTTCCTTCTGGGGAGGAAGGAAATTTCCCCACTCTAAGTTCATGGAGAGAGCTGGTATTGACTTCACACTGTCCCCACCCCCACTGGTGGGCATGTGATGCCAACCTGGTCAATAAAAGCATTGCAATAAAATCACTGACCACAGTGATTCATTCAGGGATGATCACAAAAACCAATCCAGCCAATGAGACATTTTCTAGGACTGCTGGCCTCCATCTCCTGCTGAGCTTGAGCCTGGGAGCATGTGAGTCTGGAATTGTTGCTGCCAGTTGGCTATCACAGGAGGAGCTCTTATGTGAGAATGGAGCCATCACGGACTTCTATCCTGTGCCCCATGACATCATTTGAGCTCCTGAATCAAGCCATACCTGAAACCAGATACCCCTACACTCTTCCAAAAGGCCCCTTTTAGTTTAATCCAGCTTAAAGAGGATCTTCTGTTTAGTTGTGTCTTTTCTTCCTTCTTTGAACCTCACCTTTTAAGCCTGATGTCTTTAGGCATCATTATTTTAATATTTATTGAATTAGGCAGAATTGAATGGTCTAAACTGTGTTTTGTTTATTTTTTAGGACTTCCTAACCCTTTTTTGAGCAGTCTTCCTCTTTAGAGGCTTATGCGATGAATCATTTGTATCATTCACCAAATTTGTCTATAATTCCCATCTTTTTTAGAGCATTTAAAATCTCTTTCTAAGTCAGTGTTTTTCACTGTGGATTGACTCTGGTGGATTCTTCTGCAGCTGCTCTGTTTCTCTGAGAGACAGACAGACAGACAGAGAATAGATCAGAATACAAATAGTCGGCCAGCCTTCTCTGAGGCAGGAAATCCTGCCAGGTATGTATGGCATCACACTTGATCTTATAATAACTCCATCAGAGAAATATTTAAATGTTCATCTTACAGGTGAAGACAGCAAGTCACTTGCCCAAGATCACTCCAAAGGTAAGAGAGGGAGCCAGAGGTCAAAAGCAAGTCTGCCTGACCCCAAAGCCTTTTCATTCTTTCTACTACCCCAAAATGCCCCCTCTGGGCTGTTTCCTCCGGAAGACACTCTGGGGCACCTCTCAGGGTCAAGTTCTGAGAAGCAGCCCATGTGGGCAGGTGGGAGCTTGAGGAAAGGGTAGGAGGGGTTGACTCAGTTTCCCCAGGGAAGAAGCAAGCAATTTGGGACCCAGAGGACGCAGATGCCCCAGAGGTACACCACTGGGAATGTGCTGAGTTGCCCCTGCCCTGCCTCTGTGGCGTCCTCCAGACAGCTGTCAGTGTCAGACAAGCCGAGGGACGCAGAGCCTAGGGCTGGTACCTTACCGGAATATGGAAGAGACCAGAAAAAAGGGGTCAAATGTGCCTGCCGCCTGCTTTACCCCCACACCTATCTGTCTCCACACCTGGGACCTGACCATGCGAGAACCTGCCCACCCTGGGTGGATATTACTCCCTCACTTCCGTTCCCACCCAGAGAGCTGAAGCCCTTGGCTGGACATCCCCAGATGCAGGACAGAGATCACCTTCCAGCCAGCGGCCCAGAACCCGAAGTCTGGCTCTTCGCTGTCCTGTTCCAGTAGGGACTCTGAGAAAAGCACCGAGGATACCCTTTGCGGGGAGGGGGGTGTTCACTTGTTAGAGCGACAGGGCTGCTTCTTTTATTTAATGACAATTTAAGTTGAAGCTCAAAAATGAACGTTTGCTCCTTTAGTCCCAAGGACGCCTTTGTGAGCCAACAGTAACACATCCCAGAATGCCCAGGGCACACGGGCCCTGGACCCTCCTGTCTGTCCCAACCTCTCATCCACCTCCTGAAACACTGCATCCAGGCCCCCACCAAAAGAAGCCTCTCTCATCACGCTCATGCCAATAACCATAAAACGACTCCCTTCTATGGGACATCTAGTATACCAGGCAGTTTACATACATTATCAGTAACATGAACACCAGCCCTTAGATGGTGGGTGGGACTATCCTCATTTTACATATGAAGAAACTGAGGCTCAGAGAAACTAAGAGATTCTAAATCATACGAGTGGTCAATGGGAAAGTCAGGACTGGATTCCAGGTTGGCCGACCCTCCCCTTTCCACTGTTGCACACAGTCACTGGAGGGGTCGCAAATATAGTCTCATACCAACTAGGCCCCCGGAGCCAGGCACAGACATGCAGTGGGTGGGTGGGTGGTCCGCGCCCTGTAAGCCCCTCCAGTCACCTGCAGTGTTACACATGTAGATGTCGGTCTGCCCTGCTAGACAGGGAACACCTCTAAGAGCCGGGTCTAACCCCCCTTCCGTCACATGCCCCCACATTCCCTACATGGTGCTTCAAGTAGGGACATAGGGACATCTGCCTTATTTGTGACTGTGCAGCATCCATCCTTGGAAAAGCTTCTCGTTTGAGAAAATGCCCTATCGGTTCTGCCTTCCCAAGTTTATTTCAGAACTCAGTTCCCAGGCTCCCTTGCGGCAAGGACGCAGGTGCAGGGCCTGGGCTCTGCCCTGAAGAGTCCCCGGTTCAGAACTGAAGCCCAGGCAGCCACAGGCACAGACTTCTGTGTTGTGGTCCAGCTCTCCGGGTGGCCTTAGTTACAAGGCCAACTTCCGGGGGCAGAAGAGACCGAGGTTGCAGCAAAATAGGCTCCTGGGCTGTGGCTGCCTTCATTTAACCCATGGTGCCAGTTGGGCAGTGCAGGCCTGAGTCCCTCTGGGAGCCTCACCTCAAGTTTGTTGCTCCCGCCTGCCCATGACTCTGTGCATGATCCCATGTAGTTTCATAAATCCCTTTTCTGCTTAAACCAGCGGGAGTGGGTTCCAACGTTGCAACTCAGTAAATGCTTGGCAAAGAAACATTTAAAAACCACCCATCAAGGGCGCCTGGGTGGCTCAGTCGTTAAGCGTCTGCCTTCGGCTCAGGTCATGATCCCAGGGTCCTGGGATCGAGCCCCACATCGGGCTCCCTGCTCTGCGGGGAGGCCTGCTTCTCCCTCTCCCACTCCCCCTGCTTGTGTTCCCTCTCTCACTGTCTCTCTCTGTTAAGTAAATAAATAAAATCTTAAAAAAAAAAAAACACCCATCAGGGAGCCTGGGTGGCTCAGTCATTTAAGTGTCTGCCTTCGGCTCAGGTCATGATCTCAGGGTTCTGGGATCGAGCCCTGCATCTGGCTCCCTACTCAGTGGGGAGCTTGCTTCTCCCTCTCCCTCTGCCCCTCCCCCCCACTCATGTTCTCACTCACTCGCTCTGCTCTCTCTCTCTCAAATAAATGAGTCAAAAATCTTTAAAAATAAAAAATAAAATAAAACCATCCCTCACACTGGAGGCTGCACGGTGCACTGGCCCTTCCTCCTCTCTCTGCCTCCTCGCTAGATGCCCGGGTCCCTCTGCAGCCCACGGTGTTGTGGCACCTGGCACATGATGGACCCAAGGACATTAGCTACTGATTGCTATATTGCTCCTATTTGCCTGCATCCCAAGATCCCGTGAGCTGCTTTTTGAATTTCCCATCCGTTAAGTTCTGTTCATGTGCCAGGCTCTGCTAAAGGGCTTTACAACCATTAGCTCATCTAAACTTCAGAGCACCTTGTGTGGTGGGTAATATCCTCACATCTTGCAGATGAGTAAACTGAGGCTTGGTGACATGAAGTGGCTTGTCCAAGGTCACAGTCTGAAGCAGCAGGGTCAGGCTTGTACCCAGGACCGCCTGACTCCAGAACCCGCACATCCTACCCACTCTACTCTGCTGTGCCAAGGGTGGCTGGGGCGTGGGCATCTGGCCTTAGGAAGTCCGGGTGCCAGCAGGGGAACCTGGCCAGCTCCTGAAAGCCCAACTGGAGTTGTGGGGATTAATAGCTGCACAGGCTGGAGCCCCAGATGCTCTAATTCAAAACAAGAAGGCTTAAAGCTAATATTCTTTTCTCTCTTAAAAGCAAATGCTATAAAAGAATCTCTGACCACCTGCGGCCCTTGTCTGAGGCCACACAATGGTTTGGACATTCCCTACTCTCAAAGGCTCTCTCAAACAACGATCTTTGTTTTTGCTGGAGAAGCTGGACCAAGGGCTGATGGTCCCCATGACAGACCGACTGCATCCCCCCGGAAGCGCATATATTGAAATCGAATCCCCAGTGTGATGGTTTTTGGAGGTGGGGTCTTTGGGGGTGATTAAGTCATGAGAGTGAAGCCCTCAGGAATGGGATGAGTGCCCTTGTAGGAACAGACCGGAGAGCTAGCTCACCACCCTCTTTCTCATGCCACATGAGGATACCACCAGAAGTGAGCAGTCTCACCAGAACCCGACCTGAATTCAGACTGCCAGCCTCCTGAACTCTGAGGAATACATTTCTGTTATTTATAAGCATTTATGGCATTTTGTTATAGCAGCCCAAACTAAAACAGCCCCCACCACCACCACCAACCCCCACCCCCCCGTCCTCAGGTTTTCTCCCCACAACCTTCACCTTTCAGGGAGGGGTTGCTGGGCAGGAAGGGCAACACAGGTAGGGAGCGCCTCCCACTAGATAAATCTCATCTGTTCTGACAGCTGGTGGTCCCCGAAGACAGGGGTCGGAGAGAGAGGTAAGGCCAGGAAGGCTGCAAATGTTCTTCCTTACAACATGCGGAACCTGTTCTGACACAGGGTCTATTTGAGGAGGGGGTGAAGTTCTGCTCAAGGCTTGTTGGTGTGAACACGGACTGGGCCCTGGAGAGACACAAAGGAGATGTCAGGGATGTGTGCCCTCTGCATGCAAAGGCCAAGGTTAAAGCGCCTTCAGGCTTGTAAACTGGAGACCATGGGCTGAATCCATCTTCTGTGTTTTGTTTGGCTGGCAAAGTGCTTCCCCACCCCTTCAAAAAAATTATTTTTAAATAATTTTCTAAATTATTTCTTCTAATTAAGAGAGTTCAAGGTCTAGCGAGCCCAGGGGCTTGATGAGTACTTGGTCCTTTAAGAGTAGGAAGTGTGAGTCTACTTAGGCAATTTAAGCATGCATATACACCTTTACCAGAAACTCCCTCCTGGACAGAGATTCAAGAGAAATTGTCATGCAGATCTGGAAGGAGAGGATGAGGATCTCTGCTGTGGGGCTGTTCGAGGCAGGGGACAGGGAGAGGGGAGGTTTAGAAGCAAACTAGGCTTCCATTGCTGAGGGATGAATAAATGCAGTAGACACAGCAATTAGAATCAACAGCCTGGATAGATTTCTAAAAACATAAAATGCTGAGAGGGGGAAAAAAATAGAATTAGGTTTTTAGCACAATACTATCTACATAAATTAAAATCCATGCACATAAAATAATATAGGTTTCATAAAATCATAAAAATAAGAGCAAGTGTATTGAGCATATCCAGTGCAGAGGAAGGAGCCAGCAGTGGAACAGGGAAGTCATAAAGAAATCCACTCAGATCACCCTACATGGGCCAAAGATGCACATCGGGAATCGAGAAGTGGGTTTAAATCACTTCTGAGTTTCCTGAGATTGAGCCCCAAAATCCTGGATGGAGGTTCATCCCTTAGGGGCCAGGGGAGAGGGACTAAAGACTAAAAGAAAAAGGGCCAATATTTCTCCATAGGAGTGGCCAACAATGGGCCCAGACTCCCTGTACCATGCTGCCAAGGACCTCATTCCTTCCTTCCTAAGGATAAGATTCACCTCACAGCGGTCTCATTCATCGGCCCTGCTTTTGGCAAGCTCGTGGCCTGATGGGGAGTCTGGAAAGTGACCAGGTGCATACAGGAGTATCTCACGCAGCTCCCAGAGTCAGCGAGCCTTGCCGGGAAGGTGACAGCCCAACAGACCCGAACAAGGGCATAGGCTCACTGAGCAATTCTGTCTGTGATTTGCCCCGGGAGACTTTGGGCAGGTCCCTTTCCTATCTGAGCTCGTTTGCTAATCAATGGAAGAAGAAGATTGAGCTCTAAATTGGCGGGCAAGGAGAGGGGGAGGTTGCTAAATTGTTGGGTTCCACGGATGTACCTAAGGAGCCACTATAATGTCCCGCGTGACCCAGCAAGGCTCCAGGCCCGCATCCCAGCCTCAGTTTACTTTTTGTGATGACCACAGAGATGCGCAGTCCAGGTCCCCCTTCAAGGAAGGGTGTGGTGCCCCTGTTGCCCGCAGTGCCCCTTCAGCATCCACGTCAGCTGCACAGAGCCATCATCAGAGGACATGCCCTTGCCAGGACGGCCCACCTCCAGTGACTGACCAAGGAGGCGGGTGGAGAAAAGCCTCTGCCATCCTGGCCCTTCAGAGAGCTCTGCTGGACCACCATTAGCTGCAGAGCCCCCTTGGGGTGAGCCTGGGCTGTCCCAGCCTGACTTCTCTCTCTGCTGCATTCTGCTCCCTCCCCTCCCTTCCGAACGGTCCTCATCCCACAGGCCCTCCTAGATCAACCCACAGACCCTCCTAGATCAACACCCGGCACACTAAACTTGTCTCAGAGCCTGCTTCCTGGAGAAGCCAACCTGAAACACTATTTGATATAGTAAAATCTGCCGAGAAAGTACCCAAAACAAGAATATCAATGTTATTTGGTACCGGCCAATGGTTATTAGTCCACTGCCAAAAAAATAAACATTAGAACCAGCAGAGGAAATCCCCCTGGAGCTACCACAACCAGTGAGAACAGCCAGAGGGTCCATCATCACATGCCCCTGCCCGATGGGGCACAGCTGCAAACCCTGAGCTGAGTACCACCCAGAGTAGGTGTTTCTGAACCGCTAGATAATAGTTCTAGGGTTATTTTCTCTAATAAGCTCTCTTGGGTATTTCCTAGTGGTTTCATTTCTTAATTACTCTCACTTGGTGCAGAATTACTGATTTATGTACACAGTTTGATTTTTTTTTCTTTTTTCTGCTTCGGGATATTGTTTTCTATGAGAGTCAGGTTTACACGAAAAGCTAAAGTGGTCACAGCCCCCTGAACCCCCAGGGCCTGGCAGGATTTGTTGTTAAAAAAATAAATAAATGAAAGAGAAAAGAAAAGAAAAAAGGAAAAGAAGGGAAACCAGTCAGGAAAGTGAGAGGGAAATAGTAACATCAATCCTCACTAACTGAGCATTTCCTGAATGCCATGAGTTGATCTGAGAGCTTGACAAAGTATGAGCTCACAAATATCTCCATGTAATACCATCAGATGGAAGAAGAAGATTGAGCCCTAAATTGGCAGAGGAGGTGGGTGGGGGGGAGTTGCTAAATTGTGGGCTTCTATGGATGTACCTGAGGAGCCACTCTAATATCCAGATGTTGAGGAACAACATCTGGCACTATGTTGGGCCAGGCGTGGCTAAGGAGGTGTTTCATCACCTGGACAGCCTGGACACCTTCAGCAGCCAGCTGCAGAGCACTGTGATCCCCACTGTGGACAAGGGGTCCTTGGACTTACAAAAGCAGTTCATGTTCCTGGGGTCCTGGAAGCTACAAATGGCAATCCTATGAGATGGGTCTTTAATAATCCCACCATACGCATGTAAAGACTGAGGCTCAGTATAGTTGAATGACTCGCCCAAGCTCCCAGAGCTACAAAGTGGCAGAGCCAAGACTTGAACCCGCATCCTTTTGACTTCCAAGCTCGGACACAAGGCCCACACCACCCGCACCTATCAAGTTACACTCCAAAACTCTGGAGGCCAAACTCAGGTTCTAGCTGCCTGTTGTGCAAGGGGTGAGGTAAGATGTAGCCTGGGGGCCTAGAAGAAAGGCCAGTTGAAACCGACTGTGATCAGAGAGTGTGGCCTTCTGGTGAATTCACCTTTGGAGAGACCCCGAGGCTTTATGTGAAGTGTGGGAGCCAGGTATTTGAGAGACCCCAGGTCAAGGGTGTGTTCCCAGCAGCTCTGAGTGCAGAGGTCCCATGGTCCAGAAGGCTGGGTCAGTCCCTGAGTGCCCTGACCCCGTCTACCCACCATCATAATTTTGCCCCAGAGAGGAGGGGCAGCTCTGTCATGGAAGCCCATCCCTAAGTCAGCACAGCTCTGCTCCTGCCAGCCTTAGGGTTGCCATAGCAACCGTTGGAGGCAGCTGGATTTTCACTAAAGAAGAAGAGGGAGGAAGATGGGAGGAGCGAGAGTGGAGCAAGGAAAGTCTTGGAGGGTGTTGCGATTAGCCTTGTTCTCTCCCCCGTGCCTCCCCAGTGAGGGGGAGAGGGGCCCGAGTCAGTTCAGAGAACTGGGAGCACAGAGGGTTACCACAAGACTTCCCAGGTACCTCACACTTGGGCACACAGAGAAAGTGGTCAAATTTGCACAGTGCATTGGGGTAAACTGGAGGTAACTTGGGAGCATCTATAGGGAGCTAGGTGGGAAAACTAGTCCATTTTCTTTATATTATATAATTCTGATAAAAGTACGATGGAATAAGGAGATATTAAATATTGAATATGTATAAAACTTTCCAATAAAATCTTTTCAAAAAATTTAATGAGAACCTTGAGCTTTCTTCCATGAACATTTTTTTTTTTTTAATATCAGGCTTTATACGTGAAATGCCATACGTAACTCTGGGTGGGGCTTTCTAATGAGGATCTCTTGAAATTCTTGGAAGTCACTATTCACGGAAACTTTTGTTCACACGGTACATTATAAAAAATGTAAAAGCATTTTATAACCATTCAAAAATGTATAACACTTGAAATTATATTAAGAGAATCTAACAGCTCTTCCTTTTCTTTCTTTGACAAATGTAATGTTGAAATTTCTTGTGATGATGTGAATGGATTATGAACACAATCAAACATTTCATACCAAGTATTTCAAAATAATGATGAAGTTCTAATTTGCCAAGTGTGCATGTATTGTTGGAACTCTCTCTTTGCAGCTAACATGGATGCCACTAAAAGAACAAATCACCTACAAATGGGCTTAAGTCACTACCTTACATAAAGACGGGGGTTTGGAGCCTTCTCCCAGAGCAGCTCTACCCTGTAGATCCGGCCCAACCTCTTTATCTCCCCCTTCATAACTTGGCCTGCATTGGACTGCGCACTGGGCCTCCAGGAATGTGAACTTCTCTTATAAGTCCAAGGACCCCTTGTCCACAGTGGGGATCACAGTGCTCTGCAGCTGGCTGCTGACACAGGTGTCCAGGTTGTCCAGGTGATGAAACACCTCCTTAGCCATGCCCAGCCCAACGTGGTGCCAGATGTTGTTCCTCAGCATGAAGACTACTGGAACCACAGTTCCTGCTCTGCTTCCCTCTGGGAGACCAGGATGCCTGGGCCCTGTCTGGTAAGGGGACAAATCATCCCAGTTTGCCTGGGACTGAGAGGTTTCCAGGGATGTGGGTTTTTTTCAGCGCAAAAATTGGGAAAGCTCCAAGCAAACCGAAATGAGTTGGTCATCCTGCAGGGCCACCTGAAGGCTATAAAAAATCATTTTCTCACTGCAAGCCTATAATCCATTCTCTACACACACACACACACACACACACACACATTGGAGAGCTCTGGGTTAGAGCAGTATTTCTCAAACATTCATGTGCATATGAATAACCTGGGGATCTTAGCAAAAATGAAGATCCTGGGGCGCCTGGGTGGCTCAGTTGGTTAAGCGACTGCCTTCGGCTCAGGTCATGATCCTGGAGTCCCTGGATTGAGTCCCACATCAGGCTCCCTGCTTGGCGGGGAGTCTGCTTCTCCCTCTGACCCTCTCCCCTCTCATGTGCTCTCTCTCATTCTCTCTCTCTCAAATAAATAAATAAAGTCTTTAAAAAAAAAAAAATGAAGGTCCTGAAGCAGTAGTCTGGGTGGGGCCCAAGATCTACATTTCTTTTTTAAAAAATATTTTATTTTTAAGTAATCTCTGCACCCAATGTAGGGCCCAAACTCACAATCCTGAGACCAAGAGTCTCATGCTCCAAACTGAGCCAGGAAGGCACCCAAAGTCTACATTTCAAACAAGTGCCTGGGTGATGTAGATGCCGCTGGTATGTGGACCACACTTTGAGCTGCAAGGGCTTAGATCACAACACTAAAACCAGAGGCAAAACTCCATCACTGTGAGAGGATATTTGCAGCCGGAAGCCCCAGAAGAACCAGCAAGAGAGCAGAGACAGGCCATTGAAACCCCACCCCGCCATCTGAAAACCAACCATTCCCAAAGACCCACAGATTCGGAAAATTGTTCTGTGCGTTAGACAAGTGTCATTTATGAGGGCAGATTTCCCATTATGCCTAGACCTCTCTGAGTCAAGATCTGTTGACACCTGCTGGCATGGGTCATTACAGAGAGTTTCAGGCAATGGTGAGTTCATTAGGCAAGGTCCCTGACCTCATGGTGTTTCCAAGATGGCTAATGAACCGTTCATGCAACCAAAGCTGTGTGCACATCTTCATTCATTCCCGTGTCCACTCATTTATTTGCCAAATACTGCCTGAGAACGTATGTTCTAGGTACTGAAGAAGGATGCTAAGTGTGACCCCAATACAGCAGTTTTGGGTACTACAAAATGCTAGATACATGCTAGACCCTCCCGTTTGAAAACAACTAAAATATCTGTTATAAAATAAGAAAAATCTTCTTCAATGCAAAATAAGCTGGCAGGAAAGTAAATAACGCACAAGGCAAAAAATGCAGGGAATGAAGGCAAGAACCAAAAAGGTAAGGAGAGTGGCAGCTGTGTTTGCCCAGAGAGCATTCACTGAACCCTGAGAAACATAGCTTTGGTTTCTCTGGTGTCCCAGGGATAAGCTGACAAAGCCCAGGGTTTGCCCAAGGTGGAGAGTCTGATAGGAGTTCCTCCTCTCAAATAGCTGAGACTTCCAAGGGTTACCCTCTCAGGCTAAGGACAAATGAGAAATACCAACAATCCCCTCCTTCATGGGGACCCGGAGAAGAATGAACTGTCTTAAAACTGAGCACTAAATAGTAAATGGAAAAAGTACTACTGAGAATTTGGAAATCTCAGGCATCCCTTACAAAAGTTTATAACCTGGATTCACACAACCTGGGTGGTCCCCAAACTCCACAAACCAAGAATTTTATTTACCATGGTGGCTGCCAGTAAGTGGCCCCAGTGGCCTGGCAGATGCAAAAAAATGAAAACAAATATTCTTTGGAAGAATTCTCTGCAATCCCAGGTCTCACAAATTTCCATAAATAGAAATCCAAGGAAAAATGCACAAACCACAGTACAGAACTAACCAAATACACAAGGAAACAAGGCATTCTGACCGAGAACCAATAGGAACAACTGACAACAGAACAAACTTGCAAGGGTTTCAGGTACTGGACTTATCATACAACTTGTAAAATAATTATGTGTGCTATTTTTTAAAGAAATAAAAAATAATCTTGAAAATATGTACAGGGAGCAAGAAACAGTAAGGAATAACTAAGCAGATTTGAAGAAGAAACAAAGTTAACATCTAGAAATGAGAAGTATTACAACTGCAATCAAATACTGGGTGTGCATGCTTAACTACAAATTAGACACAGCTGAAGAGAGAATTGGTGAACTGGAAAACAATTACCAAAAAAACAAAAAACAAAACTACCCATGATTAAGCACAAGATGTAAGAAGATAGGAAATTAAAGGGAAAAATAAGAATGAAGGATAGAGTAAGTACATATAATAGATGGCTAATTAGAATTCCAGAAGGAGAGAATCTCAGATCTGTACCTCTGAAACAAATAATGCAATATATGTTAAGAAAAAAAAAAGAAGAAGAAGAAGGTAGCGGGAGGGGAAGAATGAAGTGGGGGAAATCAGAGGGGTAGACGAACCATGAGAGACGATGGACTCTGAAAAACAAACTGAGGGTTCTAGAGGGGAGGGGGGTGGGAGGATGGGTTAGCCTGGTGGTGGGTATTGAGGAGGGCACGTTCTGCATGGAGCACTGGGTGTTATGCACAAACAATGAATCATGGAACACTTCATCTAAAACTAATGATGTAATGTATGAGGATTAACATAAGAATAAAAAATAAATAAATAAATTAGAATTCCAGAAGGAGAAATGCAGGAGAACAAAGCAGAGACGATATTTTTAAAACTAATAGTTGAGAACTTTTCAGAACTAATGAAAGACATCAGGTTCAAAAGCCCAGTTAATCCAAGTAGATTAAATCAAAAGATGAGTACACTTAGGTTCATCATAGTAAAACTTCAAACTCCGAAGTTAATGAGAAGGATTTTTTTTTTAAGTCAGAAATAAAATACTGATTGTCCTTAAAAGGAGCACCACTAGGTGATGGCTGGTTCTCATCTGTAGCAATGGAAACCAGAAGAAAGTGAAATGTTATTTTTTAACGTGCTGAGAAAATAAATAAATGCTAACCCCAAATTTCATACCCCAAGAAGATATCTTGAAAAATCAAGTGTTAAAGACATTTTCAAATATACAAAAATTGAAAATTTGCCACTAGCAGACCCTCAATGAAAGTTGTCTAATGAAAAAAAAAAAAAAGAAATTCCAGAAAGAAGTTCTAAGAGGAAAGAAGAAATCATATGGGTAAATCTAATTAAATATTGGCTAAGCTTAAATTATATAAAAAGTAATGTATCAAGAGACTTTTTTAAATACAAAATTAAAATACATGACAAGGGACTTCTGCTTCTGCTCATGAAGTTGATTAAACTGCTTCAGGATTTTCCCTATTACCATAAACAATTAGGAAAATATACCAAAAGGTTGGGGTGGGGAGAGAGAGAAACAAATGTTTTCAGATATTGGAAAAACAAATAGCACGGGACTGTGCCCCAAAAGAAAAGAAACAAATGAGATGTGCACTATGATTGTCCCAGCAAACTTTCTGGAAACAGTTTGCAGATTGCAGTTAGGGGACAAGTAATGCAAACAAAGCTCAATGGTGTCACTGGGTTGAATAGATGGATATCAAGGTTTAAGGAAATCAATGTGGCTAAAATTTGTGAAGCAGCCTGCCAGAGAATAGGGACATGCACAGAGAAAAAAAGAGAGAGGGATCCAGAGAGCTGCAGAGGGGGTCTCTTTGAATCTTTGAATGAGTACTGATCTGTACATGCATAGAGTGAAACTCTGTAAGGTCAAGAAAAAAAAAAACACTGGAAAGTAGCAGACTACACAAGTCCAGAACTCACACAGAGAGGGGAATAGTTCATGTTCCCACTATGCAGAGTGGGGACAATTCACAATACATGGGACATTGGATAGGATCCTTAGAAGGGTCACAAGTTAGTAATTGGCACTAAAGTAGCTCTGCTTTGGAGCCATCATAATAAAGCTTAAAATTATCCCTTGAAAGGATCAGAAGGATCCCCAGTAACTTAACTTTGTGCCAAAAAAAAAAAAAAAAATCCAATACTCTATAAAGGAATCCACCCAAATCCAGCATTTGACACAGAAAAATGCATAATGTCCATATGCCAGTTTATTGCTTCTTAGCTCTAAATGCACCCTTCATTGTCCTGCTTTACAATACTGGAGATGGACCCTGAATACTTGGTGCTATGCTAGATTTTGTCTTTGAAGGATGCTGAGGCAGGTGGGGAGGTGTCACTGCAAGATCATTGCTAAGAAAGAAGTTTCTCTTCCTGGTTCTGGTGTAGTTTATCCCCACAGCTGTTTAGGAGGCCTAGTGGCCCTTGTTCCCCAACAAGTTCTCCAAACACCTAATAGACCACTTCCTGAACCAGCACTGGCCCCCTGGAACCCTGGCCTCCTGTTGACCTGACAGGTAGATCCTGCAGACCTGCTAGGACCCAGCTGCCTCCTCTAATGTGTGTTTCAGCCATCAAGTATGTTGCTGAAATGGAAATCTCTGGCATAACCCTCTGGCAAGTTTCTTCTCCATTGGCAGGCTGTGTGTTCATATGGCAGAGACACCCTCTCCAACAAGGTCTGACTCAAAGGGGGCAGGGCTGGAGATGTCTCTTTCAAGTTCTTCATTTCTTCCTGTCAACACTCCCTCAGCCCTAGAGGAAGGGCTTCCTGCATTCATTATTCCTATATTCCTTAGAGTCCTCCTTTACCCCTTGTAGTAATTAACCACATTGGACTAGTTAATAATTACTTGCATTAAATTGTCCTGTTCAAATTACTGATGAGATTTCCATCTTTATCTGGCCCTTGATTGATATATCCAGCATGCAATCAAAAATTACTAAGCTTATGGAAAAGCTAGCATTGAGTAAATATGATCATAACCAGGAGAAAAAGAAATTAATTAATAAAAACGACCCAGAAATGGCTAAGAGGATAGAATTCATCATCAAGGACTTTAAAACATTATAAATTGTATACAAATGTTCAAAGATTTAAAGGAGAACATGAACACAATGAGGATATAGAATGGAAATTTATAAAGTAAAAGAACCCAAGGGCCACATGGAGATGAAAAATACAAATCTGAAATGGAAAAAATATGCTGGATGGGATTAACAGTAGATTAGATACTGCAGGAAATAAGATTAGACAGCTTGAGAGGGTAGTGTTAGAAACCATCCAAATTAGGCACAGAGAGGAAAAAGACTAGGGGGGAAAATGAACTTATATCAGTCATCCATGGGACAATGTCAGGGTGCCTTACATATGTATCATCAGAGTCTTGGAAAGGGCAAGACAGAAAAAAATATTTGAAGAAAAAAAATCGCTGAAACTTTTCCAGGTTTGGTGAAAATTATACACCCACAAATCAAGAAGTTCCATGAACCCCAAGCAGAATAAAGATAAACATACCAAAGCACATCATGATCAAAACTCCTGAAAAGCAGTGATAAAGAGAAAATCTTAAAAGTGGTCAGAGAAAAGAGATATTGTATACAAAGGGGAAAAAATTAAGAATTATGGAAGACTTCTCATAGAAAGAATACAAGGCAAAAAAGAATGAATCAAAATCTTTGAAAACAACCTACTTAGAATTCTAAAGCCAACAAAAATCTCTTGTAAAAATAAAGACTTTCAAGCAAAGTCTGGGAGAATTTATAATCAGTCAGCCTCCACAGCAAAAAAAAAAAAAAAAATTAATTAAATTAAATGTTCTTTACTGGGGCACCTGGGTGGCTCAGTCCATTAAGCGTCTCCCTTTGGCTCAGGTCATGATCCTGGGGTCCTGGGATGGAGCCCTGCATCAGGTTCCTTGCTCAGCAGGGGTCCGCTTCTCCTCTCCCGCTGCCCCTCCCTCTGCTGTGTGCTCTCTCTCGATCTCTCTCTCAAATAAAGGAAATCTTTTAAAAATAATAAATAAATAAAATGAAAGTTCTTCAGGCCAAAGGAAAATGATACCAAGTGGAAGTTTGGATTTGTACAGGGGAATGAAGAACTCTCAACAATAAAAGAGAAACAGACCATTGGTACGTTCAACATGAATGAATCTCAACCGTCACCTAAGTGAAAGAAGCTAGACACAAAAGGCTACATATTGTATGATTCCATTTACACAAAATTCAATAAAAGGTAAAACTATAATGACAGCAATAGTTCAATGGTTGCCAAGGGCCAGGAACGGAGAAAGTAGATAGGCTACAAGTGGGCACAAGGGAACGTTTGGGTTGATAAAGAGGTTTTATATCTTCACTGTGATCATGGTTACCTAACTACACATTTGTCAAAACTTATCAAATGGTTTTTCCACTGGTATGAATGTGTGAACTGTCATGCACACTAGTTGCATGAAATAAAATCTTTCCTAATTAAAAAAGAAAAAGAACTTATCAAACAGTATACTTAAAATGAGTGAAGTTTAGGGGCATCTGGGTGGTTCAGTCGGTTAAGCATCTTCCTTTGGCTCAGGGCATGGTCCCAGAGTCCTGGGATCGAGCCCCACATCAGGCTCCCTGCTCGGTGGGGAGCCTGCTTCTCCCTCTCCCTCTCCCTCTGTGGTTCCCCCTGCTTGTGCTTGCTATCTCTTTCTCTCTCTCTCTTTCTCTCAAATAAATAAATAAAATCTTAAAAAAAAAAATGAGTGAAGTTTATTGTGTGCAAATGATAACCTAATAAAGTTGATGATTCAGGGAAAAAAAAAAAACAGAAGACCATATATAATGCTTTAGCTTTAAAAATGCATCACAACAACCACAGAGAAGTTTCAAAGAAGGCCAGTGGAATTAAAGCATATTTAAGGGATTAAGTGTGTTTTTCAAGAGAACGGTAAAGATATTGATTAACTTTAGATTTGGATAAATAGAGAAAATAATTTGTTATTTCTAAGGTTACCACTAAAGAAATAGAAATGAATATGTAATTTCTAATCAGTGCAGGGGAAAAGATGTAATAGATAAAATACATACATACTAATCAAAAGGAGGGGTAAAAAGCATATAATGGGTGAGACAAACAGGAAGCACAAAATAAGATGGTAGGTATAAATTCAAACACACCAGCAATTGCAAGACATGTATATGGGCTAAAAGCTGGAACCATAAATTAAACAAATTCTAACCAAGAAGGCAGGTGTTGCTATATTGACATCAGACAAAATGGACTTTAAGGCAAAAGCATTGCCAGGTAAACATGAACACTTCACGATGATACAAGGTCACCAGAAATACATAACAATTTTAGAATTGTATGCATTTAGGGGTGCCTGGATGGCTCAGTCAGTTAAGCGTCTGACTCTTGATTTCAGCTCAAATCGTTATCTCAGGGTCTCGAGATCGAGCCCCGTGTTGGGCTCTGCGCTGGGCATGGGGAGCCCGCTTGAGATTCTCTCTCTTCCTCTGCCCCTCCCCCTGCTTGTGCACACACTCACTCTAAATAAATAAAATCTTAGAATTGTATGCATTTAAAAATAAAATCTCAAAATCATAAAGAAAAAAATGACAGAACTTATGTGGAAATAAACAAATCCATAATCATAGGATGAAATCATTAACAAACCTTTCTCAGTAATCACTAGAATAAACAGAATTTTTTTTTTTAATCAAGAAAGGCATTTTGCCAATCTGTTTAACCTGACTAAATGGACATATGTAACCTACATTGTCGATTACTGCAGAAGATACATTCTTTTTGATCATTGCCCCCAGGCCATAGCTGGGACACTGAGGCTCAGGGTAAATTTCTGATTTGTCCAGCAAGATGCAGTGAACAAGGTCTCCAGTTGAGCCTCCTGTCACGTAAATCCCTAATTTTCTGCTTTTTCTGGATGGTTCAAAAAGCCTCCTGCTCCCCTCGGGGCAAAGGCTTGGTCCCAAAGTCATATCCGGCTTCCCAAAGCCAGCTCAAGGCCAGGGTGACCTTGCTGAAGGCTGAGGTGTTACCAAAGAAGGAAGAAGGCAGGAAGCAATACAGGAAGAAGGCATTGTTGCCTGCAGCTGTGATGCTGACATTTGCCAGAGGAGGAAGCCTCCAAGGGTCGGGTGTGGTTGGCTGGCTGTTCCCAGCCCCACTCCAGGATGCTCGAAAATTCAGGCTTAAGAAAATGTTATAACCTTCATCACTGGAGACAGTGGGCTTCCCCGGGTCTTCAAAAGGAAGAAGATGTTCTGGGCCCCCACGCTAAAAATGATCCTTTGTGAATGGAAAAAGAGCATGAATGCAGATACCCTAAAGGGGGGAGAAAGGTCAAGTCCATCTAACCTAGAGGTGACGATGACCCGAGGCCGTAACAGCCAGCATTTCCTGAGCACCCCCTGTGTGTCAAGCACCATGCTCTGCACTTAAAAGCGCTACCTTATGCAGTCTTCTGAGTAGCCCTCTGAGGCAGGTATTAGAATAATTATCTCTGGGGGCACCTGGGTGGCTCAGTCTAAGCGTCTGCCTTCGGCTCAGGTCATGATCCCAGGGTCCTGGGATCGAGCCCCGCATCAGGCTCCCTGCTCAGCGGGGAGTCTGCTTCTCCCTCTCCCTCTCCCCCTGCTTGTGTTCCCTCTTTCGCTGTGTCTCTCTCTGTCAAATAAATAAATAAAAATCTTTAAAAAAAAAAAAAAGAATGATTATCTCTGTATATGTAAGGACGAGGGGGCTCAGAAAGGTTAAATGATGTGCACAAGGTCACACAGCAAGTAGGGGCAAAGATGGGACCAGAACCTGAAAACTCACTTTTGATCACAATGGTCCCCAAGATGAGTACGACCCAACTACAAATACAAGTCATCTGCAATTTCACCTCCTGTAAGCAAACAGCGCACATAGAGGGGAGCTGGGCAGGTGGGCAGATCCGAGGTTTCGATGGAGCACTTTGGGACTCTGTGAAGGCTTGCTGGTTGTCTGTGTGTGCCCTGAGCAGGCAGGCTGCAAGTCCCCGGACCAGCCAGGCCCTCAACGTTGGCATTAGCTCCCCAGCTGCACCTACACACACAAACATGAAGCCCACCCCAGTGACCACTCAGCCCACGGCTTCAGCCAGACTCCCTGATGGGTCCCAACCTTGACCACCTGCCTGTGAGGATCTGATTCCAACCTGTTTTCCAGCCCTCGGGAAACAGGAAAGCATGTGTGTTCTCAATATGTCTGTGAAGGTGCTTCTCCCATATCTTTTCCTACCCAACAAGGAGAGGCATTCAGCAGGGAGAAATTCTTCCCCAGGGAGGGACTGGGGTTTGTCCCGGACAGTACCCTCTGGGATGATAAGAAGTGGAGCCCAGGGAGTCCCCAAGAGCACCAGGGAAGCGGGACCAGGAGGCTGGAGTGCTGTTGGCGAGAAGAAAAACGAGTGAGCAGGTGGGAACACACAAACAGAGGAAACCTGCAATGAAAAGACTCGACAGGACGGACCGGAGCGTGGGGACGAGACCAGGAAATAACTCCTTAGGATCTAAGCCATCAAAGCGCTACACAAAGAAGAAGTGGGGCAGGGCCAGTCTTGCCTACGTGGTGCTCTAACCACCATTTCCTGGCTGGGAAAAGGTGCCTCTGTGTCAGCAGGAAACAGTCACTGGACAGGTGTGACTACTCGGAAGGGAAGTATGCTTTGTAAACTGTAAAATTCTATACACGTGTTTGTTCGCTGGTATTCTCCTCCAGAGCGTTTACCTTGGAAATTGTAACAAGTGGCCAGGCAGGTGAGGCACCGCAGCGAAGAAACAGGGAAGTCAGTGCGGAATTAGAAAGAACTGTTGACTGGGGCACCTGGGTGGCTCAGTCGTTGAGCGTCTGCCTTCGGCTCAGGTCATGATCCCAGGGTCCTGGGATCGAGCCCCGCATCGGGCTCCCTGCTCGGCAGGAAGCCTGCTTCTCCCTC
This sequence comes from Neomonachus schauinslandi, assembly GCF_002201575.2. Taxonomy (NCBI): domain Eukaryota; kingdom Metazoa; phylum Chordata; class Mammalia; order Carnivora; family Phocidae; genus Neomonachus; species Neomonachus schauinslandi. The sequence goes on along the minus strand of NC_058413.1, from coordinate 16,233,309 downwards.
TCCCACTCCCCCTACTTGTGTTCCCTCTCTCGCTGTGTCTCTCTCTGTCAAATAAATAAATAAAATCTTTAAAAAAAAAAAAAAGAAAGAAAGAACTGTTGACTGTGGTTGGGCCGGGGGCGGGGGAGAAATGGTGGACATTGAGTCCTGGGACAAAATTCAGCTCAACCCCCCATAAGTTTTCTTTTTTGCGGTGGAGGAGAGGCAGAGGGAGAGGGAGAGAGAGAATCTCAAGCAGGCCCCATACCCAGCATGGAGCCCGACACAGGGCTTGATCTCACGTCCCCTGAGCGGAAATCAGGAGTCAGACGCCTAACCCCCTGAGCCATCCAGGCGCCCTTCAACTCCCCATAACTTTTCAGAACAGCCTGGGAGGGCATGAGCTGCCTCAGGTCTCATCCAGATCCCTAAGAGGCCTTGCCCACTTCTTCATGAAGGTCCCAGGCGAGTGAGCAAGTGGGGAGTACCTGTTTCATTCACTCTTTCATCCATTCAGGCAGTGTTTATTCAACACCTATTATGTGCCAGGTCCTGTAATAAAAGGTGTGATTACAACTGTGGTAAATGCTATAAAGGAGATGTACACGGTGCCATCAGGGCTATAAGCAGGATATACAAATATGAGATATAGAATCAGTTATATAAGGGCCTATACTTAGGACAACAGAACTAATCTGAAGTGTTGATAATTAAGCTGAGGTCCAAAGGATGAGTGGATATTAATTAGGCAAAGAGAGGAGTAAGAGTGACGCCGGCATAAGGAATGGTCTGGTCTGTGCTAAGGCCGCCGTGGGACAGAGAATGGCATTAGCTTTTGTTGTATAACAAGTCACTCCAAAACATAGTGGCTTGAAACAACAACCACTTTTTTTTTTTTTTAACCCACCATTTAGTGGGTCAGAAATTTGGGTTGAGTTCAGCCAGGCAGTTCCAATAATTCAGGTCATATTGCGGCTGATCCTGGCTAGGACTCACTTGTGCGTCTGAGTCAGTTGCCAAGTCAGGGAAGAACTGACTGACCTTGCCTGGGGAGCTTCAGTTCTTCACTTTATGGTCTGCATTCCCCAGCAAGCTATGCTGGGCTTCCTTCACATGCAGCGAAAGGCTCCCACCAGGCAAGCCGAAAAGGACAGCCTCCAGAGGTCCGTTTCGTGTCTCCATACCCACCACACTTGCTGTTGTCACATTGGCCAAAGCAAGGCACAGGGCTAAGCCCAGAGTCGGGTGTGAACAAATTAGGGGCTATAACCATAACAATCTACCTCAGTGTGTTCGAGGAATTTAAAGAAAGGGGAAGACGAGAGAGTGCAGAGTGAAGAAGAGCCTGGTGTGGGTGAAGCTGGGAGTGGGGGAGCCAGACACGCAGGACCTCCGAAAGGACAGGAGTCTTGGAGTCTAGGAGTTTGGTCCTGGAAGCAGACAAACCCTCTGTCATGTGTAGCTGATCATCATAAATAAATCCCTTGAAGACGGAACTGCCCTGGGTGAACTAGTAAAATGGACTTTCCAAGCTTGAGAAGCTGGGAACAGGATGTAAAACACGGTCTACCCCCCGCTTGCTGCCTGCAGCCCCCACTGCTGTAAATGCCTCATACCTTTTCACCTCCATGCCTCGGCACCTGCTCCCCACTCAGCAGTAAACAGTCTTCCCACACCCCGTGTAAGGCCAGAGCCCGCCTCTCCAAGACTGGCTTCAGCTAGCACCACCTCAAAGCAGCCCTCCCTGACTTCTCTAAGCCCCCAAGACCAAAGATACATCAAATGACATCGGAGGCCTAGGGGAAAAGCCTGTGACTTATTACAGTGGCCTTGTGGTTTCTAGGATCAAGTTTGTATGGGGCCCAGTCCTGCCTGCGTGGCTCACACCTGGGGGCACCGTGCTTCACCAATGCTGTAACCATCTTTTTATCTGTTTGCCTCCCACGAGACAGTCTTTCTTGAAAGAGTATCCATAACCCCAGGGCCTGTACACAGATGAGTCAGAAATACTTGAATGAGTGATCCGATCCTTCAACGGGACTTGCCTCTAAAGCCCGTCAATGTTATTAACGCCATCTGTCATGGCAGTTGAGGGGCCAGCTCCGGTGTCTCCCAGTTCCACCGTGAAGCCACCCACCCAAGGGAGAGGAGCCTCCCAGCTCTAGGATAGTCCGAGGCAGGGCAGTGGGCAAGAGAAGGGACCTCCCTGGGAGACGAGTGCTACAGCACCATTTACTGTAACAGGGGAAGAACCGACCTGCCGTGACATCCATTGGAGGCCTTCCCCGGGTGCTAGAACAGCTAGCCAGGGGCACTGAGGGAGCGATCACCTGAGCACTGATGCCAGGAAGCCAATTTATAGGTTGGCTCCCTCACCACAGGCTGGAGAAGCAGAGACCGTGAACCAGGGGCTGAGAGCACCAGGCCCCGCCCGCCAGTCCTGACCGACTTTTCCAAACTCTTCTTGAAGCGCGCAGGTGTAACTCACACTGACTCCCTTTTGCAGAGAGGAAATCTGAAGCCCGGGGAGATAAGCCTTTGACTCATGGGCCCCTTCAGAAGTCATGGTCACCCAGATAGCGGACTACCTTTCCCAGCCTCCCTTGGGATTACATGCGGCCCTGCTGACCAGGTTCTAGCCAATGAGACGTGAGTGGAAGTGACCTCTGTAACTTTGGGGGTTTGCTCACAAATGGCAGAGCTGTGCCCTCCTTCCTTGTTCTTCCCCTTCCCATTGCCTAGTGAGCCATCTTGGACAACACAGGCAAGAGCAACACCTCAGGATAATGGAGCAGTGACAAGATGGAAAGAGCCCGGGCCCCTCATATCTGGGCACACAATCCCGGGGCCACCGTATCAGCCCTGACCGGCTTAAGCCAGCACTCGCTGTTACGTTTGGAGGAAACAACATAGCCTGTCTCGACGAAGCTCCTTTTACCCCAGCTACCTGCTATGGCTGCTAAATCCATATCCTCCTGACTCAAAGAATATAGCCCCGGAGTGAGTTTCCTCAGGAAGCCCAGGACCACTGGGACTGCTTGATCCCGGGGGCTCTCATTGTCCCAGGACAACAGAGCGGTGACCTCCACCCCAGGGACCAGCTGTTTTCTTGAAACAGCCGGGGAAGTTGCTCGCTTGGAGGAAGCTGCTAGACTGCCAAGGATGGGAAGGGAAACAGCACAGCTGGGATCCCGCCAGGGTAGATACCAGCACACCTGCACTACTGGGTACAATGCTGAAATACTTCCGGGCCAGCTGATCAGCAGCCACTGCCCTGAGCCACCCCACCCGGGGAATGGCCCCCCTCCCGAGCCATCCAGGCCCCAGACCCAGCAATTAAAGGGGCAACACCTGGCACAGGAAGGGGTAACCAGGACTTCATCCCGACCTTCATCCCAAGCCACACTGCGTGTTAAATATTTTGAACATCACCCCTGGCTATAAGGTGCCTCATCTCCACCAACTGAGTGCAAATGAACCACTGAACTCAGTGTTGACAGTGATAGGGTGACATGAGTTCTAAAAGCTAGAGACCGGCCACTGAATCACCACCTCCACCTCCTTCTCTCTTGTCCCCCAAACCAGAAACGCTTGGCTCCACCCAGGCCTGCCCTCGGCCCTTCAGAATGTCCTACCATCACGCCCAGATATTATTGCACTCTTTTATTTACAGAAAACACAGATAAAGCATTTCAATGTTCATTTAGCAAATTGATCCACTCTTTTTTTTTTTTCTTTTTGGCACAAAGAAATATCACAGATGGACCCCAAGATCAATCAGAAACCCTTAAGATTTATCAGCCATCACTGGTCCAGGGGCAGCCACAAGACTCAGACGGACAGACAGACAGCAACGCCACAGACTGGAAAAAAATAAACAAGGTCCACATTCACCTCACAGTAAAAACCTGCTCGCCGGCAGGCAAGGGCAGGCCGGGGTGGGCGTTGGGGGGGGGGAGTGGGGGGCAGGTTCTCTGCTCCAAGGGGGGCAGTGGGCATTGGGGGCAGGAAGCAGGATGGGGAGGGATTAGACACCATTCATAAATTAGAGAGAGGTGACCTTTTTGTTTTTAACCTCTTACCTTGTGGAAGTAAGACAGTGCAAAACTACCATACCCTGACCACTGGGCCACTGGAAATGCTGCAGAAGTTCCATGGTTTGGGGGTACCTCTCCTCATGGGCGCCCATGTGTGTGCATGTGTGCGTATGTGAATGTGTGAGTGTAGTGCTTGTAAACATTGTCACCATCCATGCAGAGACCCAACAGCCGTGTGTCTGAATGGGATGAGCTGGGGGCTCTACCCCGCTTCATGCCCCCTCCGCCCCAGTGATTCCTGTCCAAGACATAGTGCAAATTTCAGGGACAAAAAGAGGCAGAAGGAAGGGGGGGCGGGGCCTGTTGGGGGTCGGGGGGCAGGAAGGACACAAAGACCGGGCGGGAGAGGGAGGGGGAAATAAGGCAACAGTTAAAAACGGTCCATTTTATCAAAACTGACACCATGTGCCCCTCACCCCCGCCCACGGAGCCCTCGTCACGAGAAAGGGCGGAAGTCCCGCTCCTCCACCAGACTGATGGAGGGGTTCTTGAGCTCCTCCTCCGACGTGGCCATCTTGTAGCCCAGCTGCGCCAGCACCCGCTGGCAAGTGTTCTGGGCGAAGGCCACAATGTCGTAGGAGAGGCGGAAGCGCCACTTCTCGGCCGTGGCCGCCGAGTTTCGCACGGTGCCGTATTTGTGCTTGCCCAAGGTGGGGTCACCCCGCGTGTTGTTCTGGATCCAGTGGGCCACATGGCTGTCCAGGGGGATCCCCAGGAAACCGTAGATCTCCTCGGTCTTCTTCATGGGGTTCCTGGCCAGGTCCTCATAGCGCACCAACATGTACTTGCCCTTGAGCCACGGGGGCCGCATGAGGCCGGTGGACACGGAGTTGGAGAAGTCCTCGCACACCGTGGTCAGCTGCGTCACATCCAGGTTGTAGGGCTTCCTCCCGGTGCCATACCAGAGGCGCCACAGGCGGTAGGTGTCGCGGAACGTCTCGCTGCGGGAGGCCAGGATGCCGCGCGGGTCTCGGACCAGCTGGATGACCTTGAGGTTTAACCGGGGGTCTTCAACCAGGGCCCGCAGGTCGTTAACCTCGGGCACCCGCACCGTCTTGATGGCCACGTGGCTGCGCTCGCGACAGGCCTCAGCAGCCACCGTCAAGTTCAACAGGCCACACTTGCGCACGCAGTCCCCCTCCTCCAGCACCAGTTCGGGGGAGCCCGGGGGGTCGCACACGGGGCGGGAGCACAGCACCCTGCTGGCCCCGCGGCGGAAGATCCTGTCGGTGGTGTGGTTGACGGGCGGCGGCTTGATGTAGTTCTCCAAGAAGTAGAGGTCACAGTCATAGAGGCTCCTCAGGAGGTCGCGGCTGGCGCCCAGCATGACCCGCCGGTCCGCGGGGCTCTTGCCCTGGGTAAAGCGGGGGATGAGCGTGTTCTGGACGTGATAGAGGGGCTCGAACAGGTAGAAGACGTCCAGGTGCTGGTTGAAGAGCTGGCCCACGAAGGAGGAGCCGCTGCGCGTGGTGGCCAGGATGAGGATGTGGGTCTTGCGCGAGAGGTTGTAGGCGAAGGTGGGGCCCTCCTCGCAAAGCCGCTCGGCCAGCCCCGCCTCCGCCAGCCCCGGGCAGGTGTGGAAGGACTTGGCGGTGAAGGTGCGAATGGCGGTGTACTGTATGGCGATGGAGGCCAGGGCAAGGAGGAGGACGGCCTTCCAGGAACATTGCATGGCTAGGCACCTTCATGGGGCTGCTTCTCCACCATGCGAGGTCTGCGGGCAAAGGTGGGCAGCATTCAGGGAGCAGCCTGCCGCGGGATGCATCACTGCGCCAGGGGCCCCAGCCTGCTCCCTTGGACGGGCTGGTCTCCAGGGGGTCCCCAGACCTACCGGATTCCCTGCCCGATGCTCATACATGCGCCTAAGGACTGAGCAGCTTCTAAGCTAGACTTTACATTCTCTGGGGACTCCTGGGAGCTTCTGGGACCGAACAAATTGACTCCCCACATGCAGAGTTTAACGAATGCTGCAGGGGACTTCCATCATGAACCTGGAGTTCCTTAGTGGGGCCCCACTGTGCAAGAAGCTAACTTCCCCAGTTCACACACTCAGGGACCCAGCAGTTCCTGCCTCGAGCCATTCTCCTGCCACTGCCTGTCACCCCTGCCAGCACCTCTGGGGCCCACCTGCATCTTCCACCCCCACGAGCAGGCACCAGGTTCCCCACTGGGCATCTTTCCTCCATCCCCTGCCCACCCCAGGAGGAAAAAGAGCTCCTGTCAGATGCACACCATGAGGATCCGTGCACTGGGCCAGGAGAGGGGGACAACTTGTCAAGCCCACCACACCAACTTAGGGGTGCAGGTGACCAGTTACGCAGATGAGGACTTCTGGGACCCCCACGATCAATGAGAGTCAACTGGCCCAGAGCAGAGAAAGGTCCAGGGGCTGCTGAAAAGCATCCTTTCCCAGGCCCCAAGCACCCTCCAGGTTTGCTCCTGGCCACTGGGGCAAGGGGCAGGTGGGGGGCAGATGACCCCCACTGACAACAGAGTGAACTGGCTCCTGGGGGGGGGCGGGGGGGGCCCACCCCAGCTAGTCCTCAAGGGCCTCCACCATTCAGCTCTCAGCTCTCTGCCCACAGAGCAGAATCTGCCACATATGACCCAGCAATGGCCCCAGAGAACCAGGCAGGATGGAGAGAAGATGAGGGGGTGCAGCAGAAGGGGCATCTCAAGGAATGGAGAAAGCAAAGGTGGGGGCAGGGCAGGGGGGCAGGGGCAGGAGAGCAGGGAAGGTCCAGAGCAAGGTGCCAGCCTGAGCATCTGGAAGTCGCCCCCAAGAGAGGCTGGCTCAGCTCCCGGGCCCTGGCGGAGGGCTGGGGCTGCTCCCAGAGTGAAGGCAGGAAGGGCTCCACCACTCACCAAAGAGGGGCTGCTCCGAGCTGGGGAGTCCGCAGCTGCCAGGTCTCCTGGCCTAGCTGGCAGTCCCAGCCTGTGCAGAGGCCCTGTGAGCAATAGACTGTAGAGAGAGAGGGAGGGGAAGCGTTCTGAGTGGGGGAGGTCGGTGTGTCAACATCGCCCTTCCCACCCCTTCCCTCCTATGTCCTGTGTCCTCACAGACTGCCCCCCCAGGGCCGGCTGACAAGGGCCCTGGTTGCTCTCCCAGATCTATCACTGATTCAGGGCTCCAGCTATCCCAGGGCCACCTTTTATCCCCTGGGATCTAGCCCCCTGACTCCTGAGCCCTCCACCCACCTCCCCCACCCCCTACCCATCCCTTCCTGGCAAGTCCGAGTCCCTCACACCAGGACCCAGTGGGCAGGGAGCTGGCAAGCCTGCACCCCCAGCTGACCAAGAGTTGGTGCCCCACACAGGCAACCACCCCGGGGAGGACCCCGCACACCCACCATCCAAGGGTGTTGCAAAGAAACCTACTGGCCACAAATACCTTGAGGCCTCCCTAGCTCGGTTCAGCTCTGGTGACCAGACTGACCCAACCAGACAGTGCTCGGCACCCAACCGTGGAACGGTGTCAGTCAAAGTTATTCCAGAAAACTAGGCCGGAGCACAGCCCCGACTGGCCCTGCATTTCAAATCAACAGAACAGCCTGACCCTTCAAAATTTGACTTTCTCAGTGACTCCCCAAGAGGGGTTCGGTGGAAGTCAACAAGGCAGAGGGGCTCACCCCAGACCTCCAGGTGGAAATGGCAGCTCCGTCTAGATAGCCCAGACACCGAGGCCCGCTCGGAAGGGACAGCTGGGGCGGGAGGCTCTTCTTCCAACCACACCAGAGAGGAGAACGGCTACCTAAAACTCAAAGCAAAAGTGGACCAGGGAGCATTCCTGACTTCGATGCTGTCCGCAGATTCTAAGTTAAAACACCAAGACCGTAGCATTTTTTCGGTTAGCATCCGTCGAGTACTTCCTAAGCCCTTTACCTGCATTCACTCATTTATTCCTCACAGGAGCTTCATGTGGAAGCCAGGATTAGCTCCATTTCACAGGCGAGGAAGCTGAGGCACAGAGAGTGGGGTGACCTGCCTGAGCTCACATGCTTGGTTTAACGCACATCTCACAGGTTCCCCAGAGCCCACGCTCTTTCCCTCTGAGGAGATTTGACCTTGTTCCTCCAGCTTACATGCACTTGGCCTTCAAACATGCATTCGATTAATGTCCCGGGCCTGTGTGTAAATTGGCAAGAGAGAGACCAGGTATTACAAGGGTACAGACGATCTTTGCTGTCTGGCCTTGTTGATCAAGGTCTTGTTGATCAAGGCTCATGGCTGAGGCGATAAACTTGTGCTTTGTGAATATTCTTCCCACATCCCGCTATTTGGCGTGACTCCTTTGTGGGAGTGGTTCGTGGATCCTCACTTCCCAAACCCGCTGTGCTGCCTGGCTCAGCCAACTCCGAACACCACGCTATTCCTTACAGCCTCCTCTGGGAGGTCAGGGTTCTCACTCCCATTTTTTAGATGGAGAAATTGAGGCTCACAGACTAAGCAAATGTGCAGAAGCAAATAAGGAATAGCAGAGACTCGAATCCCTCTGTGTCAGACTCGTAGGCCAGTGCTCTGGCCCCTTTACCATCAGCTTAGCGAAGAAGAAACAGAGCTGAAGCAGTCTGGTTGCCTCTGGAAGGGGCGCAGAGCTTGAGCTGAGATGACAGTGAGCCAGCTGAGGCTCTGGATCCTAGGAGTCCTATTTTAAGTCTGAAACTCCACTCAATACCTACAGGGAAGAGTACCATGTCACCAGGTGGCAGTAAATATGGGAAGGACACAGTCTAGACTCTTAGGAACCTCAGAGAAAACCAGAGCCCTGACCACACCCCTCATCCCACCCCTACCTCACCCCAGGGCCACAGAGAATACTGACTTCATCAAAAGGGTTCGATGAGGTGACCAGAGAAAACTGCCTGTCTGCATTAAATTAGATTCTCCTGCAAAACACAGGCCCACCCTGCCTAAGTGCCCCAAAACAAATGCCTCTAAAGACAGGTAGGGAATACCATTAATAATAGTGTAGGTAATATTTTTAAGTTATTTAAGTAAGGGTCTACAGTTGCAACGCCCCAATGCACATCATTAGGATGGACTCTCTTTGTACTTATTCATAAAGATCTGTCAGATATCGAGCATGATCCAGGCACCGTTCTAGGAATTATGGGGGCGGGGGAACATGAAGGAAGCAAGCACTTACTGGGCATTCATGATGTTTATCCCAGGGGGGATCACAGATTAGGGTACAAGGTGGAGTGAAAAACACCTCTCGCCCTCACACTAACCCTGTGTGGTTGATGTTGTCATATCCCCATTTTACAGATAAGGAAGCTGAGGCTCTGCAAGGTTAGATGAATTTCCCCAGCTCACACTCCTAGTAAGGGGTACAGCCAGGATTCCAGCCCAGGCAGTGTGCTCTGGAGGCCATGCTTGAATCCTCCTCCTTGACCCACTACATTTAATCCCCTTTGGTCTCCACCGAGACGGGAAACAGAAGGCTGAAAGAGATTTCACTAACTCAAAGATTCTGGTACCAAAAGGAGAATTCACCCATCCAGGGGAGCATTTAAGTTTCTCTCCCTACCACCTCTCCCCACCCCAACCCAGAGAAACTTTTAAGGCCAGGATTCCAAACTGCTGCCTTGGCTAATAAATCAGGACTAACTGAAGAATCTCGATGGTATAAATCCCTAAGAAAGTGGGACTCGGGTTTACAAGGTATAGTCTGAGCATCCACGAGGGGACTGTGTCCAAAGGCCCAGCCACAGGCCATCCCCCTGCCTCCCAGGAGGGCAAAGCGAGGGCATGGGAACAGGAAGACGAAGAAAGTCAGACCCTCCTAGAAATGCCGCCAGCCTGGCAGAGCTGGGCTCAGGACTGGCCAAGCTTCCTTGGTATGCTGGAGGCATCTGCCCTGGAAACCAGAGGCCCCAGGGCCAGGTCCCAATGTTCCCAGGGGAGCTCTGGCCACTGCAAGGAACTCTTCAATGCCCTTGTCCTCCAAGCCAACCTGCAAGCCCCACGGCCCCTCCCTGGGCTTTGAGCAGCCTTTGGTATGACCTTCCTCCATCTCTGGGTAGTCAACATCCAGATAAGCCTTAGACAGAGGAGCCCAGAATCTGTAACTTGTGTTGGAAGGCCGGGGAGTTGGTGAACTCCCAGCAGAAAGCTCAGATTTCAGTGTCAGCCACGTTCAGATTAGGGCACAGGGTGGGAGTGAAAAACACCTCCCCACTGGAGAACTGGAATTCAGACCTCAGGGCTCAAGCCATGGAACCACACCCACCCGGATATCACTTAGCAGGTGTGTGGACCTGGATTCACTAGCGGTCTCTGAGCCTCAGTTTCCCGACCCATAAAATGGGTATAACCATAGTAGCGGTTGCAAGAATTTAAAGAATTTGAGGCATTTAGTCAATGCCAGGCATAGAATACGACACAGCCTCCTGCTTGGGACATGGGCTCTGGCAAAAGCCCCACTGATGGCCAGGTTTCTGAATCTCTCCGGGCCTCTGTTTTCTCACCTGAAAAATGGGGATCATTTTAACATTGTGAGGACTCACATTTAACATTGTGAGGACTAATTAACACAGTGCCCAGCATAAAGTAAGCACTCGATAAATGTACACGACTGTTATCATCATTAAATGTCTTGTCCGCTTTGTGTCTCGCGTAAGTACCTGAGAACAGATCTCACCGACTCTGACAGTGAGACAGACCCTCCTCCTGGCTGCGGTGCCCAGACCTCCGCCTGGCAGGCTTCTGCTCACTGCCCCTTCTTCCTTCCGCTCCTCTCCCAGCCTGAGAACTTTCTGCAGCTGAGCCACCTCAGCGGCTTGCCTGCTGCCCTCTAGTGGCCACATCCTGCAGCACAGCCTCTTAGCCCTGCGTTCTTGGCTGGGTTCGGAATTCAGGGCCTCTAGCTGTGGCCTCGTGTGAGGATTCAGCCAGCGGAGGTGATGTTGCAGGATGCCTTGAGGTGTGGTGATGACACCCCCACCCGAGCTGTGGCCTCTGCTCTGTGCACCCTCTCTTCTTCACCCACACGCCAAGAGGCAAGCAGCAACACGCAGCCTCACCTCATCCAGAAGGCCCGTCCTCCCAGTCTCATTCCTCATCCCAGAGGAAGGAACACTGAACTTAATATCACAGGCAGGAACGGCCTCTGCTTTCTCTGGCTGGGTGACCTTGGACTCATCCCCTGGCCCCTCTGTGCCTCGATATTTCCATAGATCCAGCTACTCTAAGGGCCTCCAAGCTCTGACCACTGGGGTTCTCTGGTCCCAGGAAGGCACCATGCTCCATTTTCAGAGTCAAGACCCCCCTCACTGCTGGCAGGGGGATGCTCCTTTGGGAGCGGGAAAGCCCCAGTCATCCTCCAACAAGATAGCTGGGCTGGCAGCTGGGCCCCATCCCCTCAGCCCAGTCCACGGCAGCCCCCATGGGGCCCAAGAGCCAAGGGGCTCCGCCCTCTGCTGAGTTAGCCTCCCCCCCCAGCCTCAGCTTCCACTCTATAAAACCCCATCCAACCCAGAGCTGTGGCTTTGGCCTTTTCTGGGCCACAGGCCCCTTGGAAAGACATGGTCCCTCTTTCCAGAAAGATTCATTTGTATCTACAACTTTACACACAATCAGAAGGCTCCTGGACCCCCTAAAGCCCACCCATGGGCACCTCAGAGGCTTCAACCCCTTTACGAGCAGTATTCTCCCCTGCCCTAGGATTTTCTTTTCAACTGTCCGTTCCAGGGAAGCCTCTACAGATTTGTATACACTGAATGCAGAGCCATCGCCCAAGATAAAAAAGCTAGAGCCAGAAAACACATGTGCAAGGGTAGGTTGCTACTTCTTGTTTTTAAAAAGGGGATGCGTGTGGGGGGGAGTATTTATATACATGCATATACAACCACTGATCTGGTAACCCCAGCTGCCCCAGTAGGAGGGGCGAGGAGACGGCGGTGGGAGGAAGGCAGCTCACACTGAGCCTCTCAGTTCCATTTGAGTTTATTAACTTTCTGGGAGAGAGCAAAGCGACCCCATGCAAGACCTGGAGGGGTGGGGCACTGAAATCACACTGGCAACTCACTGTGCCTCCTAATCTGCCCCCCAGGGCACTGCCAGCTGGCTCTCCCCTCCCCCACTTCCAAGGCACCAGGGTCAAAGTCACTACCTTTCGGCCACAATTGGGCTCTGTCTGCTCAGGCAGGCGGCGAAGGACAGCAGTCAGTGGGTGCTGCCGAGAAAGACAAGGCAGGAGCTGAAAAAGAGGGAGACCTCCCAGGGGACGTGGGGCTTCAGAGAGGAACGGAAGCCTGAGTTGGGGAAATGACTCCCCTCCCCACTTTTTCTTCCTAAAAACAGCTTGTGGAACTCTGAGGAGATAGGGAGGGCAAAGAATAAAGATCCTGAACATGTGATTTCCAACCAGCCTCAGGAGCCAGTACGGAGGGGCCCTAGGCCCCCGAGCCCCAGGAACTGGAACAAGGGGCAGGGGGAACAGGATGGGGAGGAAGGAGTTGGCAAACAGGCCTCTGGGAGAGACTGCAGAAAGGAAGTGCTTAATCCCTGGGTCTGCGGTAAGCGGTAGCCAATGCTGACCCACCAGAGATGTTTGTTTAGTTAAAGCTAAAACATATAAAACAGCAAGGTTTTATTTTTCTTCCTTAAAAAAAAAAAAGTGAGGTCGTGAAATGAGGTAAGTGAAAAACAAGGGTATGAAAGTGCAAAAGAACTAGAAGCCAGATTAGCATACAAGAGCCAAGACACTTCTGGGCTACCCAGATGGATCAGAGCTACCTGGTGGCCAACGGGAAAAGGGAAATATTTCATTTCATGTTCCATAGGATCCATGAGATGAGAATTACACCATCTGCTCAAGAGATGCCCAGCTATTCCTGGTACTGAATCCACAAAAGATTTCTCCCGAGGGGTCTCCTAGAGAGAACCCTGAGCACAGCCTGCCATTCTCTATAGCTCATACCTAATAAGCCCGAGGACAAATTTCATGGGGCTGTGTTCCAGAACAGCCTTCAAGGTGAGCAGTATGCCAGCACATAATTCAGCCAGTGCAACCTTCCAGGGAAGGAGATCCCATGGGGTCCAGAATCAGCCTCTGTGGTCTGGGTCAGCCCAGGGGAGATAGGAGGTAATAGTACTTCCCTTTGGGGTGATGCCCCCACAAGTTGAAACACTGGGAGGCCTGCGGACCTTCTCCCCAGAATCTGCACCAACACAAACAGGGTGTTTGTATACAGTCTTTAGAGTCCCCGGGCCCTGTATCTACCCACGGACCCCATAGGCAGAACCCATAGTTCCTTCAGGCACCTTGAGTGGGGCAAGTTCTCACAGTCATGGTTCCAGAAAGTGACTGACTGTCCACCAACTTTTCACCCTCAGCAGAGACACTCAGCTGCCTCTTAGGAGCTCTGGTATCTCCAGAGCAGATCCCTCTGATGTCCACACATAATGACACTGGAGATCCCCTGGGTGCCTCAAGCGTCCTTGAAAAGTTACCCACAGGTGTAACTGGGTGGTATTTGGGCATCCCAGCTGTGGGGCCGGACAGGCCTGGGTTTGAACCCCACTGCTACGGCTTGATGGCTACGAGACCCCGAGCGCGGCACGTAACTTCTGTAGACCTCAGTTGCCCTTATCTGTGAAGCGGGAAAGGTAGTCACAGAACCTTCCAAATATTTGGGTTGTGAGACAGCCAAGAAACATCAAGAACCTAGCACAGTGCTGGGCACAGAGCACGTGCTCATTAAGTAAGAACCAGGAGTGTGATTTTCAAGGGCTACTCAAGCCTACAGACCAGCTGTAATGGACTGAAAATGTTTAAGGAAGTGAAAACAGATGCCCCAGCCTCCTCCACCGAAGCTCAAACAGCCTGTGTGGTTGGACACACTTGTTGTCGGGGTGGCAGAGACTGCCTCGCGGTCCTGCTGTGGGCCCAGCGGGTTGGCGGGGTCCTGGCCCGACCCGAGCAAAGTTTTCCCCAGCAGTGGGGAGAGTGACTGACCTCCTGGCACAAGGGCCCAGTGTGCCCGGCGCCTCACAGAGGAGGAGGACGGATGAGTCAGAAGGGCCCGGTTCCCTCAGGCGGGTCCTACCACAGCCTGGCCTCTGGTAGGCGGGCCCTTCTGCCCCGACACTGGGACACTGGGCGGAAAGGCCCCGGTTTCCTGTCCCCCACCACCACCACCCCTCCTCAGCAGCCACAGCCAGAGCCCGAATAGTACCGAGGCTCCACCCCCTGGATACCGGGGCTTCGGCCCATCCTCCCAGCTTCTGCTGGAGGGGCTGGCAGGGGGGCCATCTGTCCCCAGACGCTGGAGTCTCCAGCCTCCTCCCCAGCTAGCCCCTGGGGAGGAGGGCTGGGCATGGGAGAGGCTCACCTGAGCCTCTCACACAGGATGGAGGGGGCTGTGGGAGCCCATACCCAGAGATGACCCCGGTCCTGGCTCACCTCAAGTGGGTGCTACCCACGGGCACCACTGCCATCCTCCACAGATGAGGAGCGGTGAGGCATGGACAAATGAGGGGGTCGGTCTAGGTGTGTGCAGCTGGTCTGTGGTGGGGTGCAGATTCGAGCTCAGCTCTAAGGACCCCCAAGCTCTGGCCCTAACCACAATACATAAGCTCCCAGGCCATGCCCGCGAGTAAGAGCATCACCCTGCACCTGGAGACTAGGGCAGGGACAGGGTGTGCCAGGGCCAAGATGGCCGCCAGGGTCCCGGGCATCCACTCTGACCCAGACCTGGGCTCACCCAACACCAGTTGACCATCTCTAAGGATCAGGTCCCCGGGGTGTCAGTCGGAGGGATGGGGGCTGCCTAAGGCCCTGCCTGCCTGATTCCCTGGCACCCCAAACAGGTCTGTGCCACCTCACCACTTCCCAGGGGGCTCTCCCTCCCCAGCTGAAGGACAAAAAGGAAGATTATCATAAGGACTGGAAGAGGTCATGGGTGTGGACACAGCTGTTGCAGTATGACACCTGACAGACAGCAGCCGAAGCACTCCGGCTAGGCAAGGAGAGGGAAGTGTATTTTCTTGGCCAGAAAGCCCAGGAACGTCCAAATCCTACGTAGCCAAGAGGATGCCAAAGAATGTCTTTATTCCCACCTGGCCTGAAATGGTCTAGAATGGGGTTTAGGGTTTGGGCTCAAGACCAGGATAAGGTCTCCCTGCTCCCTAAGCCTAGAACTTACCACTAGCCCACAGCTGGTTGCACGGATGCCCCTGTGCCAGGATGCTGGTGAGGCTCACCCTGTCACCCTTCTGTCTCCTGGACAAGTGTAGGGAGAGCCACCCACTGGGAGCCATCCATCTGAAATCGGATGAGTGTCTCTGCCCCCACATCAACAGGTACCTCGATAGGACGTGATGGCTGCTCGCTGAAGGCCTAGCCCCATGTGATGAACCTTTCGTGCCCCACTTTATTGGACCCTCTCTCCAAGCTTGGGAGTCAGAACTACAGCCGGATCCATGACACAAGTGACAGAGACTCCCAGAAGTTAAGTGACTTGCTCCAACAGCTCAGAAGTGGCGGGGTGGGGAACTAGACTCAGGCTATGGGGCATTGTGTGTGAGGTCCTCAACCTCTCCCAGGTTCTCCCTGAAGGCTTCCGCTCCTTCCCCCTCTGACCTCCTAAAACCCTCTGTCTGAACCACCCCAATTAGCTCTCCTGACCCTATACTTACGCCTTGAGTGGTTAGGAGCACCATAGCAGCAGGCAAAACCCAGACCTTGGGTCCTGGACAGCCTTACCCTCTCTGATCCCCAGGTACCCGGGGAGGGGAGCCCACACCACCTCCCAGGGCCGGGGAGGGGCTTAAATGAGATCTGAGCATAGTGCCTGGTTCAAGGCAATCACTCAATTAATGATACCTTCAGAATGCTGGCTGCAGACTTGTCTGTCTTGTTCATCTGCCTGCAGAATCCCTGAGCGAGAGCAGCAGGCCCTCCATCCATCCCCACCCTTGCTACCCAGCCTGGGGCCTGCAGCACGCAGCCCGGACTTGATGGGCACGAAACAACTCGCCGCCCCCAGCAGAGACCCAGAGAAGGGAAGAGCTGTGCCCCGCCCCCGATCCCAGAGGAGGAGACGAGCTCTCCCCACAATTCCCAGCTCCCAGCCTTCCAGCTCTAATCAAGGAGCAAACACAAAGAGGGAATCTCTAAACATTTAGAAAACACGGGAACTCTGTGCCCCCACGTGGCGCCGTGGGGATTTATAAAGAACAAATCACACCTGACAAACTTGATAGCTTTCTTGATAGAATTACAAGACCGGTAGATGAAGGAAATGCAGGCAGGGTAATATATCTTGATTTTTAGCAAAGCATTTGATACAGCGCCTCAAGTAATCTTACAAAATTAATTCAAACAGACTTGGCCCTAAGCACTTGTCATGGGGCCGAAAGCAGGAGGGGGCAGGTCCCAAGGGTCCTGAGTGGAGGAGGCAAGCCCAGGGGAAGGGGCTGCAGGACAGAGTATGGGAGTGGGGGCAGGGCTGCCCAGACCCGGCACTGGGTCAGATCTTATCTGACATCTTCATTAATGATCCTGAGAGAGGGAGTAAACAGTCCGTTAATGAAATTTGCAGAGGATATTAAATTGGAAGGTGTTGTGAACACCAATGAGGACAGCAAAGCGGTCTAGAGAGACCTGGCGGGGGAAGAACCTTGGCAGGAAACTGCTATTTGGGGGGGGGGGGGGGGGATGTGTGGGCTGGGTAGCACCTGGGGCCACCCGGAGAGCCAGGGAAGAGGGAAGGGCATCCCCACGGCTGGGGTGGAGCTGGGAGCGGCCGCAGCTAGCTGAGGTGCGGGTCACAGGAGCAAACCAGAATCTCCGTTTTCCCATCTGTAAAACAGAAGAAAGGGCTGGTAGATCCGGAGGGGTCTCAGAGAGCTGGTCGTGATGGGGCGTGAGGGAGGGAGCTCGGAGCTGAAGCCCACCTTACAGGAGGGGAGCAGGGGTTGTCTGCAGGCCAGGGAGAGGACGGTGGCAAGGCAGAGAAGCGCTGGTGAGGGAGACTGGCTGAGCCATCCCTAGTGCCCCCAATGTCCCCGAGCCAGGGCTCCGACACGGCGGGGCAGGTGCTTTGGGGTAAGGGGGCCCCCTCTCCCAGTTGGCTGGACAGTGACACATCCGCTAGGGGTCCCAGCTAGAGCCCCGAGCTGTCCAGACTCGCAGGGTGTGCTGGGAACACTTCAGCAATAGAAGTTCTAACCTGGAGGGTGGAGTGGGGGAGGGCAGGGTCTGTTTTCTTTCTGGAGAGTTCCTGATCCCACTTTCATCAGGAAGGAGGGGCCCCACCAAGATCAGGAAAAGCTGCCCCATCCCAAACTCTTCTCTAGAGCCTGGACCTGTCCTGTCCCTCTCCCTCTGGCCCGATCCCAAGGAGGCTGAGGCAGAAAGCTGCCCATCCATCTGGACTTGGAGAATTTGTTCCCACAAGGCTCCTAGACAGGTGGGGTTTGAACAGGAGCCAGGCCTCCCTAGCACGGTGACGGGCCCTCCGCAACCTAAATAAATGCTTTGTAGGAGGAAGAAATGGATGGCTGGTTCCCAGCTGGGGCGGCTGGGGGAGGCTCTTCCAAAGCAAGAGGCCAGCCCTGCCTGATGTCAAGACCACCTGCCCAAGAGGATGGACCCAGGTGACCACACAGGCGGTGCTCCTTCCAACCCCCTGAGTTAATAATAATGACACTTACTGAACATTTGCTATGGCTCCATTATGAGTGCGTTCCTCATATCAACATATTTGACTTTCACAGCCCCCCAAGAGGTAGGTGCTCTTTCCTCCCCATTTCACAGAGGAGGAAAGTGAGGGATAGGGCGGCAGCGATGAGCCTGGACACCTAGCCAGGAGGCCCACGGAGAAGTAGCAGTCTGCCAAGAGCCGCAAGGAAAGCTGAGCAGCTCCCGATGGGGGGACCCCAGTGTGGGGAGCGGCAGCCCCTCCTGCAGGGACCCCAGAGCCTTGCCCAGCCTCTCCCTGCCCCCATCAAAGGGAGTTGGCCCAACTCCTGCCACACTTGTGGAGCCCGGTTTTACTATATGTTTCTCTTCTCCCCCACCACTGCTGAGCTACCCGAGTCCTCAGAACAAGTCTGTTTCCATGGAAACCATACAGTGACTCAGGGCTTCGGGACCTTCTCTGAACCACATTATGAATATCAAATGCTCCCTCCCCGCACCAATGCAGAGTGAGTTAGAAAAGTAAAGAGAGAGCCACAATGGGCAAAGGGAAGGAGACAGGGGCGTGGGCAAGGGGAACCCAGAGGGGTACAAGCCTGCCCCCCAATGAGAACCAGCCTTCTGGGCCCCTCTGCAGACTCAGGGGAGCACAGATGTACACCTGTGTGTGTCTGCAGCCAGCAAACACGACCCCTACATCAGCACCATGAGCACCACCCTTCCTCGGGAACTAAGACCCTGTGGGTGGGGGGCAGGGAGGTAAGGGGGATCTGCATCCTTCCCACTTGGGGCCTGAACGTGGCAGAGGTAGCTGAGAGGCCAGGGAGGAGGAAGGCTGTCTGCAAGAGGAGTTTGACTTTCAATGCCGAGGAGGAAACCTCTGGCCAAAAGCACTGCAATATTTAGCAAAGAGGGAAATTCGGATTTTAGGGGGGAAATGTGTTTCTGCTTTGAGATGAGGAGGCTGTTAAGTATATGTGCCAGGCGGGGGGCGTGACCAGGATTTCAAAGCCCCAGCAGGGTTGGGAGGATCATTAGCAGAGACTTCCTCCCCGTTGCCCCCACCCTGGCCTGGCCTAAGGCAGCTCACCTGCCCTAGTGGAGACATAGCAGGGAAATGAAAGTTCACAGTGCCAGGCTTCTGGCCTCCCACAGGGGGCTAAGGCCCAAGGGCAGCAAATCCACCCCCTCCTTTCCCCAGCTGCTCCCTGAAGACCCAGGAAGGAGGGGAAGAGAACAGGTTGGCAGCTTGATACCTCCCTGGTGAATCCAATGTGTGAGTCATGTCGGTGAGAACACTTGGAAAAAGAAACAGGGTCATGGTGATGACTGTGAGTGTCCCCAGTTGCCGAGGACTGGAGCCTTGGAATCGCCTGCCCAGGTAAGGGCTCTGTCTAAGACAGCCAGCCCCATCGTAAGGGATCCAGAAAGCCCCAAAGATGGGTACCTGGTACCTTAGCCCCCACCAGCTTTCCCATTAATGCATACAGTTCCTTTGGCTTGCCAAAGCAGCTACTTTCGCAGCCAGGGGGCCTGCCTCCTGCCCCTAATCCTAGGTCCCCTCTGCTCCCTGCCCTACCAGCCCTCCAAAAGATGCAGGGCTCAAGGCTGTCCTTCTCAGGAGCCTCCTGCTTAGGAACAGTGTTTAAGTCCATCGGAAGGAAACCTGCACCTGAGGTGAGGAACCTAATCCTGGGAACCCGCAGGTCTGGGATGGGGGAGGGGGCACCCTGGGGCATGGCAAATCAGGCTAAGGTGCCACCCTAGGACGATCCTCAGGTCTTACCTTTTAACCCCTAGCATCCTGGCCAGGGCTACTTAAGGCTATTACTGTGAAAGCAAGCATTGGGTTCCTGGAGCTTGGGAGGAGCTGCTCCGGGGTGTAACCCAGAGAAGAGCAGAAGGGTGGTTCTGCCTTCGCGTAGGGGTCTCTGCACCATCCGTCCGGCTCAACGCTGGGTGATTGGTGCGGGCTCGGAGCCGGGCCGGGGGCAGGAAGCCAGGGGCAGCCCCCTGCCTCCGGGCGCAGCCCTGGTTTGGAAAGTTGGTGCAGGCGTTGGGACCTCAGGGTCTCGAGGCGCCTCAGCAGCCCCGAGCCGGGCAGACTGTAGGACGGTGAGCCCCGGGCAGCCCCCGAGTGCGCTCCGCAGCCACCGGGAGCGGGGCGCCTCGGGGCCGCCGCGCGTCTCAAGTTTGCTGCCCTCACCGAATGGGGGCGGGGAGGGCTGGGGTGGTCGCGGCGCTCACCCGCCACCGGCCCCGGGGAGCCCTTCCTGCGCCCAACGCGCTGCGGGCCTCCACCCCCGCCCCCCCGCCCCGGCCCGCACCGCCGGCAGCGACTGTCCGCGAGCGGAGGGGCGTCTCCCACCGCGCCCGCGCCCCTCCCGCTGCTGCGGCGAGGGTCCGCTCCCGCCCGCCCGGGGCCCGCCGGGCCCGGCCGATACCTGGTGGGGGGCGCACCGGGAGCCGCTGCAGCGCCCAGCGCCGGCTCCATCCTCGGGTCTGGAGTCAGGCTCGCCGGGGGCCGGCGGGTGGCGGCGGCGGCATCGGCGGCGGCATCCTCCGCCTTCCGCGCCCTCCTCCTCGGCCTCCCTCCTCCCTCCTCTTCCACCGCCTCCGCGCGCCCCTCACGGGCCCCTCTTCATGGCCCGGGGGCGCGAGCCCGGGGCGGCCCGGCCAGAGCACAGCTTTCTCCCGGGCAGGGCGCGGGACTGGGGACCGGGGTGCGAGGGCCCGAGGGGCGCCGGGTCAGGGGCCGGGACCCAGCGCGCCGCAGCCCCGGGCGCCGGAGGAGAGCAGCAGCCGCAGGCGCGGGAGCCTCTCGCCGAGCGCCCGCCCGCCCGCCTTGCGACCCGAGCGCGGAGCGGCGGCGGCTATAGCGCCGAGCGAGCGGCGGGCGCTGCGGTCCGGGCTCCGCCCCCCCGAAGCCGCCCGCCCCTCGGCTGCCGCCCGCCCCCTGCTCTTCCCCACCCCTCCA
>NC_058413.1:16140539-16212508 GCF_002201575.2 Neomonachus schauinslandi | reverse complement strand
GCCCCGCGCAGCCCCGCGCAGCCCCGCGCAGCCCCGCGCAGCCCCGCGCAGCCCCGCGCAGCCCCGCGCAGCCCCAGCCTCCAGCGCTCCGGACGCCCCCTCCTCAGGCCGGCTCCCGAGCCAACCCCCACCCCCGCCCGGAGGGAGCCACACCCACACCCCCGGGGTTCAGGGGTCGGCTGGCGAGGGCGGGGGCCGCCCACTGACACCTCTACCCATACCCTCCCAGCCCTCCCACCGAGGGCGCTCACCGAGGGCGCTCACCGAGGGCCTTCGGCCTGAGTGCCCCCCAGGAAGTCCGGCTGGGGCCCCAACCTGGCCCCGGGCCCAGATGTCCTCTACCTCGTCCCCAGCCAGCACAACGGAGGGACTCCAGAACCCAGAACGGAGCCATCCACCTTTCGGTGCCAACACCCCCAATACACACCCCTAGCCGTTACCCTCCACCTTTACCTCGCAGATGTGGAAATGAATCATCTGCCCTGCTCCAGTTATGCCTCTTGGGCGGGGTCTAGGGGTGGCTTGGTGGGGGCACCCCTAGGTGGATTTGCTGGGGACAGTCTCCAGGCCAGTCCCACCCCCTTCCCACCAGACTGCCACGGGCACTCCTAGGTGGAAATGTGCAGCCACTGCGGCCCTTCCGGAGGGGAGATCTGCCCTCACAGCCAGAGCCAGCAGACTGAGCACCTCAGTCCTTCGTTCTTTGCACATATATTGACTGAGCATCTCCCGAAGGCCAGGCCTACATGGGCACCAGGGACTCATTGGTGACAAGACAAACGGACCCCTGGCCTCTCCGGAGTGGAAGGGAGAAGCAGGCCGAGTACCACGTGATCAGCGGCCCCTGGGCTGGAGAGCAGGGCAGAGAATCCCAGTTCTGCCCCCACGGAGGCCTGTTTCCTCATCTGCAGAGGGGTAGGTGGTTGTACCGCCGGACCCCGTGCTGCTCCTCAGCTCCGACCAAACAATTATCTTCTCAGGCCGGGAAAGGCAGTCAGCTTCCATCTGCACCCATATGTGAATCTCGGATTTCCAGCTGTAGCCTCTCCATCACTCCCGGACTCGCCCCAGAGCCACGGAGGGTTTGTAAACTCCAGGCAGCCTGGGAAAGCCTTGGCACCTGTTTCCTGGTGGGGATAATGGAGGTCTTGGTCCGGATGATGGAGATCCTGGTCCTCACTTCCTGGGGCCAGATGGTAAGATGCATGTAAGCACTCAGCACAGTGTGTGGCACATGGCGAGTGCTTAATAGTTGCACCGTGTTGTTACTGTTACCGGCTGGTGGGTGTTCAGGGTAGCCGTCACTCACTCACCTACCCAGGGGATCATGGGGGCCCTGTACTTCTCTGGGGCACCCAGGACTCAGACCATCAAGAAACTCTCTCCACCTAGAACCAGATGGTAGGAAGGCCCCCGCCCCCAGGATCCCACCAGACCAAGGGTCATTTGTCTTGGTCACAATTGCAAATTCTTAATTGTAAATCCACCCCCCAGCCCACCCACCTCGAGTCTGGCAGCGGATCCCCATCAAGCCGGGGTGTGACCCAGTGTGATCCCCGATCACCTCTGGTGTGTTTCCTGCCCTGCCTCTGCCCCACCTGCCCTCCACCCACCGCAGCCAGGAGGATGGCAGTTCTGGTCCTCCAACCCGATTTCAAGGTGACTAGATCCGTTTCCCAGCCAGCCCCCCACAGAGTGGCAGTGCTCTGGGATGGCTCACAAGAGTGCTGACCTTCCAGAAGCAAGGACTTCGTGTTTCAAAATTCCATTTGTCCCTCCGTAGAAAACCAGCTTCTAACAGCGCAGAGCTGAGCCATCAGAACCTGCACTTTCACCCAGAGCTAATCCCTCCCTGAGACTTCGGCCTGACAAGAATAGTCAGGGTTTAGAGAACACCTTCTCTATCTCACACTCTCAGATCCAGCGCCTCATTTTTCAAATTCTGGTGTATTTCGGGTGGAAAGGAGGGAAATGTACATCTGGCTGACATGAAAATATTGGTGTGGTTGTAATGTAAAGACAGAGTGGAATTTGGAATTCTTTTTTTTTAAAGAATATTTAAACTCTAAAAATAGACATAGGTCCTGGTCTCAGGAACACCAAGATTCTGTTTCCAGTTTCCTGAAATCTCCCAATTAATAACAAGCATGCGTGTTTCATGCGCACCTACTGTGCACACTGTACTGTGGCAAGTGACATGCTGGGGGGGCGGTGGGGGGGGAGAAGAGGCAGAAAACAAAAGCAGAGACCTTTGCTTGGGGAATTGGGATCCCAGACAGTGAAGTGGGAAAGAACCTTTGTGGCCAATGTGATCAAGTGCACAATAGGTAGCTTTGGAAGTCAGAGGAAGATGGAGCCTTGGGGAGTTGTTCAGGGAGGGCTTCCTGGAGGAGGCAGCAGTTAAACTGAGGCTTGAGGGATGGATAGGGTATAAAAAGGCAAAAGAGCAGGAGAGCCTGTGAGAAGCAGCAGTAGCCAGACTGGGCTTATTTGTGTGATAATAGAAAGGTTAAATATTAGTGGCTAATGTTTGAGGTCTTACCTCCTGCCAGGCGCACTATGCTGTTTGCTTTGTGTGGATTATTTTGTTTAACCTTCAAAACAACCCTAGGAAGGAGGTGTTCCCATTCCCACTTTACAGATGAGGAAACTGAGGGCCAAAGAGTTTAAGCAGCTTGCCCAGGTTTGCAGAGCTGCTGAGCAATGGAGCCAACCCCGGAGCGAGCCGTCTGGCCGCGCACACTCACCCCTCTGCCAGGCCACAGTCAGCCAGCCCAGCTAGTGGGGGTGCCTGCAGGGAAGAGCAGGAGGAGAGGGCCTTCAGAAGCCCCCAGGTTCCCAGAGGGGTTTTCCTGAAATAAAGCCCCCAAGCCCTCCTGGAGAATTCTAATATGAAGCATGCTCTTTCCTCTCCTCAGCATGCAGGCCCCTGGGTGTCTGGAAATTGGTTAAGGGATTTGGGGGCTCAAGATTTCAGTTTTTTAATATCTCTTGCCAGTCCATCTGGGGGCATTCTGTGCCACCCACCTTGTGATTTCAGTCTGTTCTGGGAGATTGATGGCCCAGGCTTTGATTTAAGATGTGCCGCCGTGGTCCTCAATTTCCCCTGTCTCACCGGTGACGCTGACAAGGCAGCGAACCCTGGGGGGATGGCTCCTGGCTCTTCTCAGACTGCAGGCTTGAGAGCCCATGGCTCCTGTACAGAGAGTTCTGACCAGAAAATCTGGGTAGAGGCGGGCAGGCCCAGTGGACCTGTCCTCTGGAGCCTCAGTTTCCCCACAGATGAAATGGAGGGCCTGCTGCTGAGGAGGCCCATTCGGGAGAGAGTGGAGGAGCCCTCGGAGGCAAGCTTACCCAACTCCCTCATTTCACAGATGAGCAAACTGAGACCCAGAGAAGTTAAGTGACTTACCTTAACTTCCTATGGCCACACAGGAAGTGAGTTGAGCCTTCAGTTGGGTCTCCTACTTTTCGAAGAATACATCTCTTATATACCTCTTATCCCCTACTTCTACCCTGCTCTGCATGAATTCCTCTTCTGGATAAATCAAGGGACCTGAGCTTTTGGGGGGTTGAAATAAAACAAATATTTGAGGGTCTTACCGCAGGCCAGGCACTGGACTGGTCCCTCAGATATATGTGATCCCAGTTTTTCCTCATAAGACCCCCACGCATCCCTGAGCGCAGAGGTCGCCAGGCCTTGCCGGGTCCTGGATTCAGAAAACCACATCATTTTGGCAAAAATTCAAAATTCCTGTTCTTGCCCTTTCTTGCCCAATCAAGTCCTCAGCCGAAGCCCCTCGAGAAGCCACCCCAGTGGCCCACCTTCCAGGGTTTCTGTGAATCCCTCAGAGGAGTAGAGTGTTGCTCCCAAACCAGCCTATGCGCTGCAGCTACCACTGGCCATCTGTCGAGTTTGTCTGCTCTTGTTCTAGAACTTGCCAGATGCCACGAGGTGTTGTCCTACCTGCCGGATGAGAGCCCTGGTGGGGAAGCTAATGTCCAGGCGAAGGGGTGGCTCCTGATGCCCCCAGAGCCCCAGACCTTGGGTGGCCAGAGGCAAGGAGAGCAGCATCTTAACACAGGGGTCCGAGGTCCCCAGGGCCAGGAAGCACAACTGTGTAGGCCCCAGAACCTCTCGACAAAGAGACTGTCCTGCTGGTGACTGCACCGTCTAGCCACTGGCCTCAAAGGCGGGCCAAGGGGCCAGAAAGGAGGACACTGTTCCCTCCTTACTCCTTCTCTTCTTGGAGCCACTCCCAACAGACAGTCCCTCTCATTCTCCAGTTACAGAACAAAATGCCCCCAGTAAATTAGAGGATGTCAACAAATCTTGGTGGAGGGGAGGAAACAGGGAAACTAAGTGATTTCCTTCTGGTAAGTAGCCAAGCCACAAAATACCTGCTGCCCAGACCACCCTGGCCAGCCCAGGGCTCTTGCCCTTCTGGTCCTGGTGGTTGGGAAGCAGGAGTGGTCCGTGTTGGTCCTCAGCCAATCCCCCAGGCTCCGTCATCCTTCCTCTGGCATCACATGGTCCAGCCCTGGTCTTGCCAAGGCCAGTCTCATCCAAGTCCCCCAAAGTTTCCGGGAGGAAGGTAAAGTCAGAGGAGGCCAGATGTCCACTTCCTGCTGAGGGAGGAGCCTGCTCCAGCTGCCTTCTGAAGAAGAGGTCCCGCATAGATGTTGACCTTCCCTAAGCCACTCTGCTGGCCATTGCCACACTCACCCCTGGAGGCCCAGGCTGAGGAGAATCAGGTGGCGCTATTAGAATCCAACGCTTGCCCCAGTGCTTCCCAGAGCCTGCCTGCTGGGGAAGCAGAGACATGGCCACAGGGCCTGTGTTCATCTGGAAACTTCCGCCTCAGGTTCCCCTCACCCCAGGCCCCACTGGGTACCCCACCGGAGACACCCAGCCACAGAGCTATGAGGAGATGGACAGACTGACCAAAGGTAAACAAGGCCTAAGGAGTCTGTGTCTGATCTAAAAATAGGTTACAGGGAATATCTTACAGGCCCTGGGACTGGGAAAGGTGGTGAGAGTTGGGGGCAGATAGAACAGGATCATGGGCTGCAATTAAAACTCACATCCTGGGTAATTCCCCGGCCTCTGTTGGAGTATTTCCATGGCAAGGGAGGCTGGCCCAGAGACAGGATCCTGGGAGGGCTGGGCTCCCTCCCCTGCTCCTGCCCACAGTAGCCTCAGCCCCTGGATCGGACGGTTCAGACCAGGCGCATGGTCCAGCTGAGAACTGGCAAGGCACAGGTCGACACCTAAGCTCTGTGAGGCAGGTGCCCAAGCTGGCAGGGATAGGAAGGAAGAGCAACTAATGGTGTGTGCTGGGACTTTGGGAGGCCACCAGGAATCTGGCCCAGACTCTAGGGACATGGGCTTCCCAGAGCAGCCAGGAATTCCAGTCTGGGGACTTACCTGAGGCAGGAGGAAATCAAGCCCCTAGGAAGTCTGGATCCTTGTCTGGTAAACCCTTGCCCCCACCCTCTAGGTTCCCCTCATCCCCTCACTTGCCTCCAGGCCAGCCCCTCCTTGTTCTGCCTCTTGACCCCATACCCCTCACCTGCCCTCATTCTGCACCCCTCATTACCTCTTGCTCATGAGGGCTCACCTCATGTTGGCCCCCCAAGGCAAACCCCCTCCCCAGGCCTGGCTGCTGCTGAGAAAGTAGGAAGCCCTTCTGGTACATTCCCTGCTGGCAGATGGTGAGGAGTAGGGAAAGAGTGGGCCTTGCACCAGATCTCACAGGCAGCATTAAAGGGCATAAGGTCAAGAGATAGGTGCCAAGACCATCACTTCTGAGGAATCCGGGAGAAGCTCCGCAGGTAAGTGCACAGACTCATCTTGTGTGCCAGCACACAGAAGTCCCACACTGGGGAGTCCAGCCCAAAGGCAAACACAGTCCTAAGTCCTGGACCAGTTTCTGGGGTGTGAGCCACCTGGCAGCGGAGGCCTGCTTCTAGGTGGTTCCCTACAGGCCAGTTCATCCCCCAGACCCTCAGGCTCCCCACGTTCATGCACACCAGAAGGGGAAAAGGAATAAGCAAGCATTCAATGCCCACTTCCCTTTTCTCACCTTATCCCCATTCCTCAACTGCCCCCAGCCTCTCAGAGCCAAGGTCACCATGTACGTCTGCAGGTGCCCCAGGCCCTGGCATTCCAGTCAGGAGGCCAAGTAGAGAACGGGAGGCATCCTCTGGGCTACCCCCCCACCCAGGCCTGGATCAAACCAAGGCTCTTTCCCTCCTCCCTCTGGGAAAGGAGGGGAAGTGGGTGTCCTGCCAGGTGTGGTCAGCCCTTGGTCAGGGGCCCATGGGCACCTCCCACTGGACAGCCCAGCCCTGGTCAGTGCCATACAGGCTGGCTCTGGGCACTCAGCCCTGGAACAATGGAGCCATTCACACAGCCTGGCCTTTGCACAATGACCCTCTTGGTCTATCCCCATGGCTAGACGATGTGTGAGTGAGGAGGAGGGTGTAGGAGTGAGTGAGTGAGTGAGTGAGTGAGTGAGTGTGTGTGTGTGTGTGTGTGTGTGAGAGAGAGAGAGAGTCTGAAGGTAACTGGAGAGCCCAGGCAGAGGTAGAAGAACGAATACCGACCAGGGACTTAAATAAACCTGACATCCATCCTTTGTTGGACAATTACTATGCCGGGCAAGTGAGTCAGTTCCAACGTTGCGCCCATTTTAAAGATAAGGAACCTGAAGTGAGGTTGAGAAGCTAGAAGTCAGAATAATGAGAACTTCTAGCCAGGGCTTTAGACTGGGAAGCGGCACAAGGGAACTTTTGGGGTAATGGAAAGTACTCTGTTTGGGTGGCAGTCACCTGGGTATATACATATGCAAACATGCATTGCACTGTCCACTGAAGATTTGTGCAGTTTGCTCCATGTAAATTATATTTCATTTTTTAAAAATGACAGTACATCCACAGAAGGGAGTATTACCCAGCCATAATTAAAGACTAAGGAAGCTCTTTGTATACTAATATAGATTGCCAAGATAGACTGTTAAATGAAAAAGAGCGACGTGCAAAACATGATTTTCCAGATAGTGTGCAAACACGTCTTAAAATACTCTCTATACATATCTGCTTGTGTGTGTTTAGATCATCTCTGGAGAGACACACAGAAACCATGACTGCCTCGGGGAAGAGAAGTCACACTGCTGGACACGCAGGCTGGAGGAAGACCTTCCACAATAAACCCTTTCCTTAACCCACGGGAGTGTACCACTTCTTCAAATTCAAACACCAAGCAAAATCAAAACAAATGATACAAGAGCACCAGAGTTGCTGATTCCTAAGCCACCATGCCCACTGCTTCAGTGTGTTTAATTCCAAAGTCAAACTCCAAACATTCCAAAGCCCCCTCCCCTCCCCTCCTCATCTCCAGCCTGCCTCCCCTCCTCCAACCCTGCCAGACTGCATCAGGCTGTGGCTGCTCCGCTAGGAAAAGCTCGTGGCTGGGCTCCACCATGAACCATCCAGAACCTTCTGTGGCTTGAGAGTCAGGCCAGCCGGCCCGGCCAAGCTGGGGCTGCAGAGGGGCCGCTGACGTCACAGAGCCCAGTCCCCCCACGGCCCCCTGAAGGAAGTTGGGGGCTGCGGGCTTGCCCTCCAGCCGAGGGCAACTGTCCAGGTCCCCACGCAGCCCCCTCTCCTCGCTCTGCTGTCACGGCCTCGTGGGCTCCCCTCCACGGCGTCTCCAGACAAACTCAGTGAAGACCCAGGCCGAGCCCTGCCCGGCTGGGTTGGGGGAGGGCGGCGAGCGGCAGCCTTCCACCGAGAAATGCAGGGCTGGAGCTCACTGCCGCTGAGCGGGTGCTTCTCCAAAAGTGCCTGGGTTCAAATCCCAGCTCCGCCATCTCCTGGCCATGGGACCTCAGATCAGTCACTTCGTCCCTTTGTGCCTCTGTGTCCTCATCTATGAAATGAAAAACAATGATACCTCCGGCCCTGTCAGGATGACTGTGGGGGGAATGAGATGCTGAGGAGCCTCAGCCCTGAGCCTGGAGCAAAGTAGGTGGGTCTTAAAAAGTGACTGCTCCCTCCCACTGAGTAGCATCTTCTGAGCAGAGCCCGTATAAAAATTCATAAAGTGCTTCCCAGACAGGGTGACCGAGAAGGAGGACCTGCCCCTCCCTGCCGGGGCTCCGAGTCCCTCCTGGGATCCCCCCTGTACAAGGGTTGTCCAGAAAGCGGAAAGGGACAGTCAGGGAGGGCCCCAGGAGGTCGAGGGCTTTGGAAACCTGGTTTCTAGATCTCAGGGACAAGAGGCAGGAAGGCTCATGGGGCACTGGGGCCATCTTCAGGTCTCCAAGAGTTACCACAGGGAAGAAAACGAAGACAAAAATAGTGGGAGTTTGGGCAGGACAGGTGTGGGCCAGTGTCTCAGCGGTGTCGCCCACCTGGTTTTCTTCACCTTACCAGATGCTCTGTGTTTCCGGGCCTTCAGGGCCGACTCACACCCTGCCATGCCACCGCAGTGGACCCCGGAGGCTAGGACCGATCTGGGCAGGTCTAGCCTGAAAGCTGAGTGGCTCTGGGCAAGTCACTGGATCACGGAGCCCCATTTTTCTTACCTGTCCGGATCACACAGATGGCCCGCCTGCCTCTCTCCTGGGTCTCATCCCTGCAAGGCGCCCGAGCAGTAGGACCAGCCAGGCGGCAGCCCTGTCCTGAGCCAGCTCACATTCCAGTGTGGTGGATGTGGGGCAGAGACAAGCCAGAAAGGGAGGCACCAGGCCACATGATCACAAAAGGTGGAAATAAGGGGGATCGGGAGGGGGCAAATACACTGGAACACAGAGGAAGAGGTTCATTCCGCTAAGAAAGGGGGTCCCCAAGTTCCCTGGAGCAGGTCTGCTCTGAGCATCACATCAGTGGCTCACGTTAGCCTTCGTAGCCACAGGAGGAAGGTGGGACAAATAGTTAACACCTCTGTTTTAGAGATAAGCGTGCCATGGCTCCTAGAGGGCAGTGGGCTCATCACAGAGATGGGTGCCCAGAGTCTCCACTCCCAGGGCAGGCTGCTCCCCAGCACTCCTGTGGCCACTCTGTCCACCCACCTCCCCTGTCACTGGCCAGGCCCAGCCTCCTCTGTATGGGTAAGAAACTTCCCATGACCAGAGGTCATTCCTTGGCAGGTGAGAGCTGTAGGCAGTTCCTTCTCTGGGGTGAAAGAGTCTCTAAAAACAGCCCTGCTTCTTATCCTTAGCCCTGCTCAATCCACACCAGAAATGCTGTCTCCAAAAGACCCCCAGAGTGCCTAACCCCTGGAGGCTCTCGCTAGGTCTAAGCATCCCCCTAGAGCCCAAGAGGCAGGTGGGGAAACACCCAGAGTTATTGCAACCAGCCTATCTGGTTTCCTGGGCGTTCCAGAAAAAAAATAAAATAAAAAATCTCCCCTGGAGGTGAGTTATATCTGTCCCTCTCCAAAGTGGATCAGCTGCTCTTGCTCAGCCATTCTCTAAGTAAGCACAGAATACATCTGTCCTAGAAGGGTCTCTTCACATTAATGATTAGCTCCTCACTCGCTCAAAGAAAGACATCTTTTTAAAGGGCAAAATCTGCCAACCGCAGCCTGCAGGGCCCTGAGTCAGGCTGTGGAAACAGGAAAGAGACACACTCTGGGGTACAGAGCTCCCTGCCCCGCTCCTGGGATCAGAGAACAAGCAAGGACTGCCAGAAAGAGGGCCCTACTGGCCTACTGGCTGGCACATGAGTATGGAGAGGATAGGGCCCCCCAGGCCCGGGATCTAGCTCCTGACACAGAGGGAGGACATTGAGGCAAAGGGGGGACCCACAGAAAGAACATTGAAATAGGGTCCCTGGGAAAGGTTGTTGAGGTACAGACACCTACTTCAACCCACTGAGCATGTGGAAACTTAGGTCAAGGCCCTACTAACAGAAAAATTGCTGTTCTTTCCACTGGCCCCTGCTGACACTCCCTATCATCCAGGGATATACTGGAGGTAGGAAGGGTGTCTGTTAGGCCACGAGAACAACCTTCTGACTGGGACCCAGAACAAGACACCAAAAAGTAGCAAAGAAGCAACTTTCACCCAAGACTCCTCAGCTTGGTCCAGAGCCCTCCCCAGCAAAGTGTTCCAAGGCAATCCGGGCTGGAGGCAGGGGGATGACCTAGCTGGCCTTTAGAGAGTCCACCCCCTTGGTGAGGAAGCCCTCCCCGCTCCCCACAGAGAAGCAGGTAAACAGCAGGTTCTTCTCACCCCCTGTCCAGACCTCCATTTTAAATGGGGATAGTAATAGAATATACGTCCTTGGGTTGTTGAGAGGAGTAAGAGAAATAATTGTATTAAACAAAGCATTTAACAAAGTAGCAAGCACATAGCAGATACTCAATAAATGCTCGTTGTTATCACTATTAGCTTTACTAGTTGACTTTAAGACCACCTGAAAAGCGTCCCTCTGCCCCCTCCTTCCCCACTTTTCCCCCTACCTCTTATTGGCTCCTCCACCAATGACATGTCTGCTCATCCTTGGAAACAAACAAACAGACAAAAAATCTGGGCTTCTAGAATGGGGACTTCGGGCCTTGCCTAGAGATGTGTAAGGCCTTTCGAGCCAGAAGTGGAAAGTGGAGGAGATGGGGGGAAAGAGGGAGCCTGGCTGGGTCCCCAGGGACAGCTGCAGGCAGCAGGTAAGGGCCAGAGTCTGCAGAGGAGGTGCTGAGCGAGCAGCGCCGGGCTCAGACGGGTGTCTGTGAGAGAGACTGCAAAGAGAGACTAGGCCAAGCCAGGTGAGAGGGAGGCCCCCATGTAGGCCCGCTACCGCACTGCATAAGGAGGCTCTTGGTCCAAGTCTGTCCCCCTGGGAGGGAAAATGAAAAGAAATGAACCTCGACAAGTGGGGAAAATGTTAAGGTCATGCAGAGAGAACTGTGAGCACTTTCTCCGTGGGGCCAGAGAATGAGGGGTCTCGTGATAAAAATGCAACCTGGAAGGACCTTCCCAGAGCCTCTCAGCCAATTCCGGCTCTCATCCCTTCCACTCCAGACCCCCCCTTCCCGCAGGAGGCAGGGGGCTGAGCTCTCAGGGCACACTCCTTCAGGCAGGGCGAGCTGCCTGCTGTCTGGCTGACCCTCATTCTGGTGCTCTGGGACAGCACAGGGACCCCAGGGCCTATGGATGGGCTGACAGTTTCCCAGAAGGCCAAATCCCAAGTCCCACTTAACCTGCTAAGCCCCCCACGGATCAGAAGAAACCACAGGGAAGCCCTCATGTTCCACCTGCCTTTTTAAAATACTGACTTGAGCAATCTGGCTTTCAGCGGTGACCCTGGCACGTGTTCTGATCCTGAGCTAACCTTGACACAGCCCCCAGAGCGGCCCTTCGGTCAGGGCTGAGTCTGGGCTGGCCCACTGCTCTCCCACACCACCTCCTCCTCCAAGCCGCCCCTGCCTCACGTACCCCAGGCACCACAGCCTGGCCTGACGCCTTCCCACGGTCCCTACCTCTCCCTCATCTGTCTCGAGGGCCACTTCCAGCTTTGATGTCTGGCTTCAGGTCCCCTACCCTGCCAGCCCTTTGCCCCAACTCCCTCCCGGGAAAGTGGAATTCATGATACTTCTCACACCCCCATCTGTTACCATTTTGCCCCTTTAAACGTCTATGCACCTGTGTCTCCCACTAGACGAAGAGTGCTTTGAGGTCACGGCCCTAGCTTAACTCCTCATCTCTGGAAACCCCGGATCCAGTTCAGGGCCCGGCTCATGGGAGGCTGCCACCAAGCTGCCATATGACTTGCAGAAAGTGACCTCAGAATGAGGGGTCCACATGACCTGGTCAGTGCATTCTCCCAACCGACCCCAAAGCAGGACACTGAGAACTCAAATCCTGGTCTTGAACCAGCACATCCTCCCATCCATCCATCCTTCAGTGCACTGAGAAGCGCAGCCTGAGCCTTGGAGGGGGAGAAAGCCTCCTGTCCCAGGGACAGAACCCTGCACACAGGGCTGCAAACAAGTCTGTCTGATGATTCACCACGACATCCACTGCCCCTTCGTTTCAGGGAGCTAGGAAAGACTCAGCCCCAAATGCCAGCATCTGTGTTACTGTCCTTCTGAGATTCCAGCTACACCCACACAAGCTACAGTTCTCCAAATGGCACTCACTCACCCACACTTCCGCCCACCCCCTGGGGCTGGGCCGGCCTGCTGGGCTGGGCCTCTGACCTGCTTGCGGGGGTCGGGGGGGCACGGGGCCGGGGGCCCTTGCTGCCCTGCGCTGATCTGGATTGGTACGCTTTGCCCAGAACCAGAAGCCCGCAGAAAAAAGCAGGGAGGGAGAGAGGACAAGGTTCCTACAAGGAGGGGGGTTTCCAAGGGCAAGATGTAGGAATGAGGCTGGGGTGAAACCCAACAGAACACCAAGGGTGCCCCATATGTTCACAGATGGCTTTCCCGAGAAGAGCCTCAGCTGCAGCTCTGGGATTCCCAGGGGAGACAAACTGAGAAGGACCATGTGTTCAGGCAGGAAGTGGGCACTGTTTTTTTTCTGGATGGATCATTCACATCTTCGACACAGAGGAAGTGCCCAGGGAGGGGTCACAATCCCAGCCCCGGTGGGGGGGGGGGGGGCATTGTCCAAGGGGACAGGCACTGTCCTAGAGGGGACCATCCTGTGCTTCAGGAGGGCAGAAGGTGGGACACAAATCTTGCTATGCTTTTGGCAAAGAATACACAGACGCTAGCGGCTGACTCGGGGCAGAGGCTGAGACCGGGGTTTTCCAGGGACTGACGTCAAGTAGGAGGAAGATTCTGTAAGAACAATGGAAAGAAGTTCGCTTTTATCAAACACCTGTAATGGCCAAGCATCCTCAGTTCATCTGCACGGAAACCCTCCATTCCCAGCGAGGGGAGTGGACGAGCCGCCTTTATTTTATTAAAGTTTATAAAGAGCTGTTCGTACCTAACACCGCGTTCAACCTCACTAGATCTCTGTGAGGAAGGCCCCAGGTCCCTTATTTTCAGGATGTTTAAACTGAGGCTCTGTGAGGCATAAAGTAGCTTCTCCAAGACCAAACTGTGTGGTGTCACTCCCAGGACACTTTGCTGTCCTCTTGTACATTGTGATGAATGGCCAGGCTAAGGTTGTAGAGGAGGAGACAGTGGGCTGAGCATTGTAAGTCACAGGGGGAGAGTGGGCTCCTGCCCTTGCATTCAAAAAGCCAACTGCAGGCACCCTGGGGAAGGCCGGCAGACATGACCTTGTGCCCAAGCTGCCGATCAGTCAATAAGGGGCTCTAGCAGAGGGAGCTTGGCCTTGATGCACTCGAAGAGGAGTTATCAGGAAAGATGAGAGACCATCCCCTCCTTTTCTCTAGGGGCAGGTAGCATCGCCAGCACTGGATTCACTTCCGGGGTCACAAAGTGAGCACCGCCCCTGTCATCCAACAGGCGCCTGAGTCAGGCACTTGAAGGACAAGACATGCTGGACGGGACATTGTGGGGGAGGGCTCAGACAGTATGATCAAGGGCAAGGAGGTGACAGGAAAACCTGACTTCTCACAGGCCCCCAGCCGAGGGTCCAGGCAGGAGGTGAAAGAAAAGAAAGCCAAGCTATGGTTGGAATGATAAAGACAAGGAGAGGAAGAGAGGAAGACCCTGAAGATGCATCTCACAGCTCCCGAGAGAATGATGGATGGTGACAGAGCACACTGGGCAGACAGGCCAGTGGCTGGGAGGCCAGGTGGGGGGTGGAGCAGCGAGGGAGCCCAGCCAGACACTCAGGGCCAGCAAGCTGGACCTGGGCCCCCCTTCCACTGCCCCAGGATGGCTTGGTCTCACCTCCACCGGCCTGCTGTCCGTCTTAGGTCTCCTGAGCTTTGCCAGGTCACGCTGCCCAGCCCCACTGTGAGCCCTCCCTGCTCTTGTCCCGTCTAAAGGAGCCAGAGAAAACAACTATGGCCTCTGCCCTGAGGCTGCACAGGGATGCCCAAGGGAGAAAGGGACAGGAGCCCAGCAAGGGGAGGATGGCAGTGGGCCTCCCTTAAACTTGAGAGGTGAAAAATCCAGAATAACTCAGAAAATAAGCCAGCCAAATATTTCCCACCGTGCGTTCCACTCAATAGGTATTACCAGAAATAAAGGATCCTATGGCCAAAGAAGTTTCAGAAAAGCAGAATTAAGCAGGTTTTTATAGCAAGACTTCTCAGAGCCTTTAATGGGCTCCGATGCATGGCGGCGAATCTCCAAGAGGGAGAGTCTGCAGCCTTTCTTGAACTGTTCTGACCGAGGAACCCTTTCATCACAGAGATTTCTCAGGACCAGTGTTCTGTGGAATGTGCTTTGGAAAACACAGGATGGAACTGAGCGATCCAGTTTCCAAGCTGAGTGTTTCAGCGATCAGGTGAGACAGACAGACTTCCCGCCGAAAGGCAGACAAGAGGCAGCCCGCCCTGCCATCCCCGGGGCTCTTTTGAGGATCAAAGGCAACATGTAAAGCCCCTTTTAAACGACAGCTCTACAAACTTAGGGGCCTAAAGAGCAAACTCCTCCTCGAGGGAGGGAAGACGCACTTTCCAGTACGATTTGATGTGGAAATCCCTCTTCACAGACAACATTTAAAAGAACTTATCTGTTGTATAAAGCAAGATACACCTATGTAAGATAAAGACGAGACAAGGTAAGTAAAGCAAAGACTAGAAAGAGCTGTGGCGTGTGCCACCAGGGCAGGGAAGAAGGCTGACAGAAGCCAGGAGCCCTGGGTCTGGAGCTGCAGCCAAGGTCAAGTCCCTCCTCTTCCCCTGTACACAGCAGAGTGGAGAGAGACAATCTCTGAGACCCTCCCAGCCCTCAGGTCAGAACTGAAGTCCTTGATGCTGCTTTGGGGAGTCCATCTCCAGGTGAACACCAGCGAGGCACTGGGGGTGGGGGGGGAGCCGGGGGGGCACAAAACTGTGCCCAAGCAGAAGCCCCACAGGTCTAGCCAGAGAAGCCACATCTGTCCCCGATATGAACTTGGCCACGAAACTGGAGGGGGAGCTACAAATCAGACACCAGGTAAATGCAGAGAGCACCAGAGCAGCCCCTCCGCCCATCTCTACAATGCCCAGCCTGTTCAAGCTTCCGCCTCTTCCCACCAGCTGCAGGTCTGGCAAAGGTAAAGGGGCAGGTGGGGCCAAGTTTCGGTCTGATTTGCTGGAGCCACCCTTTGAGGGAAAGCGGTCCTCAAGAGTACAAGATGTCGCAGCGCCAGGTGGGATGGACCAGGGAGCAAACGGCGTGCGCTCGGAGTCTGCAGGGTCGAGGGATGTCGCGCGCCTGCTTGTGCGGAGGACACCCTTCAGCCCCGCTCGTTCTGCTTTTCCTATTCTTCACGAGAAGGTTCATTGTCCATTGGCTGCCAATCCTACAATGAACTGCTCAGGAGGCCGAGGGACCATCATAAAGAGCCCTCCATCTGTTTTACATAACAAAGTAGCAGTCTGGACTCGAGCCCTGTGCTGAAGTGTGTGTGTGTGTGTGCGTATGGTGTGTGCACGCACACACACACGCACGTACAAGCATGTTTGGTAGAGAGACTGATTCTGCAGCCCAAAGCTTATACCAGGAACATGAGCGTGTGGCAACGAGGTCAGGACACAGGCTGTGATCGCCTGGCACTCGGTGACCATGTTTGGGGACACCAGGGGTGCTGGCAGGGTCTAGGACTCTGAAAGCGTGCAGACTCTACCTGACCACATGGTCTGCGACAGAGTCTCCGGGGGTGTGGGGACACTCTTCTCTGTACAACGAGGGGAAACAGGAGACTGGGAGGGTCTGCTTGTGATCCAAGGCTGTACATCTGTCCCCCCACAGACCTCCGAGGATCTGAGGGCCACCAGCTTGGTGCGGTGTAAGAGCCCTCTGTGAATCTATAGCCCATGAAAGGGGCGTGTGCGCTTGTGAATGCACAGACACATGTACACACACACACACACGTGTATTTGAGTGTGTTGGTGGCAGCAGCCTAGGATTCTGAGTCCACCTCTGTACCCATTCATTCTAAGAGCTTGTCCTTATTGCTTCCCCTTAAATGGGAGGGGTGGACTAAACCGCTGGAGCTCTGCAGGCTGATCCCACTAAGTGGGGGTGGGGGGATGCAGAGCCACCAGAGAAACGCTGCCACAGCAGCCTCCCCTGGTGGCGAGACCTCCAGTCCTCCCGGGGGGAGGGCAGAGCTCTGTGAGATTTCGCCGACTGCCCATGAAATGCTCAGGACAAACACGGCCCTCATCTGCTCAGCCCCAGCAAAGGGAACTGAGTTTGAGGGTGAAAGGGCTGGGCATAGGGGTTGAAATTTCAGAGCCACAGTCCTGGCCCGAGACCTGGGATCAGCTCCCCCCAGCACCACATCCAGCTCCTGGCAGGGTCCGATAGGCAAATGGCCCTGTTCCAGGCTGGTTTCCCGGCTACAGGGCTTTAACCCCATGCCAGCCAGAAAAGCTGACCTGGCTCACCACGCTGAGTTCCCTGCACCACCCACACGTGGGAACCACCTGTCTCGGAGGCTGGAGGAAGCTCCACACTGTAAAAGAAAGAAAAGCTGAACTACAAGCATCCTGAGCTCCCCTCCAGCTGGCTCTCTTTTGAGGCCATGACGAAGGGGGTGTCCTTGGAGAAGGGACCCTTCTCTTCAACTACCTTTCTCTCTCTCTCTCTCCTTTTTTTTTTTTTTTTTGGTCAGAAAGAGTTTAATGGAGTCTCCTTAGGGAGATGCAGCTCCATCTAATTCAGCTCTTAATTAACCCAGCACACCCCAAAGAGGCTGCAGAACTACTCATAAATTAAATATGAAAAGCATTATTTATCTAGGAACAGTCTTCTAACGGCTCTGACTCTGACGTTTATAGTTACTAATGAAGATGGATTTGGAGGGAGAGGACGTGGAGAGGAGGGACACGACTGCCCTGGGAGAAAGTGAAGCCCGGGGGCCTCGTGAGGGTCTTGCAGGGCAGGGGGAGAGGAGTCAGCTCAGTCCCAGGGAGTGTGCTTCCCCGCACCCAGGCTCTGCTTCTCCAGATTTCAGGGAGTTGGGGGACATCAGGACAGGCTCAGGGGTCCTGAGGGTTGTTGGGACAGATCTCTCTTCCACAAGCTGCCAGACCACTCTCGCTGCCCCATTTTTCACTCACAGCCTAATTACCTTGGCCTTGACTCAACTTGAACCACCGCTGAACCACTCTACTCCTTGTTCCAACCCTGCCTCCCTTCTATCCCTCCAGAGCCCTGGGTGCTGGGCCGCTGGAAATTAATTGCTGGCTGAGGCCACACCTCCAGTATGTGAGTCCTTTCTCTCCCTCCAGATGGCCAGAAGTCACCACCAGGAGCCTCTCGCCTTGGCTTTCAAGGAGCAAAATGATGCCTCTTTCTCTGTGTACTTGCATAGAACCAAAGAAGAAGCCAAAAGTCATCTGGAGCTCAGAGTCTGGAACAGGAAGTTGTAATCTAGTTATCACTTCTCTGCCATTGCCCCCGACCCCATAAATCACTGAAGAGCGAGCCTTGGGCATCATGCCTTGCTCATCTTTATAACCCAAGTCCAATGCCTGGCATGAAAGTGGCACAAATATTTTATGGCATTGTTGATTTTTCAAGAGCAGAGGAAGGAAAGGAAGAAGGAGCAACCAAAAGCAAGACCAACAGGTGAGAAATAGTGTAATCATTCTTGCTGTTGTTGTCACATCAATTCTTCCAGAAAGGCAGCTCTGTGAATTCCCTTCCTTCTCAGGCACCGCCTCTCTTGTCCAATAAGAGTCGCACCCTGCACAGTCTCCATGGTCCCAGTTCAGTCCAGGAGTAGAAGTTCAACTTCCCATTCTTGGAAAACAACTGGAAAGAGAGTCCCAGTTTGGGATTTGCTCTCTCTGGAGTGCTATCTTCATCTTCCCCACCGATGAATCTGTCTGTCCTCCTTTCAGCCCCTTCGGCCTCAGAGAAAGAGGAGTGATGGTAAGTTCTCAGGCTGCCAGGTAACAGGCCTCTCCATAAGAGGCTAAAATCCCTTCATTTCCTTACCCAGCTGCTAATTTCAAGGGCATCTGCCGAGTCACACATTGAGTAAACACAATGAGGAACACCACACATAGGTTCTGTCTTCCTGAAGCTGCCAGATCAATCGAGGGGGACTTACGGGAAAGAAAAAAAGCCCACTGAGGAACACCACCGTTGTCCATGATGTGTGTTCTTTTTCACGGCAATGAGTCAATAAACCCAACTTTGTTTGTATGTTGGTAATGGTGTATTAACAGAAATAGAGGCTCAAATGAGATTCAGCTCAAGCTCTCGCTGCCTTGGCCCAGGACCCTGGACTCCATAATAGGGCAAACATCGAGGACTCCTGGATCTCACCCTAGGTAAGGCCCCCCCGAAGCAACCTCTGTGTGACCGGAAAGCAGGAGGTCCAGGGTGCTTGTATTCTGAAGTAGCCAGGCAAAAACAGCTGTGGAGCCTTGAAAGACCTTATCAAGTACTGTTAACAACTAACACAGCAGGAAAATGCCAAGCTGTTGATCACTGGCTTTGTGTTTCCCTACTCAAAGAGAGACGTCACCAAACTGGACACCCATTCCACTGGAAGATGTCACACCGAGTGTTCTTATGAAACCTCAAGAAAAAAGCTGCCTGCAGAAAAGGAGAGCTTCTGCCTGAGACAACAGACAGGCTGCTGACCAAAGAAGTGGATAACTGCCACCTGAGACACCAAACAAGATTAATTCGGATTCTTTGGTGCCATTTTGTTTTCCTCTACTGATAATCTTGTATAGGACTATACTTCGACACTATTAACTAACTAAAAGACTTCTTTCTCAACGTGACCTCCCTATCTAAATCCTGTTATTTTTGACCCCCTGAGGTCTTCTGCCCCTGAAGAAAAAATAAAACTCCCTTGTGTTTTCCTCAGCCTATAACTACTGCTGATGCTAGGTGACAAACATTTAACAACTGTTCCTTTCAATACTACAGAAGATAGATCTTCTTCCACAAGTCCTTCTGATCCTCATACAATTAATCCCAAATTTAAATGTTTAAAAAAATTGGACCTTGGCCCTGGTCAGGAATATGCTTCTGTTTAGGTCATTATAACCCTATCGGCAAAATTTAGCCCATCAGAAATGGAGACTAATATTGGGCATATTCTTGCTGCAACAATTCGTTCTCTCCAGAGACACCCCATCGTGCTTTGCAAAAGCTGTTTAACTCCGCTCAGGAAAGCTTCCCACCCTGAGGGCAAAAAAAAAAATACCTGGCTCTCTCCTGTTGGGATAAATGACATTGCCAATATGGTCTGTGCCCCACCAGGATATTACTTTTTTTGTGGACATCAGGCTTATACCACCTGCCACACAT
This sequence comes from Neomonachus schauinslandi, assembly GCF_002201575.2. NCBI lineage: Eukaryota > Metazoa > Chordata > Mammalia > Carnivora > Phocidae > Neomonachus > Neomonachus schauinslandi. The sequence goes on along the minus strand of NC_058413.1, from coordinate 16,193,145 downwards.
TAAGTTTTCCTTTTCCGGACAAATCTGAGAGATTTTCAGATGTTTAACATTACCAGCCTTCCAGTGGATCATGTTTCCCTGAAAAGAATGTCCAGAAACTTCCAAAAAGAGACAAACACAAGCTACCTGGGAGGACTGCCAGAGGGGACAGCAGACTCACTCTTCATGCATACTGTGCAAACTGCAATTCCCACAGAAGGGATAGTTCAGCTGGAAAAGACGGTCCAAAACCTCCCCCGACCCTAGTAAGATGTCATCAATTTAACAACTGCTGCTCTGGAAGCCAAACCAACCATTTTAAATGGAAATGTATTAGCCAGAGTTGTCATGGATGATCACATAGCCCTTAATTTCTTCTTAGATAGCCCAGGGGAATCCACACTACAGCAAACCCTCTGGCTACCACCATATAAACACTATTGGCTCAAGTAGAACAATCTAGAAGTAGGCTAAATGGAAAAAGTCACCCAAATCTCTAGAAAAAAACAGCTGGGCTTGGGACACATTTTCATTGCCTGGATTTAATAATCCGGGTGCCTGTCCTCGGGGCCAATTACAAGAACCAACAAGAAGTTCTGTTTCTGGTCACTGCCTCTGTTACAGCTGCCTGGTGTATTCTGTGCAGTCTTGAAAGCTACTGTGTAGCCCATGTCACATCAGAAGATTAAGAAACTCTCCCTGCCGGGTGCCTGGGTGGCTCAGTTGGGTAAGCGACTGCCTTCGGCTCAGGTCATGATCCTGGAGTCCCTGAATCGAGTCCCGCATCGGGCTCCCTGCTCGGCAGGGAGTCTGCTTCTCCCTCTGACCCTCCCAACCCTCCCCCCTCTCATGTGCTCTCTCTCTCAGTCTCTCTCTCTCAAATAAATAATAAAATCTTAAAAAAAAAAAAAGAAAGAAAGAAACTCTCCCTGCCACAAAGGAGCAGGAGACACTAACTTGGGTCCAACTACAAACTACATTCTCTAAACAGCCTCCTAATCAGCAGAATTTTGCCCACAGTGAAGACCTGAATATCATAGATGAATGTCTTGCGCTCTTACTTTGTCTTTGGCCAAACAAGAGGACCAAGGAAGGGAAAAGTAGCCCCTGACAGGTCCTGACTTGGCACTATCACTTGGCCCTTCATATTTTCCAAGCCACAGCAATGATCGGAAATCCTATTCTGGCTAATATTAATATAAGTAACTGCTGCTTCCTTCCCAATTATGGTCTGAGTCTCACTTCATTCCCCCTAGATCAAATCTATTAAGATACCAATCATAGAATTAACGTGTCTTCTGACAGCATTGAATCTAAAGCAAAGCCCCACTTCCTTAACTCTCCTCCCAAATCACTTAAACAGTCCCAAATCCTATAATAAGTCCTTTCTAACATCTTCTTACTGAAACTGCCCTTATTCCCCATAAAGTGCCTTTCTCCGTTGTTGCAGTGAGTCAATAAACCAAGTTTGTGTAACCAGAGGTGTGTTTCCGGTGACCTTTGGCTGGAGGGCATGGACACGTATATAAGTGACTTGACAAGAGGCAGAAGGTGGTGAGACATGCTATGAGACACAGCTTCACTCGAGGGGAAATGCTATTAAGTTAGAGAGGAATCATTAAATACCGTGCCTGAGAAAGGTATCTCGTAAGCATCTCTGGATATGATCACTCATGTTGAGGCAGGAGGAGTTTGCTTTCTGTTTTGTTTTGTTTTGTTTTTTAGAAGTAGGAGACTAGACTACACTATATGAGCACAATCCAGACCACCAGGAAAACATGTCTTGATCAGCAAGATAATTAGGGACCCAGGTAGGAGGAAGAGGAAGACATTGTCAGTGTGGACATTCCTGGACTGGCCACAGAGAGGGAGCCAAGGACAGTGCTCGGAAGGAGTCTGGATCAGAGGGCAATACCTGGATCCCTTCAGGGAGGGCTTGGGTCATAGATTAGGAAGAGTGTATTGAGCCTGAGTGCTCGGAAGCTCAGTCCCAAGCAGGACTGCCCTCTGCTCTCTCACTGGTCTGACCAGTCTCCTTGGATCAGCTAGCTCATCTCGTAAATGAGTGTGGCAGCCCATCTCCCTCTCCTGGTTGCTCCTCTGTCCTTTGTTGCTGCCAGAGAGGGGACACTCCACCCCACCCTCTTTCTCCCAGGGAGTGACAGGGAGTGAGGCTACAGGGCTCTGTGTTCCCAAAGCAGAAAGTAACAAGGGTACCAAAACCATGCAGAGGCATAGAGGAGAAAAAGAGAATGATGAGAAAATGCCGGGACACGGTTTGGGGGAAATCATGCCTTCCATGGTGTCCAGAGAACAAATCAAAATCAACCAGACGAAAAGCTCTCCCCGCCAGAAAGACACAAACACCACCACTCATTGAACACACAGGGCCACAAGGCGCTTTACCTAATTAGACTCATTTGCTGAGCTGTCCTACCTAATGTTCCTTCCGGCCTTCACCTTCACCCTGCCAAACACCAAAGACCAACACCGTACCAAAGCGCTCTTGCGCATAATTGTCAAATGACCTTGAAGCAGAAGGAGTGTTCGTCTTACAAAGACTTATTTTATAAAATGAGGAAACCGAGGCCTAGCAATGTGACCCAGCCAACCACAGCTGGAATATCCAATCTGGGATCTTTAACTCCAGATCCAGTCATTGGTGTGTTTGTTCCAATCACATCAGCTGCGCTATGGCTTCGAAAACCTGCATGGTCTAGATTGGGATGCGCTTGCCTTCTCTCTGCCATGTGATAGCATGGTTGGAAAACGCTGGGTAAAAAAAAAAAACTATAAGTGACAGCCTAGGTAAGCAGTCTACTGGGTGCCCACGCCTTTGCTATTAAGAAACATGTCAGAGGCTGCACATGGCTTACCCCGACCTAGACTATTATAGTCCAGGACCCGGCTGCCATTTTCCCTTCCTATAGCATGCATTATGGATACGTAATTATGGTAATCAAGAAACTAAATCATTGGGTGGGCCAGAGCCCTTCTCCAGGGATTCTGAGAGTTCTGTTCATTCACGCCTTATAGGCATTTAAAACCCTCATAAGCCACACCCAAGCCTGGATTTTTCTCGCGCCACAGCTCTATTTCAGGGGCCTTCGATGGCCGATGGCTAGCTTTCAGTTTGTCTTCCAAAGCTCACTCTGACTACGGCAGAAATTCCTGACTCTTCTAGCTGGGGATAGTTGGAGATCCATCGTGGTTTCATTCCTGGATTCTTTTTCAGGAAGTATCTAACAGACCTCAGATTGCATTTCTAGATCGTAGTTTCAAAAGCTCAAACTAGGACTCTTTATCACCGTTCCTAGTATTAGAGCAAAAGCGCTATAGGGATTTTCTGTTAAAAGCACCTTTTAAAATTGAGTTTCGGCCTCCCTCAGTAGAAGCAAGATGGTGCCTTCATAGCATCACAAGGAGCTGCCTCCACATTATCTAACTCCCTTCTAGCCGTGACCAGGCCCAACTTGAACTCCTCTCCCCTTAATAGAATTGGGCCTCACTCTTTTTCAGGAACTGGAAAGGAGACAGCCCTCAGATACAAAATCACCAGTAGGTAGATTCAACCTCCAGATCCAACCAGCACATCATCATGGGCCCCATGCATTTCCAGCACCCATTTCTCTTCTTAACCTTGACCAAAGCATGTCCTTTGACTGAGCCTCCATTTTCCCCAACTGTGTGTTGGAAGACAAGTTGATCCACAGGATCCCCAGGTTTTGTTCTGCGTCTATGATACTATGATTTGGGTTAAGAGGCGGGATGAGAAGCTCAAGGGAGGAAGAACCACTGGAGATCTTTTCTGTCAGACTGACTCCTGCCATTCAGACCCCTCCTGGCTCCTCCCTGCCCACAGCTGAAGGTAGCTCAAAGGCTCATCATGTCTGGCCTAGATGGCTAAAGTGGTCCCCTAAGAAGCCTGTACCATAATGAACCCCCACTCCCCCCACCCTCCCCACCCCAACTCCCAACTGAAGGCACCTTCAGGAGCTCCCATTGCCTTCAGAACCTGAGCTCTGGGGAAGGAAGATACCCCATTAAGGATGCGGCCCCTCCTCACCTCGGGTTCATACTTAGACGCCATGCTCCAGATATTTGCCTCCCTTTTGATGCCCTCCCTCTTTCTCTCATCCCCTCCACACTTTGAATATTCCACTGGGTCACCAAGACCCCCCCTTGCCACACTGCCCCACCTGGTCAATTCCCCATGCATTTTTCAAGGTGAGCCCTGTTCCAACAACTCCTCCCCTGTGAGACCTCCATCCGCACCACCACACACCTCGGCCCCTGACTCCATTCCCATCCCATGCACTCCCTAGCGGAGCGTCCAGAAAGGGTCTGGTGATCACGCTACTTTGTAATTCCCTTTGTCTGTCATTGTTTCTAGATAAGGCATACTCCTTGTGCACAAGGAGGCATTTCTCTCAGAGCACACGGCCTGGCACCCAATAAAGACTCGATACGTGTTTGTCAAGGCAATGAATAAGAAAATGAATCAATAGGTTTCCAACTTACTTGGAAACCTTGAAGAGACAATTATAGATTACACAGTAGAGAGGCTCCAAACCAGTGAGACAGATAGTAAGTGTTTTAGAAGTTTAGTGTCAGGCATTATGAACCAGAACAGGTTATTTTGGTTTGGCTTTTGCAAGGAATCAAAAATGTTTTGGTTTGTGTGGCACAGTGGGGGAGGTTCATCGTAAAAGCAGGGCTTTGAGATTAATCTGGAAGGGGTGCGCAGGATGGATTTGAAGGGGCAATTCAGAAAGCAGCTGGAAGGTTAGATGTTGCACCAACACACGCCCCAGGTGAGAAAAAAGGTATTTTCTCTGCTTTTGAGGGTATTGCAGGCACTCTATTCCTGACCCCACCCCCACTCCACACCTTGACCTTCCATCCTCCCATTATCTCCTTAGTGAGCCTCCCCACCACCAGAGCTCCAAGCCAGAAGCCTCCGGGGCAGGGAGGGTGTGGCATAAGGTTGGAGGCTAGGCCCTTGCTCCAGGCTGGCATGTCAGAAGTAAACTCTGCAAGTTCTTTTTTTCCCCTGTCTTTTTCCTCTTTAGGTCCCTGATCAGGAGGTGAGATTCCTGGGAGAAACCATCTCACCTTTCCAACCCTCCCAAGCCAATAGCCAGAGCCCCTCGCCACCAAGCTCCCAAAGCACATCTCCAAGCTCATGTGTGGGGCCCATCCTCTTTGGGAAGGAGAAAATGAGCCCAAGGTTCGTACAACTACGTCTTGTTCAAATATTTCAGATGAAGAAACTAAGCCCCAGAGAGGTCAAATGACTTGCCCAAGGTTACACTGCTAGTTAACAGCCAAGACCAGACTTCAAACCCAAATCATCTATTAGGACTCTTTCTCTATACTCAACTCAGGATTAGAGGAAGAGCTGATCTCTCTGGTCGCTGTGGGGTCTGCGCCATGCCGCGGCTCCTGGCTGCCTTGCCCCAGCCATCCCGAACAAGTTCATCTGCCTCTAGGAATGGTAGGAGCAGGATGTTTGTTACCTCCCTTGCTGTCCCAGTAAGGTACTGACTCAGTGACCAAGGCTCTTCTGGAAGGTAAGCAAGAGGCTCTGCACAGCCAAGAGGAAAACTTCATCGTCCCCTCCCCCACATACACCCACAGAGCTGTCCTAGACTATGGAGAGGTAGGAGGGGGTTAGCAGCCCAGCTCTTCATCACTGGCTCTCCCTCTCCCTCTCACTCTCCCTCACTCATGCATATTCCCTTCACAGACTGTGGATTCCCGCGGGTGAACCATGAGGCATGAATTTTCTAGAGTTCCTAGTGAACCATGGAGGATGAATTGGGGAGAGAAAGGGGAGGGGAGGGGTAGATGTTCCAGACAGACCTGAAAGCTGCTTTTGACCTCGGAGTCAGAGGCACAAGTGGCTCGAGGGCCTCACCTGTCCCAGGCCACCTGTTCTCTCCACCACCAATAAACAAGGGAGACCAAGATCTCTCTTTAGATTCTACTAAAAAGTCATTCAGCGAAGGCCTGGTGGCACTCGTCCTATACCACGTGCTGTGGCAGGTTCAAAGAAGTCTAACACCATTGGAGTCCCTCCGCTGCAGCGGAAGGCCCTACAACAGGGGCTTTTACAATTGTTCCCTAAAGTAGCCATCAACCCCCAGCACAGCCATCCTCCACGATAATAATAATAATAATAATAAACCCTCACACCTGATCCATCTTACATGCAAGACAAAGGTCCCCAAAGCCCTTGTAATCATATCATCTCCATCCCTACTGAAATTCCTTGAAAGATTTCTCATGAGTGGGTTTGGAGACTGGTCTTGCTCCTGCTAACTAGCTGTGTGACCTTGGGCAAGTCACTTGACCTCCATGGGGCTTAGTCTGACCTCTCCGAGCCTCCTGCAGAACAAAGCCTAAACTCCTCAGCCCGGCAGCCCGGGCCTTCCCGAGCCAGTGCCACAAGACTTTCCAGCCTACCCTCCCTGACGCTCAGCCCTGAGCCCGGGTGTTGTCGGTCCGTCTCTTACAGCACTTGTCCCACTCCGGGTCACACTCGAATACTTTGGTCCTGGTCTGTCCTCCCAGCTTATCTCCAAACTCCTTGGGGGCAGAGCACCTCCGCAGCTCCTAGAGGGCCTGGGCACAGGGCAGGAAACACAGGGTCAACAAATGTTAGATCGTCAGTGAGATGTCGAATAAACATCCGTCATTCCTTCCAAGCGGCTGCCTACTGCCCTCCCCCAGACAGTCTGTTCGACACTATAGATTCCAGAAAGCAGTCTTCTCAAATGTGGTCCATGGACCACTGGCAGCAGAAATACCCAGCAAGCTTGTTAAAGATGCAGGTTTCCAGACTCCATCCCGGACCTATGGGATCAAACCTCTGGGCAGTGTAATTCCAGGGGGCTCCCACGTTCTGGCCCGAGCTTGACAGACTCTGGAGCAGTTCTTTTGCAACAAGAGTATTCCGGATGCTCCCCTAAGCAGCCTGAGGTGGAGATGGGTGGGGGCTGGAGGAGGACGGGGGAGGAGACTGTCAACAGTACCTGCTAACCATCCCTGCCAGTCCCCAGCGCTTATCTCCATCTTCCTGTAAGCACATCACGATGTCAGACGAGCCTCCTGGCCTCCCTCCCACCTGGCACTTCCCCGCTTTTTGCCCCTTCTCCCGCCCACCAGCCCAGTAGGGCTGAAAGTTGCTCTTGCCCTCAGTCAGCCTCTCCCTTCCTCCCCAAAGTGCCATATCTCTTCTTCCACTGACTGAAACAGCTTCTTCCACCCCCAGACAAAGAAAAGAAGGGACTCTCTTGCCCCTCTTTGCCCTGCCCACCAGCATGCTAATGTGCCTTATAAAACCAACGTGAGGAGCATTTTCAGTGGCACAGTTTACCTAATTAAACCTCTGCTGGTTACCCAGGTGGCCTCCCCTCCATCCTGAGGCTTCCGACCTGCAGGGCCCCCAACACCTCTGATGCCAAGTGTCTGTGGTTGTGGGGGGCACCATCACAGGATTAAGAACCCAAAGGCTTAGAGCAGCAAAAGCCCCCGAGCTGACTAGGCATCTCCGGGGAAGTCATGTTCCCTATCTCAGTCTCTGAAGAACAAAAGATTTGGACAGATGATCTCAGGAAACCCTTTGGGTCGAAGAGTCTAGGATTAAGAGTACTTGAATACTCTGCGATACGTGAGTTCAAGACAGAGGGCAGGGTGAAAGGAGCTTCAGCCACAACGGCAGGTTCCTCAAAGGCCAGAGGAGTCACTTTGATGGTGGCTATCAGGTCTCAGCTTCACAGAGATCTGGAAAACCCTGAAGTTATTTCCCCGAGAAGCAAGCACTCAACCAGAGTGGAGAAATCATAGCAAACGCTCACCCAGCATTTTCTCCACGATGGGCAGTGACATTCTGAGCACTTTACACACATTAACTCATTTCATCCTGGCGACACGTCCAATAGGTAGGCACTATTATCCCCATTTTACAGATGAGGAAACAGGTGCAGAATTTGCCCACAGTCACAGAGCTGGTGGGTGGCAGACCCAGGATTCGAACCCAAGCTGAGTGCATGAATCCATGCTCTCAAGCACCATTGTTCAACCCTGTCACTTCAGAGGAGACACCCCCCCAGACAGTGTCGTCCACCACCCCCCACCCCTGCCTTCTTCACAAGGTGAGGAGGCAAGCATAGGACTTCCATGGAAGGCATATCAAGACTGTTGTGTCTTTGAGGGCCAGAATCAAGGGGCCTCCATCCGATGAGACTGAGTGTTGATTCGCAAGTATTCAAGGACGGAAACCATAGGGCCTTAGGCTTGGCAACACTGTCATGTCCAGGAAAAGCTCTGGTGTCCTCCCCTCTCCTCGCTTTCCCTTCCTTCCTGGCACCCTGCTCTCACCGGCTCACTGCTCCCCAACCCCCACCCGCCCTGGGTATGAAGAGATTCACAGACAAAAGTCACCTCCTGGCTTCTCTGGGCATTGGGTTTTCACATCCGGATCAAGAGGCACTCCGGCCGAATGACCAGGGTGCGGGCCTGAGAAGCCACCTCGGTTCTCCTGTGAGCCCATGTAAGACACTCAAGCCCTGGCTTCCCCACGTGTGAAGTGGGGCTTGCGGCTGGGGGGGGCGGGGGGCGTTGTCAGGAGGACTCAGGGGGACACCCGGAAAGCTCCCGGTCTGCAGCCTGGCCAGGGTAGGTACACTATTCGAGTGCTTGCGGTTTATGGATGAAACAGCCTCCTCCCAAGGTGGGACTTGGGGCCAGACGTCAAAGGGGGCTCAGCCGTCGAAGTGCTCCGCGAGGCCCGCAGCCAGGATCTACTCACTAAGGTTTAAATCCATTCCCCACATTTCCTTCTGTCGTCTTCCCCCCTCACCCTTGTGACGCCAAAGCTCCAGCACATCCCTGTATTATGAGAACGGGCTTCGTCAGAGAAGCTACAACCTGAGGACACAAACTCCAGAAAGCCCCCAGGCCCCTCCCCTCTCACGGCGCCCTGGCCAGACTCCCTCCTCCCACCTCGGCCCCTATCGCCTGGAGTGCCTATTCTCACACCTCTTCAACTCAAACCCCTGCCCCCGCCCCTGCCTGCTTCAGGGCCCTAGTGGAATCTTGCTACTTCGTGGGAAGAACCTCCATCCCAAAGCTGGAAGGAACACCTGTTCCTATAACTCCCATGATTATCTCCTGGTTCTATCTGAGGAATCTGTGTGTCTACCAATCCCCCCTCAAATGATCTGCTTCTTCAAGAGAAACCAGGCCATACTTCTTTTCCTAAACCTGCTCATAATCTAGCCCGGGGCCTGGACACATAGTAGTCACTCAATATATGTTTGATGAATGAATGAGAATGAACAAAGAACAAGCACACTGATGTGCTCTAGTCAAACATCACAGAAATAGCAAACGGCAAAGGCTTCTTTCCCTGATGAACCTGCACCCGGTGTTTCTCCGTACCAAGGACTCCTGGACCCTTTCGCAGCCACCGGGACAGGGCTGTGTCCACCCTGCCCTTTAGATCTGGGTCCCAAGCCTCTGGCTCACAATGTATATCTCTGGCTCCAATAGACAGCGGGTCCCTCCCCATGGACCTGTAACCGGGATCTGCTCGAGGCAAGTGTGGGGCTTCACGCGGGCAGCAGCTCATCAGGAGGACAGGGGAAGAGCCTCCCACTGCGGCATGGAATGGGAGTGAAGAATGTGGCCTTTGCCTCGCTGTGGTCCATCTGTCCAGCTAGACAGAGGAGTTTCGTGCCCGGTCAGGGCCCGAGGGAGATGGGTAATAGAGAATATTAACCAACCCACCTTGAACAGAACCAGGCCAAGAGAATCTACCTCCACCAAAAGTCAGATAGCTTTTGGGTGTGTTGGGTTGGGCTTTTGTTTTTCTGGGGTGTTTTTTTGTGGGGTTTTTTTTTGGTGGGAAGGGAGCAATAGTTGGTGCTAGAAAGACCCCCCCCCACTCAAAGGGGTCTCCTTGGCCCCTTGCTAAAGGAAGGACAGGTCTCAGGAAAGCACTGGATACCTCAGACACAAAACGGATTGTGCAGATTTTTTGCAGTTTTGCCCAGAGCTGGCCTTGTAGGTGGGGTGTGGATTAGAGTTTACCCTAGTTAGGTAGAAACACTTCCCAGGCTGAAACAGAGGGGAGGAAATAATTATCCAAACTACAGACAGAGAATTATGTACTACGAGGCTCATTACAGCATAATTTACCATGATAAAAAACTGTAAAAAATGTAATAACTGTCTGATAAAAGTTGAACAATCAAATAAATAGTGGCAACTCCTTAGGATAGGTTATTATTGATAATCTATTTGAAGAATCTTTAATGGCATAGGGAAATCCATATGCTATAAAGAGAAAAAGCTTGACAGATTACCATATGGACAGTAGATACAGGCTTAACTGCATAAAGCACCAGATCAGGAAAAAGAAGCCAGATCAAAGCACTGTGTTATCTCTGCACAGCGAGGTTCTGAGTTTATTCTCTTACGCACTTTTCTATAAGCGCTTTTCCAAGTTTCCTATAATGAGCATACAGTCCTTTTAGATTATAGGAATCATATAAAAAGGGAGCAAAGGAGAAAAGTCGGGATGAGAGGGTCATTGTCGGAAGGGAAGAATGGGCAACGGGAAGCCGAGCAGAGTGCCTGGCAGAGGAAGAACGAGGACATCTTCGTGGCCCCGCTCAGCTCGGGGCGGGGGGGAAATTAGACGACCTAGCTGGGGACAGGGACATGCTGAATCACAGCTGAAGGCTGGAGATGGAAACTAGGGCCTATTCTCAAGTCTAGAGGGGAACTGAAGGGAGAGGGCAACAGGAGGAGATTTGGACCACACTTCCGCAAGCTTTGTGCCCCAGCATCGTCTTTGTCGCATGCTAGGACAAGAATGCCATCCATCACCAGGAGCCAGTGCCCAGCTACGCAGAGCACATCCCGAAAGAGAAGCCCTGGCTTCTCTACACACACACACACACACACACACACACACACACGTGCACACACATGCACACACACGCATCTTGCAACCTCATCTCTCTGTGCTCCCTTCACAGGCGGCAAAAGGGGAGATTGGCTGGGCAGTAAAGGCAGCTTCCTTTCTGATAAGTAAGCAGCCTCCGGTCCAGAAAGCTCCCAACCTCCCCCTCTCCCTCTCTCCTCCTCCACCCCGGTCTCCATCCTCAGATCCTTGGGTCTGGTTTCTATTTTTTCTTTTTTACCCTGTGCCCAGCTCCCCCTTCCAGATCCCAGTGGGCCATCCCGGTCTAGTGGATCTGCTATCTCTCCGCACCACCTGCTGCCCACGCTGGCCTCCACCAATGTCCCCTTTCAATTTCTGGAGTCTCCAGGGCCTGACTCCTTATCACACTGTGTCAACCCAGTGCCTGTCTTTGGAAACGAGGAACTGAAGAGACAGAGGGTGTAGACTTTGCCCTTCTCTCCAGCCTTTTTCTATAAACCCCAAAAACGTGACCGCCAGAAGAGACCCCAGCAGACATCTAGGCCAGCCCCCTTTGCTTGCCCCCACCCCCAGTCCTGTTCCCCCGAGACCCTGGAGTAGAGATAGCAACCTCAGCCCTCCTCCTGCCCCCACGGGATCCAACCCACTCTCTCCACACAAGATCTAAGGTCCAGGGTGCACCGGTAAGTCACAAGGATTGCCACAGAGAGCTGAACATGTCCTAGAGCCCAGGGCGAGACTCAAGTTGCTAACTTGACCCATAAGCCACCCTCCTCCGGGCATGTCTCTGTCCCCGAGTCACCAGGGTCAACCTGAAGCTCTTATCCTCTCTCCCATTACTCCCCTTTAAAGCCCACCACCCCTCCCAAAGGAATGAGAAAACTTAACTCAGACCCTAAGCTAACGCTCTTGGCTGGCTCTAAAGGACAGCCGTGCTACCAATGTTTGAGGGTCCTAGCAAATCCTCAAACTCAAAACAATTACAAATGGCTCAACGGCATCTACTTTAAGGCAAGGTTACCGTTGCCTGCCCCTTACATCTTCTGGCTCAGGAGGCCACCTAGAATCCCAGTAGAGGAGTAGGGATCCCAAGGAAGGAGAGAAGTCCTAGAGAGGAGAGGGGCTCAGAGTGTCTTCCTAGCTCCAGCTCTTCCATCCCTCCACCCCCAGGAGGCCTTCCAGCTCCTCCGACCTTCCCCTGCTCCGTCCTCCCTCAGCCCGAGAGGAACAATGCCACTGAAGGGACCTTAGTTCAAGTGGCACAATGAACCTGACGAGAAGACGTGGCCGTGTTTCCTGGCTGCAGGGGTGGGGGCAGTATGGCACTGCTGAGACAGGCTGTCACTAGAGTTAAACCCGGGCCCTGCCGCCCCTCACTGGCAACCCAGCAGTTCAAGATTAATGACTAAGAAGAACAGGCCTACAGAACTCCAGTGGCTCGCCGGAAATGCCTATCCTAGAAAAACAGGAGGGAGTTTGAAGTCCCTCCAGGCTTAGAGACAAGGTAAAAATTAGGAGGAGGAGGATAAAGAGAAGGAAGATGAGCAAGATGGAAAATAGGGCCGGGCGGTTCCCAGAGCAAGGTCGCCATTGGTAATGTCACATCTGATGGCAGTGTCCATCCTGGGGCTCCCATGGGCAGCGTCCTCTCTCCCCCCATCCTCAGGGAGTCAGCAGCGCAGAAAACAGAGAGAGCTTTAGCTCCAGACAGACCTGGGCCCCTGTCCCGATGCAATTGCTTCCTAGCTGTATGATCTTGGGCAAATGACCTCAATTCTCTGAGCCTCATCAGTTTTGCCATGTCTAAGGGGGATGGACTGACACCTCCAAGTGTTTTGTGAAAGCTAAGAGAGAGAAAATGTAAGTCAAACCCTGAAACACTTTTTGGCCTGGAGCGAACATCCAATACGAAGTAATTAGTTCTCCTTAAATTGCATTAAAAAAGCAGGATCTTCTCGGGCCTCCGATCTGGCTTCCCTTTAATGCAAACGAAATTTTCCTGACAGACAGAGGGGTCATGAGGACAGTTCATTCACTCAGTCATTTACGCCAACCGTCCTCGGTGAGCGCCCCCTATGGAGCAGGCCATGGAACCAAACGACAGGTAGCTGTTCTCATTCTAACCGCAGAGGAGAGACAACAAACAGGTGAATATACAAAACCCCAGCAGGGCTAAGTGCTATTAAAAAAAATAAAGCACAGCATGGAGAGAGAGAATGGCCGTTCTACATAGAACGGTCAGGGAAGGCATCTCAGCATCTCTGGCACATTCCATGGAGACACTTACAGCCATCAATCTGAAGAAGTCAAGCAGCCAGTTGTGTGAATATCTGGAAGAAAGGCATTCCATAGGGGCAACAGTGAGTACAAAGGCCCTGGGGCAGTCGCATGTCCAGGTAAGGGAAGCAGACACCAACTACTAATGGAATGAGTTCCAAAGAAGGAGCACCCCTATCCACCCGAGAGAACAACAAAAGGCTCACAGAGACCGAGGCATTGAGATTGACTTTCAAGAATAGGGAGTATTCTGACAGGCACAGGTTGACCTTCAAGAATGGGTAGTATTTTGACAGGCAGAGATGGGGGCGAGGAAAAGATTTCCGGGTAGAGGGCTTCCCCCTTCATGTTTCTGGAGTCTAGCTCGATCCCCCTGCCCTCGAGTTAATAAAGGAAACCCAAAGCCCAAAGGAGCACTTGCTAAAACCACAGCACCAGTTAGCAGTGAAGTCAGAGCAAGAACCTGTCCCCCAGGTCCCCAATCAGAGGCTTCATAACCAGGCTTGTCCTTATTATTGGGAATCCATGCAAGTCGGCTCCCCAGGGAAGCTCTCATTTGCCACCAGTCCCCGTACTCTGAAAGAGCCTCGCATAGGCATAAGGGGACTGCCTAGGGATTCTGACCAACACTTGCTCCATCTTCATTGGGGTTTCCTGAGCATACCAGCTGCCAGGGAACCGGGTGCTGTGTTGCAACTCCGGAGAAGTGCCACACACAGTGATTAATACCCTATCTCCTAGCAAGTAATTATAATTAATGCAGAATATCAAATCAGGAAATCAGGCATTATCAGGAGGTATTAGCTATTTATTTTCATTTTACGCTCTGCTCCCCCACCCCACCTCCCACATCCCCTGCTCCCTCTGGTTTCCCAGACTCAGGTGGAGGAGAAGAAGAACTCCTTCCCTAAGGATGGAGTAATACCTAGCTTCCCGGCCCTGAGTTCAGCAGCAGGAAGACGAGGATCGCCACAGTTCCTGTGCTCGGGGAGCTTAGAATCTAGTGGAAAGCACAAAGCTCAGGCAATTGCAGTGATGGGAGTAAACAGAAGCTACAGTGGCAGGCAACCCAGGAGAAGGAGCACGGAGCTCTGCCTGAGAGAGCCAAGGAAGGCTTCCAGATGAGGTAGCATTTGAGCTGGGCCTGGAAGGAGGGGCAGCACCTTTCAAGGTGAGCAAGCAGGAGGGAAAGGCATTTCAGAAGCAGCTCTAAAATACAAGAGGAAATGGCCAAAGAGCAAATTGTGGAGGTGAGAGGATCATATTCCCAGGCAGTCCCAGGAGGTGAGCCCCAGGGGCAAAGGTCTGGGGATCAGGAAAGATGAAGACAAGTCCAAGAGCATGAGATGTGGAGGGGAGAGGAGGGGTGGAATGTGCTGAGATGCTCAGGTCTGAAGTGGCAGCAGATGGAAGCAGTGGTTTCTGCTGCTATACCCCTGCTCCTGGAGGCTTGAGGGCACCCGCTAGGCTTCTGACCACAGGAGCAAAGGTTGGGGATATTTAGCTTGAGGGCAAGAAGCAAAGCAGAGTCAGAAATGAGGGAGGGTCGTTAGTTAGGCTGTAAGCTCCCGGAGACTAGAGCTGGCAGACTCAGTGTGCACTCAATGGTTATTTGATGATGGGTATTCGCTGGAATAAACAAATTCCAGCAGCAATGCGGAGAAAGGATTGCAGCACATGGGCTAGAGGAAAGAGGGCCACTGAGGAAGCTATCGCGATATTTCCACCGGCAGACGAGACGAAGTGGGAAAGACCCAAGCAGAGATCCCTGACCCTGGTTACAGGGAGGATGCTTGCATCATTCCTGGGGAGGAAAAGATTTGGGAAAGAATCTGAAAAAAAGGACCAGCAGAAAAGCCCCCACCAGACAAATCAAAAAGCCCCCAAATGTCCAGAGTCCTCATCCCTGCTGCTTTGTCTCAGAAAAGTACAAACAGGAGAGCTGTTTTCCCAAGGGCCACCACAATCGCCTTCCTCGGGAGAACGCAGTCTCCTGAATCCCCTAATCCCAATCACAGCAGATTAAAGAAGCATAATCCAGCAGGCTGGCCTCAGGCACCTGGACTGGGGTGAAGGAGCGTCCTGAGAAGGAGGAAGTGTGTGAGAAGCCTGGGGCGTAGCAACAGGGCCTAAGGACTACGGGTTGATGGGGCAGATGCCCCAGAAACCTGCAGACATAACATCTAGGTGTCCTCCACGTAGCTGCCGTGGGAGATTCTGATGTCTTGGCAGCCAAAATTCTCCGGGTCCAAACAGCCTCCTCCCAGCTTGGAGGGTCATCATATCCCCAGGGATTCAGGACTATGGACTTGGAAATCTGCCTCATGGCACATGTCATCCCCTTAAGATCAGAGGCTAGACTTGATTCTAAAGATTCCTGACATTAAGACCCCATGGGATTCCCACCCCAGGATAGTCAGCCTAGATGCAGCCTTCAACACGGGCCCTGGAGTTAGAACTGTGGCCACTCATAAACCAGTCTTCCTCCAGTCTCAACAGCAACTTAGTCCAGTCCATTTGAGTGCAGCTCAACTACTTTATCACTCCATTACTGAGCATCGAAGACTTTATTTCACAGCTAATGTAGCTCTAACCCAGCAAGAAAAGTATGATCCTCATTTTTCAAATGAAGAAGCAGGCTCAGAGAAGTGAAATGACTCTGGCCAGTGTTCACATAGCAACACAAAGGGCTCAAACCCCAATCTGTCTGACTCCAAGTTCAGACACCGGATGCCTTTGTCTGGTCCTGTCTTAGTTGGGATGTAAGGTGCAATAAGGGCACAAACTATTCTGGATGAGAAGGATACATTAGATTTTGAATTAGCTATATGGTATTGCTCGACCAAAAAAGGAAAAGGAAATTAGCTTTTCTTGAGTTACTCCCACATGCCAAAACATTGTCCTAGACTTTCCCTATGCTTTGTTTCATGTTAGATCTCTTCATTCTGAATGCCTCTGTCCAGCCTTTGAGTTCAGCCTGTTTTGGACCCAAGTCCATCCTCTGCCCAATCTTCCCCTGCAGACTCATGAAAGTATGTTTTCTCAGATCCACTCTGTTCCTCCAACCAGACCAATCTGGAGCTGTCCCTGAGAACTACCTCCCCACCTGCCCTCCCAGCCGTACCTCCAACTACAAAGAAAACGACGACTCCATCTGCTCCCACAGCAACCTCTGTTCCAGGCCCAAGCTGAGCTACACAACAAACCCCAGCAGGACACTGATCTCCTCTTACACTGGTATTCCTACAAGAGATCCTGGTTTGTTCTCCTGTCTACAGTTTCCTCTTACTAATTAACTCTATTCATTACCCTGGCAATGGAGAAGGCCACCATCACACAGAGGCACAAGACAGAATGAAATCACATATGCGCAAACTCCCCCGCCCCGCCACACACACACACACACACACACACACACAAGAAATCTATAGAGGGAGTGACCAAGAAAGGGAAGGCCAAAGGGTTCACTGGTCTAGAAGTCCCCCCAAATACTCAGGAGCCCCTCCCCAGGGCCTGCTGAGCCAATTAATTACAAAAGAACCTTTCCTAGGGAAAGCTGGCCCCCAAATGAAAGGCCCAAGCAAGTCAGCCCCCTTGGAGAATGAATGACTTGGCTTGGCAACCAGAAAGAGACACTATCCCCAAAATGCTGCTATGTAAAATGGGGCCACTCATTTAGGTCGACTGAGCCTTAAATTCCTCATCCATACACTCAAAATAATAATCTCAGCCCGGCCTACCTTACAGGGTTATTTTGAGGATCCAGTGAGATCTTAGATACAAAAATGCTTTGCATGTTGGGAGAGGAAGATGGGGAGGAGGAAAGCAATAGCATATATAAATCAATAGAGGTCCTATTTGACCTCAGGCAAGACCATGGGGCGCCCCTCCAATCTTACCAGGTAGTATTCATTCTGAAAATGTCTAGGGTAGTGGCTGTGCCTAGGGCAGATGTGCCAGTGTAGGGGGAAGTGGTGTTCCAAATTGCATGCTTCAACATTGGTGGGGTTATATGCAAACAGGGCCAACCCACCCCTCAATACTACCAGAAGAATAAGCAGGAGGACTTGAAAAAGCATGAGCTCTGAAGATGAAGACTTAAAGTCTTAGCCATGCCACCTCCTTAGCTTTTTGACTTCTCTGAGTCTCTCTTCCTTGTATGTAAAATGGGGACAAGATACCTAATTTATAGGGTTATAGCAAATTCGTAAGGATTATGTTAAATAACCTACGGAAAGTGCTTGGCAGAAATGGTAGTTAATAATAATTCCCCCTTAGCATCAGCTTCATCCCTAAAGGTGAGGAGGCAGCACTGAATGGCTATTAATGAGAAATCCACAATCCACTTTACAATAGGCAGCCAGTGGGCCCTCAACAAGCTCACTAAGCATGAAATTGAGCAAGAACATTTATGTGTCTACTTGAATGTTAATGAGGCTTTAACCGGGGGAAGGACAGCAAGGAAGTTAATGCTCAGGCCCAAAAAGCCAATGGCTTCTGCCTGGCCGTGTCCCACAGGCAAGTTCTATAAGCCCTCTGAACACTCCTTTCCAGCCCAGGATGAAACGCTTAAGAAACTCAGGCTTGGCCATTTCCAAAACCAGAAGCATCACAATCTGGGATTTCCAGGTTTCAAAGAATGAGAATAGTTGGCTCCAGTAATCCTAAAAGATGGTCACCATGATCTGGGGTGTTCACCTCAGTGGGACAGCGAGGGGGCAGCAGTAATAACTTCAGGGTCTCCTCAAGGAGAGGAAGGGAGGAAAGAAGGGAAGGGGAAAGGGCTGGAATAGATTGACAACAGTTTTAGCAGATGGGGAAGCCCGAAGGAAAGAGGGACAGTGAAAGGAAAAAATCCAATGGGAGTCAGAACTGAAAGGTAGCTGTGTTCCTGTTTGCATGCCTAAAGGCAGACCAGTGAAGAAGGGCAATAACATTTCTTAACGCATTTGCTTCATGCTGGGTGCTGCGCTAAGTGCTTTACAGATATTATCTCATCTAATCTTCACGCTGCCCATGTCAGGGCCATAACTTTTGTCACCATCTCATCATTTCACAGAAGAGGATCAGGAGATTCGAGCCGTTGCATAACTTGCTCCATTAACCTTTTTTTTTTCTTCTCCATTAACTTTTAAACAAAGAAACAACATCAATTTTAATATTCCGATACTCCAACGCCTGGTAAGGAAAAATTGCACAGCTATGTGACCCAGCATGGAGGCTTTTCCCTTTCAGTTCCAGATACTGGTTCTCCCTTCTTTAGCCCTTCTCTCTTATCCATGAGTTCCCCACTTCTTGTTAAAAAATAAAATAAAATAAAATAAAAACCATGTTCTTATCAGAATACTTAAATGCAAGAGTAGACGTCACATAACCCTTATTTTTAAAACTATATAAGCACACATTTTAGGTGTTTAAATGCCTAGGTTACAAAATTCAGTACCTTTCTCGAGAGTCCTAAACTTTTCATCAGCTCCACCCTGAATTTTTGTTTATGGAGACAGAAGCTGGTGCCATTATCTTGACCTTGACCTTCATAAAGTCACCCACCGCCCCCTTCTCCTCCAGGCTCCTTCTCCCTCAGTGGCAGCTTCCTCACCACCACCCCCCCACCACCAACAACAACCATTTACTCCCCTCTGCTGAGGCTGTTCAAGTCAATCAGAGGGGAAGTTTTAATGCACTCTTAAATCTTCAGATTTTCAGAACTCCTAAATTCTTTCCTCTCGAAGAGCAGGAGACAACAACAGGAGTGGGGAGCAGCCTGTACATGACCCTCCCACCGTGAAGGTTCATCTACCAGGCTGTCTCTATTTAGCTGTTTGGAGACAATCCCTCTCCTGACTCAGTCTTTGCCTATACCAGGCAGGCCCTCCCCACTCCACAAATCTCCACACCCCCAAATGTTACCTCTCACGCAAGACTGAGCTTAACTAAATGCCACCTTGTCAAAAATGTCTTCCTGGATCTTCCCACCGCCTCCATCCCAAGTCTGAAGAACCTCCTTTCCCTGAATTACTGTGGCATTAGCAGATCCTGTTAGTACTTTTGCCTTGCAGTATGGATGCTGTCTGTCCTTTCTCCCAGACTACAAGCTCCTTAAGGGCAAGACCTAAGTCTACTCTGGAAGAATTTCAGATGCACTCTCCAGACTCAGTCTTTTTTTTTTTTTAGGTGTTTAAATGCCTAGGTTTTATTTATTTATTTGACAGAGAGAGAGCGAGAGAGCACAAGCAGGGGGAGTGGCAGAGGAAGAGGGAGAAGGAGAAGCAGGTTCCCCACTGAGCAGAGAGTCTGACACGGGACTCGATCCCAGGACCCTGGAATCATGACCTGAGCCAAAGGCAGATGCTTAACCAACTGAGCCACCCAGGTGCCCCTCCAGGCTCAGTCTTAACAGGGCCAGCCCCGTATCTTTTTCAGATTTCCCCTATTCAATGTTGAGCATCCCCCTAAGAAGGACTCTTATCTGGGAGTGAATCTCATGAGAACAAGGACCATTGTGTCTTATTCACAGATATCTCCAGCCACTGGCAGAGGGCCTTCTTCTGAGATGCTTTCAGTAACTGTGTGTTTCACAGATGATGTCTCCAGATTGGGATTTCCTAAAATGATTCATCACCCTCAACTTCCATGTCAGTTCTTATCCTCTAGGATCTCATATTCCTCTGTGACTAGGGTCAGATTTCTGATAAGAAGGCTTTTTTGGGGTGCCTAGGTGGCTCAGTTGGTTAAACATCTGCCTTCGGCTCAGGTCATGATATCAGGGTCCTGATCTCGGGGTCTTGGAATCGAGCCTCACACATCAGACTCCCTGCTCAACAGGGATTCTGCTTCTCCCTCTCCCTCTGCCCCTTCCCTCTGCTCATGTCCTCTCGCTCCCTTTCGCTCTCTCTCTCTCAAATAAATAAATCTTAAAAAAAAAAAAAAAGACTTTTTTCACTGATTAGAATAGCCAGTCCTTTCATCTGCTATGCAACTTCTTTAGTTAGAACTAGAGGCAATGCTGTGTGCAATGCCAATCTACTTCTCTGATAACTTGTTACCACCAGCAATGCCATTAGACATAGGGGACAGCAAGATTTTTTAGAATGACTTTTTTTTAAAGATTTTATTTATTTGACAGAGAGAGAGACAGCGAGAGAGAGAACACAAGCAGGGGGAGTGGGAGAGGGAGAAGCAGACTTCCCGCTGAGCAGGGAGCCCGCCACGGGGCTCGATCCCAGGACCCTGGGATCATGACCTGAGCCAAAGGCAGACGCTTAACGACTGAGCCACCCAGGCGCCCCCTAGAATGATTTTACTAATGGTTCTAGATCCCTTATGTGAGAGAACATCATGTGAAAACATTGCTTAAGATACAAAGGGTACTTAATAAATCCTTCCTCTTTTTCTTCTTACAGAACAAACAAAACACAGGTTAAACAAAGTTTTCCATGGAGATTTAAGTTCTTTCCCATCTGTGCAAATGCAGGCACGTCTGGATGCAGAGACCCGCCTGGAAAGGTAAGGATACAGATAAGGACACACTTGGATAAAGTGACGTGGATGAGTGAGGAAGACTCCATAGCCGATGGGAAAATTGAGGTTTGTTCTCAAAGAAGTTTGATCTGAAGTGAGACAATTTGAATGAGGTCAGGAACCACCCCAGAGAGCCACAAGTGGTATAAATTGTCTAATTAAATGTGCAGTCCCAGTCAGTATCATTCATTATGCTGTTAGCACATTTTAAGCCCTCTGATCTTTACAGCAACACTGGTGACATTGATTTGAATATCTTTCCACACATTTTTCACTCCCTATCAAACCAGAACCTGAAAACAAACAAAACAAAATTAAGGATGCTTAATTTTTAACTTTTCTGCATCCTTAGACTGTTATGATATGGTTAACATGTAAAAATCATTAAAGGCATTGGAGCAAGAAGTAAAACTCCAGGGAGGCTATTAACAACTTAGCATGTTCAGCTCACGAGTGTAGGTCAATTCATAGCTAGCTAGCCTTTTCATTTAACGAGTGTGAGTTAATTCCACCCGAAAAGTAGAGATGGTGGTCACCTTGATTGAGACTTTGTTACCGAAAAAATGTAGATGTCTCAGACCTTGAGTTGTGAAAGAAGACAAGGGGACCTCTACAAAGGTATTGTTTGCACAGGCATTGCCAAGGCATTCGACATTCACTCATCCAACACTCCACAATTCAAGGAATTCATCCAGCTATCGACTGAGCACTCACCAGGTGCCAGATGCTGGGGATACAATGGAATATTCGAAAGACCATGTTCCTGCTTTCATGGAGCCTGTTTGTCAGTGGGGAAGGTGGATATTAATCAAGGAAATAAGTAAGATAATTTCAGATAGTGATGTGTGCTATGAAAACAAGGTGGAGGGCATGACAGAGAGTCCTGCAGGAGAGGCGGTATTAAGTAGAGGACACAGGGAAAGTTTCTCTGAAGAGGCAAACATTTGAACTAAAGAGCTTAATGTTGAGAAAGACCCAGGCCAAAGATCAGAGGAAAGAACATTCCAGACAGAAGCAACAGCTAGGCAAAGATGCTGAGAGAACAATACATTTGGAGTATTTAGAGGCTGGAAGGCATGAAGCAGAGAATGCAGGCAGATGGTGAAGCCGAAGAGGTACTGGGATGAGTGAACTCTGCATCTTGTAGGCAATGGCAAGAAGGTTGGATTTTATCCCAAGCTCAAAGGACTACCAGAGAAGGGTTTTAAGCAAGGCAGAATTGGATTTACATTTGTAAATGATGGCTCAGCTGTTGTGTACAGAGTAGACCTAGAAGCAAGAGTAAAAGCAGTGAGGAGGCTATCCTGATCAAGGTCTAGGCTGGCAATGATGGTGGCCTCGCCTAAGGGTGGTAACAGTGAAAGTAATGAAGAAGGAGGCAAGCTGGGAATGTATTGGGGAGGAAGCGTTAACTTCCTTGATAATGACTTGGGTGAGGAAGTGTAAAGAAAGTAGACAAATCAAGCATAAACCCAGTTTTAAGGCTCTGAACAGACATGGGTCCCATTATTACTACAGAGGAGATGCAGTAGGAACATTTTGAGGGTGGAATTGGGAAACAAAATCAAAGGTTTTGTTTTAGCCATGATGTGCATGAAATTCTTGCTGGACACTCAAGCTAACAGATTTGCAATGGCAGGATTGGGGTGGGAGGTGGAGTGAGAGGGAACTTCCCTTTTAACCCTTCCTAGAATCTAGGAAGGTTAAGGAATAAAGAGTAAAGAAAACACCAATGGACAGCAGACTTCTCTTTTCTCACCCTTCCAGGAAGCTTTCCCTAATCCCTACCACACAACCTACAAGTGATCTCTCTCATCTAAATTCTGGTTGGCTTCTTTAGGCTGAACTTCCCTGGACAGCCACCCTTTGGTGGAGCCACTGCGTCCCAGGGTTTGCAGAATATGTATTACAAACTTGATTTTATCATTTCCTCAGTCAGGCTCCAGTGAACAGATTCACTCTCACCAAGTTCCTAAGAAACAGATTTTAATGACTACTTAATTCTTTTGCAATAATCAATTTGCCAGCCCAAGTTCTCTATGTAAGACCTGTCCTTCTTGGAAAGGCAGTATAATGAAGAGATCAGAGTAGAATCATATTGCTTGGTAAACACAGAATCAGAAAATAGTGTATTGCTCAAAGGATATTAGCCTCAAATATATAGATTGGTGTTCTTCTCTAGTCTAGGATAACTATCAGTATAAAACTATTCCATCACGGGTTCACTGATACCAAATCATGTTATACTAATCGAATTTCCCATTGTGATAGGGTGATGAAGATTATTAAGAACAGGGGGAAACAACAGATAGATTATACAGCTTGACCAGTAAAGTGTCTGACAAAGTGTCTCATAATATCTACATCAGCCAGGCAGAGATACATATACAAGATGACAGGACAAGTAGGTGAACCCATGACTGCCTGATTCACCACAGTCCTACTCTGCATGGCTCCATCCCGCTCACCATGTTTTAAAATTATGGCAACAAGGTATAAAAGTAGTATCCCTCAATATAAGCCAATATCACAAAATAGACAGGTAAAACTAATATTGCCTGACTGAATTAAGACTCAAAACTATCTCAACAGATAGGACATTAATCAAGAAAAAAAGAAATTTACCAAGGATAGTTGGTAAATCCTGCACTCAAATCAGTTGCACTGAGTGTAAAATGGAGATTCAAATTTCAGCGATTCAAATTTCAAGAAAATTGGCTTAACAGCAACTCAAATTTCAAGGAAAATGGGGACGATATCAGGGTTTTTATTGTCTGCAGCCTCCTCTGGCTGCATTAATTGAACTATAATATCCAGATAATGATTTAACTATGCACTCTGTGCCTAGCTGTGTACCTGCTGCAGTTACACACTTATGAGGGATATTAATGACTGAGAACAAGTCCAGAGAAGGGTGAGCAGGACTTAAAAATATATTTTATGAAGAACTATAGGGAGGCAGTGGGGAGAGGAGAGAAAGACTGAAGTAGCCAATAAGGTTTATAATAAACAGTGGGGACATCTGCTTGCTTTTTTCATATATTTATGCGGACACGAGATTTTGGACTTTCACAGGGTACTAAAGGCTGAACTAGAACCAGTGGGTCCCCGTTCTAAGCAAAGCAGGTTTCAGTTCAATACAAGCAATTTTTAAAAATAATTGCAATTATCATGCAGCAAAATAAACTACCCTGTGAAGCTGAGAGTTCTCCGTCACGAGACTTTGAAATACATGTTGAATGACTGTTACCACCTGCCAAAAAGCACACCCGTCCCCCGTCTCCAACTCAGAGACCAAGGGACCAGCTTTGTAACAAAGTTATTAAGAGCCATCCAGTGGTGTTGAACCAAGTCAAATTGCTGGTGGTCCTGCTCTGACCCAGGAACCTGGGTTCTCGCATCTGGGCCTTTGACTCTCTTCCTGATGAACAGGTCATTTCCTCAAACATGGGTGGTCAATAGCTGAAGCCACTGTTTTTCCTCTTGGTCCTCAAGAGCAAGCTGGTATCTCGCCTTCCATTCTGCCCACTATTTCTTAAGCTGGAAATCTTATCTTTGTACCCCAGTGTGTATAGGTAGGTCTCTAAGACCACTCTCAAGGGTAAGGCTGTCCAAACCCCCAAGGTATCAAATCAGACAGCTGCGCACCTGGATGAAGCCCTGTTCTCCACTGCCAAGAGACCTAATAGCAGGCCTGGCCATCAATTTTAGAGCAACTGACAAAACTCCTTTGCCACTAGCTCCTGATGAGTTTGGACTTTTAAGTCACCTGCTATATATCGGGCACTGAAGATACAAAAAATAAACAGTCTGAGGCCCCAGAGAGCCCCCAGTCTAGCAGGGAAATCATCATCTTAGCACACTGTTCATGCCATGAATGGAACATATGAAGGAAAAATTAGAATACACAGTGCTACTGAAATACAGAGAAGTTAAGTCATCAAAAATTCCTTCCCAATGTGGCAGTGAAGGCTCCCAGGATAGACTTCAGAGGCTATGGCACTTGCCCTGGTTTTGGAGGAGGAGTAGGATTTTGCCACTTGGAAAATGGGAAGGAGAGGAAGGTACTGCATTCCCTGCCGACAACAGAGCTTGGAAGGCACCCAGAGGCATGAAACTCCCCGACATACTCAGGAAGTCGGGACTAACTAGTCCAGAGTGATTAGAGGCACAGCGGCTGTGGCTAGCGTCTCTAGCAGCTGCCCAGCCTCCAAGACTCCATTTTGTCCCAGGTACAAGCCATTGGCCCACCCCGCCGTCAGAGCGAAGGGGCAGCACAGCGGAGAAGTCGATTGGCTCGAGATTCCTCAGCACCGGTGGTTGGCCAGTCTGCTCCCAGAAACGCATCGGAGGAACAGTGTTTGTTTTGTTTGAGATTATATCCTTCCTATTTTCATGGAGTTAAAAGAGCAAATTCTTTTGTAAAATGAAAGACTTGTAGATCGTGTTTAGATTTTTAATATTCTGACCTAAGACACTCTTAGTCCCCCAAATTTTGGAAGAGAAATTTTGCCATTTGTGAATCCAAGCCTGGGAACCACCAGGAGCGAAGGCCTTTGAGGTCCTTTCCAAAACATATGTTTCTAAGAACTGGGACCTGCATTCCGGACTCCCAGACCCCTTCTCCCCCTGGGTCAGATGCAGGGTTTCCTGGGCCAACTCCCCTTCTTCTGCAGTCATGACGACACCTCCTCCCAGCAACCCGCGGGCACGTCCCAGATGACAAATTGCTGTGGAGTAACACTGAGGCTGTTGGGTCCCTGATGAACTCGAGAGGCCTCTTCATGACACTTAAAACATGTCACAGATCAGCTCTGAGCAAAGAGGTCAATCTGGATTTTACAGATGGCAAATCTCATCTGTTGCCAGGAGTGCTACTTATCTTCCATTTAGGTAGTAACTCTCCTCTGTTGCACCCCTAACTTTACCTCTTCCCGGGTCCACCATTACACCCCCACCTCAACACTCCCCCCCCCACCTCCTCTCCCTCTCCCTCCCAAGTGCTATAGAATGATAGTCTCTGACTATGCTGTGTTCCCTAGTGAGGGGTCAGGGATCCTACTTGCTAGAACTACAACTTAATGACTCAAGACTTAAGGACTTTCTGAGGAAGAAGTATGCACGGGTTCCAAAGCAACACAGCCCTTGCACTAGGCTACCTTGGCTATGCCCTTCACTTTTCTTCACTCTTCTGCCTCCTTTCCCTCTAACCCTTTTCAATATCTATTCTATCCCCATTCTGAATAGTGGTTATTTGGGATATATTCCGCTTCCCTCCTTTGGATTTCCAAATTCAGACCATCTCATCCTCTACCTTCTACCACTGTGGTCCCTTATTCCACAGCAGGAGCTAATTTTGTGTGTTTACCCACATGGAAATTCAACAAATGATTTATTTCTATTCAATAAATGCCTATTTACTGAGCTCTTGCAATATGCTAGACATTCAGGATAGAGAGATAAAAAGAGCCTGCTCTCTGCCCTCAGGGAGTCAGGGAAACAAGGGAAGAAGCAGTCATCTGCCTGGCTCTGACTCAAAGTCTCTCCATTCTCCACCCCTCTCCCTGCACACAAACCTGAGTCCCATGGGTAATTAACGGGAAGAGTAATAGATTTTCCCTCAAGATGGTGCCTCTTGCAAGCTTAGAAAGTTTAGCAGAAGTGGCTTTGTATGGTTCCAGTTGTTTTCCCCCTTTCCACCTTTTAAGAGCTCTGAAGACATGGTAAATATAACTTTGGATCAGCAGAATCCTTTCAAATGGCAGATGGTACAAGATGGGTAACTTGGGGGACTTGACAGCTCGGTAGATATCTTCTTTTCTGGGTTTCTGCCTTTCAGTCACTATCTGGTTTGCTCTCTTTGTGTCTCTCCTTTAGCTCATCTGATTTTCCCCCCTCAAGATGGAAACGAAACTTGGGAAACTCCAAGAGGCACAGGCACCCGCCACCACCAGCTATCAGAGCAAGCTCCAGAGAGCAGGACGAGCCACCGTGACCATATTATGCTTCACCCGGAGACCCTGCTTCTGAGTCTACACCATTCAGAAGAGGCTTTTCCCATTGATCAGAAATTCTCCACGTAGTGACCCAGGCCCATCCATGTCACAAAATCTGCATAATGTCCTCACCCATGACCTCACTTAACTAAGCCGAGGACCTACCATTTCCTAGCACGCTCACCCTAGATTCTGACCTGCCAAAGGAGTGCATTTACCATTCTTCCTCCAGCCCCCCTCTGGCATATTTATTATTTTTTCTAACTACCAATGTAGTTATTAGATATAAACTCAAGTCGAATTGGAAGATTCCCACCCCGAAGCTCTCCTCTCCCCACAAAAGCCACCTCTCTGCCCTTTGCTATCATCTGCATCTGTTTTGCTAAACTTACCATTCTTCTAACACCACTAATCTGAAGAGAGGGCTTAGAGAGAGGAAAGCAGAGCCGGGATATCAAAGAAATCAGGAAGGAGCTAGCAAAGGAGGGAGTTTCTCTTAGAACTGAGAAAACGGAGCCAGCACACTATACCTGAGCACCGTTCGTGGGCAACTCCCTTGTGATTGTGTCCACCGTGTTCCCACACACTGCAGCCCGACCTTCCCATCCGGATCAAGGCACAGTGGAGAAAACTCGCATCAAGAATGAGTTCTAAGTGGCATGGGAGGAGCCTGACTCTCCTTCCTCCGCTCACCTCCCATTCCTTGTCCTCCCACTCTGTCCCCAACATCCTCCCCCACACCGGCAGTCTGACGAAGCCTGACTCAGAGGGGTACACCTGTTCCCTTTCTGCCTCTCCTCACCGGACGCCTAACCCAGCCCTCCCCACACTCCAGCCCTCTGCCCTTCACATCCTTCTTTTCTGGGCTACTCACAAAAGTGCAGGCGCTGTCTTTGTTATGTTGGACCCCAGGAAGGAAGACAAAGGAGTCAGGTGGCAGGAGCTCTACCTCCCTACACGCTCCATTGCCCCTTCCACGACCCCCCAGCTGACTGGAAACCAGGGGTAATGAATCCTGACCAGGTTCAGGCCTGCTTCTGTGAAAGTGAACGCCTCTGGGCTGGAAAGATTTACCTGAGATGCACAGTGTAAATAAACGGTTCTTCCTGAGGCTCGTGGTGCTCTGGGAATGCTCTACCTGTGCTCTGCCAATTAGCTGAACTATTTTTGGTGGAACACAAAAACTTGGTGGTCACTGTTTCCTAGACTGCCTGTCTCTCTTTACGTTAACTTCATTCCATGCTTCTGTCTCTCTCCTCTGGCCTCACTGTTTTCTTTCCCCACCCCTCTGTCTCTCCCATCTGAAGTTTTTTTCCCCCCTCAGGAGAGCCCGGAGAGCTGAGCAAGTGTGGATGGTGGTAGGGATTCAGAAGAGCTTTTCCAATCCCTTCGCCTTGGGTGTGCCCACGCACGGTGCGGCCCCACGAGAGGTGCAGCAAAGAGATAATACCTCGTACTTCCTACCATTGCATTGCTCCACCTAGCTGGGGGCTCGCCGGCTATCCACAGGGATTTCAGTCACGGCACTCAGAGCCCCCCCCCCCCCCCCCCCCCCACCACCACCAGAAGGCCCTTCCTGGTGGGCCCTTCCAACACTCTCCTAACAAACTCTAGAGGCCTGCCAGGTCCATTACAGCAGCCAAACATAGGCACCTTAGACTCCAGCC
This sequence comes from Neomonachus schauinslandi, assembly GCF_002201575.2. Classification (NCBI taxonomy): domain Eukaryota; kingdom Metazoa; phylum Chordata; class Mammalia; order Carnivora; family Phocidae; genus Neomonachus; species Neomonachus schauinslandi. The sequence continues at coordinate 16,164,748 of NC_058413.1, read as the reverse complement.
TGCTGATGGCCACCATGACCAGGACCCTGCCCTTCCCGCTACCTCACTGAGTGTTATCTATTTAGTCTGTTGACTTTCTCTGTGGTTCCATTTACAGTTCTAGACTGGAAGGTTTCTTCTATCGTCCGTCAGGGAAGCTGTCTCTTTCTTCACCATCTCCCTGGCCGTGGCCATTTGACTTCACCTCACCCAATAACCGAGGAGCCAGGGGATGGGAGGGAAGAGTCAGAAACTCTGGAGACTAGAGAAATCAAGATGATGAGAAGCAGAAAGCGTCCGCTTCCTCAAGCATGCCAAGGGAACAAAGATGCTAGTCCTCTTACTTGCTCATCCTCTCCGAAAAGGTACCTTGTATCTAGGAACAGGATATATTTCTTCAGTAAATTACCCCAAACTGCCATCATGACTCTCCAATCCTATCAAAGCTCAGGGACTTGACAAGGAACTGTCTTGGCCCAGAAGTTTCTGCCCCACAGCGCTGTAACAGGAAGACCTGTGGCCTGCCGGCGGGGCCCAGGATTCCTCCCTGGGACTCCTGCCACCAGCCAGGACACAGTCAGGCTACTTCAAGAGGTATTGCCATTCTCTGGAGAGCTTCTCCTCTCCCCTGCCAGGAAGTCTCCTTTGAGGTCCATTTGCTCACACCCACTGAGGCCCTGTTCTCAGCCTTTTGCTGAAGACTCCTCGAGCGGACAGACCCTCATTGGTCACCTCGGTCACAGAGTATCTTAGCTACCCTGGAGTCACTCAGAACTTGGGCTCTGCTACCCACATCCCGCACCCACTGCCTTGCAAGGACCCCCTGAGGCCCCGGCCACGTGCCCATAAGCCTGCCAATGTCCAAGAAGACTCCTGAACAGACCACTAGACTCCAGAGCTTGCTGAAGGCAGCCCCTGCCCTGTCCACACCCTTCTCTTCCCCCCTGCTTGCCTACCGTTTTAGCAGTTCTTTTATTTGCATATATTATTAACATAAATATTGTACACTTTTAGATTAAATATGGAGTATGTTCATATTTTCTTTGAGAATTGGTTTGTATCATTAGACTCCAAACACATTTTCCTTGGAAAGAAAGGACCCTTCTTTTCCTTTGGGAAAAATTCCTTCGACGGTGCTTTTATTTTCAGTATTAATTTTGGAAAACTGTGAAGACTGGGAGGCTGGGAATGGGTGTTGGGGGTGAGGGGTCTTAACAGTCTTCAAAAAGAGAACAAAGATGGAAATATGAGCTTTGGATGGCATTTGCTTCCCTTTGCTCATGACCTGACATCTGTGCTCTCTGCCCAGCACAGTGACAGCCTAACTCTCCCTCCCACCCCCCAAACCAGCCGCTCCACAGGTTAGAACTGAAGGATAACAGGGCTTTGCACCCCACTAGTTGGCAAAAAGAAGTCTCAGCTCAAGCACAGGACCCCGAAAAGCAGAGGGGCCATCCAGAGGATGAAGGAGACAGGAAGTAAAAAACTATAAAGCTGAGCTTTCTGGGCAGACTGGGAGAGGCAGGCCCTTCCCAACCAGGGCAAAGAAGACACTACAGTGGAGGAGACAAGCCTCGGAGTCTGGAAAGAATCAATTTCCCACAAAACCAAGCTGAGAACAGGTTTGGACTCCAACAGAGCCAAATGGCTAAGAGCAAAGCATAGGATGACAGTGGGTTACAAACCAGTCAAAAAGATCTCTTGGCTTCCATCTTTCATGTTTTCTTATTTGGGTTGGTTTTTTGTTTGTTTGTTTTACTTTTAATTTCCCTGAAAAAGTTCCTTTGAAAAAGTCCAGTCTTTTCATAGGCTGCTATGGTGGAAGAGCTCTACCCACTCCCGTGGCAACAATAACACCACAGCCAACTTGGCATCCTCTCTCCTGCCTGTCCTGCCCTTCTCCGAAGAGGGGCTTTGGGGGAGGAAAGGAGAGCCGCACAGAGAAGGACATTAGTAAGAAAATGCCTCCCGAGGACGGAGAGTTTTTATTTCCTTTGAGACTTACAACACATTCGATGCTATTCCATCCTCAAACAGACAATTCTCCTGGATGCTAGAAGCGTCCAGTACCCATCTCTGTATTGGTGGCCTCTGGGCAGACTCGATTTCATAGCATAACCATCCGAAGAGCGGAGTGACACTAAGACAGCTCTCTGCCCCTACCCTGTCCACATTCCCAGTTGCTTTTCATCACCTCTTCTATCCATCCATCCCTGTCCACCCCCCAAAACTCCTCTCCTCTCCTCTCCTCTCCTCTCCTCTCCTCTCCTCTCCTCTCCCAACCAGATTCTTCCAACAGATTTAGGGGATAAGGACACGCAACTCCTACCTGCCCCTTACTCCACATTTTATCCCCCATCAGATCTTTCTCCATATTTGCCCACGTGGAGGGGAAAGGCGGCAGCTGGCGTGATTTGTCCCCCAGAAATGCTCTTCATTGTCAGGAAACCAGTACAAGCCACTGTCTCCGAATCACTTCAACTCCTTGTTAAGCTGAGGAGCCATTATATTTAGCAAGTAGAGACACCCACTGCAAATTTCGCTCAGTGAGTATTATGGTCAGAGCACAGGGCTCTCAATTCTTGATTGAGGAGGTAAATATCCCTTGAGAAGGAGCATAATCACTAGGATGAAAAGCACCACAGAGATGCAGAGGCTCGGTTACTGTTTCAGTGTATCTGTCTTTCCATCTGTGTGTATGGTATCATCATGGCTCTGGATCTCCCAGCCCTATCTCCCCTGTTCTTTCCTCCCTGCCCTCCCTCCCTGCTCTTCATTTTACTGTAAGACACGTGATGGCTGACAGGCGAAGGGGCTGAAGAGGGATGGGAAGTCAAGTCTCGTAGATAGGCCAACAGCAGGACGTGGCCTGGGAGGGACAGGGCAGGGAGGGCATTTGTGTGCCTGCCTGCCCTCCTCCCACAGACTGTTTCTCCCTTCAGAATAAGTCCTTTCCGCCTACCTGACAACCCCCCTCAGCTCCTCACAACCTCCTGGTGACCATCAGACCCCACCACTACTTCCTGTGGCGGGAGAGAAGACTTGGTTAAGATACTGTGAGATGGGGGATAATTAGCTCCTGGCCAGCCAACCAGCCCCCTTCCTCCTGAGCATTTCCCACACTTGGGAGTGCACAAGGCCACTGCTCAGGGAAGGCATTCACCCTCCCGCACGGAAAACCCAGTTTCCTCTATGGACATATTTCCCACACATTGACAGGGGTTAGCTGAAGTGAGTACTATAGAGGATGAAGGTCCTTTTCTGAAGCCCTAGGAAACCCTGGGCCCACTCTAAACATCTCTGGTGTTGTATTAGCACCATCTCAGGAAAAGGAGCAAAGAGAGACCTCCTTAGATGACCACCCAAAGAAGAATCAGCCTGATGGGACTCCATCCCTCTCGGGATTGTCTGGCACATCTGTTTGCCTCTCTCACCTCTGTTTATGTCCTCTTCTCCATCTCTGACTCATTTGTGTCCCTCTCTGGCCTATTTGGTTTCCCTCTGAGGGGAGGGGAGAGTACCTACCCCCACCAGAAGCAACCGGCTTCCGGGCCCTGTTTCATAACTGTGTCCTTCTTGCCCAGGCCCTGCTTCCAGCCCAGTCTCCTGCCTGGGTCCCAACTCAGTTCATCAGAAGCATTTCTACTCACTGACGGTGAGCAAGCCACCCAAAGAGCATCAGAAACTAGCCTTCGCGGAAGGCTAGTCTAACGCTCAGCCGCCACCACCACTCCACACCTGGGCCACCAGCCCTCCCCTGACGGGTGCCAGGTCACTGCCTTGGAGCACCCCCTGCAACGCCACTATCTTGTCACACCCCGGCGTGAGAAACACCGCTGCTCCAAAGCAGCTCATCCTGCTCCTTATCCCACTGCTTGTTCCCACCCTTGATCCGCGAAGGTGAAAAATGACAGCAGCTCCCAGAAGCTGACTTCTGAGATTTGGCTCTCACAAGCACCCCATTGCCTAAGCTCATTTGCCCGGCTTCGAACCCCATGATAAGATCATCAGGAGTTGCCTGTGAGGCTCAGCAAGATTCTGAAGGGTCTATATAAAATGGCTATAAGTTAGTATGACTTTGTATGTAATACTCTCTGGAATCTGGGAAGACTCGGAGAACTCTAAATTTTCTTTGAAAATTAGTAGAACCATATTCAGTGGAAGTAGAGATAGAAAAGACTGTGAGGACTTGGCAGCTAAGTTAGATTTTTCAGGGCTGTCTCCCTCAGCTCTCTCAGTCCGAGCTCAGGGCCTATTGCCGCTGGTCTCCATTTTGCCTCAGTCGTTCTCATCCTCATCTTTGTCTCCTCCTCTGTAGCTCCTCATATCACCTCCTAGATCTCTCTGGCCTACCTTATCCCCCCTGCGACCCTTTCTTCTCCCCAGACACTGGGGACCAGAGCCCCTTCACTTGGGTAGGTAGTCCACATGGCTTTGTGCTTCAGCTGTGGGCCGGCTGGTTCCCCACCCTTCAGCACACCCAGGGTAACTTGGGGACTCAAAAGCATTCTTCACTCCTCTTTCAACATCACCTTCTCTTAGCTACCTCAGCACTGCCCACTCTGTAACCCCCACCAAAGGCCTCTGATTCAGTGACTCACTACAGGGGAACACGGAAACTAGTGAGGATAGGAAAGGCCACGGGAAATGGAGTATGATGTGGGGAGTTTCCTTGTCTCTGTTCAGAACCTTTAGGAACTGCACTATACTATGCACTCTCCAGAGTATTCAGGAGCCTCCATTGAGATTACACCCTTCCTTTCAAACAGAAAATGGTTTTCTTGTCTCAGGACCTCTTGGGGGAGCCTTCGCCTTACAGCCCTCAAAGACCAGTGGTCCCTGAGAAAGTTGACACTTGTGCCAATGATTGAGGGGAATTTCCAATGGAGTCTTGAATCTTTGCACAATTCCCTTTGCCCAGGAGAGAGGACTAAGTGGGCTGCTCTCCCCGCCCCGGCCCCACCCCAGCAGACAGCTGTAATGCAGATGACGACACAGCTCTCGCCCAGGGCCTGCCCTCACCACTTCCCATTCATTCTCCTTCTCACCTGCCCCTCCCTCTCTCACACCTCACGTCTAGCTGGCCTCATTTAAGATTGATTTGGGAAGGACAGGACAATCACTCCTCGCTCCTACATCCCATCCTTTGGGCTCCCCGCTCCAGCACTCACCAACACCCCTTACTCTTTAGTTCAAGCCTCCTTTCTCATCCCCCAGTGGAGGGGCAGCTTCTGTGATTCCCAAAAGCACAGGGGAGACAGAGAAAGCAGTTGGAATGGCCTGGCTTCCTGGCTCCCTTTTACTTCACTCAGTTCCTATTCCATGTGAACTACTAGACTCAAGCAGCCCCTCACCCACCCCTCCAGGAGGAGCAATAATAATAGCTAACACTTACTGAGTGACAACTATATGGCAAGCACGCATTTGCTCAGCTCTTCCGGGACGCCAGCTACAAGTCCCTACACAGGCTTTCTTTCCTCTGCCATCCTCCCCATCTCTTCTAACTCCCTGTTTCATCTCTCTCCACATCTGACTCCCTCTTCTAAAAAGCTAGGTGGTGATCCACCGCCATTCTTTCAGAAGCCATATCTTCCATGGTTGTACCCTTAAAGGTTGGGCCCCTCCATCTCTGGGCTCCAACCACCCCCGCATATGCTAAGGAATCATTCCACAGTCCAGGCCTTCCTTTTACCATCCAGGCCAGCTCTGACTTCAAGGCCTTTGCAGAGAGACCATTTGCATGTGCAAGAAGGCTACAACCAGTGCCTTGTCGGCCTGCGGACCTGGTCCCCACCCCCTGGGCCTTTATAGAGTCCCCAGCAGTGACTCCATCATTTCACCCAGGCCCCAGAACCTATCCAGGCCTCAGGGACAGCCTCAGCTTTCCACACAGTCTACAAAGGCTACAAAAATCACTTCCAACGCCGGCCTTCTGAGGGAGGCCCCACTCCCGGCCACCCTTCCTCCCTCTGGCCCACTCACTTCCCCGCCTTCTTAACAAATGGAGCCCCCTTTTATTAAAGTGACTCATTCGGTATGACAAAACCATATTCTTTGGGAGGATTCATTTTGTACTTTGAGACCCCCCAAATGTGTTCCCCCTTTTGAGAGAGAAAACTGCCTTCCGCGCTTTACTAAAACTACACTGGATCTTGAGCACGAAAAATGGCTGAACCAATATTGCCGCAACCGTTACCTTAGGCTCTCGCGATGAGAGAGCTGGCGGGTAACTGCCACTGCCCTTCCCAGACTCATCATCCATTGCGTTACTGATCTGTCAATCACTGTTGCTGGGCCAATGAGCAGCACGGCCTCACAGGAAACAGAGGTTGGAGGGCCGGCGAATGGTTTCCCTGGCTGTTCAAACTTGCCAGCCGCCCTGCTCCTTATGTGTGTTGTCCTCGTTGCTGGCACTGTGCAACATGGGCAACTGGGCAGTGGGGAGGGGACAGTCAAGTCCGCCTAGACCCACGTGCAGGTTAGGGCCCTTGGAGGAAGAAGGGAAAAAAGCTTAGCACCAACGTTGGGCTTTAGTAATAGTGATAGTAATAGAGAAGTTGCCTTGGCTGGATTCTGCCCCCCTGCCACTCCCTTTTATGACCGTGGATCAGCCTCCCCGTGATCATGGGCCTCGGCTGCTTTTTCATAGAGTTGGTTGATTCGTCATGACCTCTCAAACCCCTTTTCTTTTTGATATTTTGGAAGACACCTTGCCTCAAGAGAGGGAGAACCCTTCTATCCACAGTCCAGTTAATTGAAAGTAAGGGAAGGCAGTGGGCCAGAGATGAAGAAGTACTTCCACGATCCAGAGCCAAGGGAATGCTCAAATGAAGGAAGGCTGCAGTCTCGGCTAGGGAGAACTTTGGGCCCTGACACTGGGGGTGGGTGGGGGATCGGGGTCCGTGACAGTTGCTTACCAGAGGGTCCCCTGAGTGCAGACTCAAAAGAAAGGACGCCTTTTTAGTCCAGGGTCTACCCAAGCAGGGTCGGTGGTGAATCTAGTGGAGTTTGAAGAATCTCCTCTAACCCTGCATGTGCGTTGTTTCATTTCTTTCCTGCAATTTCCTGTAAGAGGTCCTTTTGAAAAGTTCCCACTCGCCAAATTGAACAAGCATCTGTACCCACAATTAGAGTGAGTTCCCTGCATTTGCTATCTTCTCTTGTTTTCTCAACCTACACTACCTCCAGAAGCTGACAGTGACTGTTGGGCTTTCCCAGTGGATGCCAGGATGCCATTTCCCGCAGCCTGGGGGCAGGCAGAATAATTGTTTGGCAGCAAGAGGTGAGTGGGGGCAAGGAAAGTGGAACTCCTCCTCCAGCCAGCCTCCTCTCTCCTCTTCTCCGCCTCATATCCTTCTCTCCAGCCCTTCCCTCCTCACCTGCTGGCTCTAGCCCACTCCAGCTTCCACTTTTCACTCCCTCTCTTAGAAACTCAGGAGATCTCAAGGCATGTTCAGGAAGGATTATTCCCTGGCATGGGCTCTCCATTGTCTGCTCCAGAGAAGCAGTCAGCTTCCAGAAAGTTTGACAAATTGCTTTTCAGCAACAGGGCACCCTAGTGAGTTTAGGGAGATGGTCTGTAGTGAGTACAGCAGGCAAAGCCATATTTCTGACCCACAGGGCGGGAGTACTTGACATTGGCCCTTGTGAATTAGGAGCTGTCAGCTGTGGCGGTGTTACAAGTTTGTCCAGACCCAAAGGAACTCTTGCTGCTTATGCTTCTACCAAAAATATTTCTATTTTTCAAATCATCAGCCTCCCCACAGCGGGTGTCTCATTTTCCCTCTGTCTCATTTTTCTCACTTTCACTCTGTTATCCTATCCTGTCTCTTCTCTAGTGTCTTTTCTCTCTGGTTTGATGTTTTTCTCCCTTTTGTTTTCTGAGGCCACACAGGAACCTGGAGAAGATGTGGGGATGGTGGTAATCCAGGGGAGGAAACTTAACCTGCACCTGTCACAGGAGGCAGATCCACTCTCCCTGTCCTAGCGGGAGTGAACGGTGCCCCCTGACCTGGGTCCTCAGATGCTTTCTCAGGCACCATCTTGGTACCAGGTTTGTTCTGCAGGCCTACCACAGATGGGTACCCCACACTCCAACCCAACATCCCCAGGGATTAGAACCCTGGACTCCTAATCCCGTGCCCGCCTGCGTGGCAGGCCCATACAGAAGCAAAACACAGTCACGCTGTTATACGAAAACAATGGATCGTGGATCACCACATCAAAAACCAATGATGTATTGTATGGTGACTAACATAACATCATAAAATTTAAATAAATAAATAAATAAATAAATAAATAAATAAACACAGTCACCCTAGACTCTGACATAATAAGGCCAGGCCCTGATCCCGTCAGCCTCACCCTCCTGCCAACTGATCACTCAATAAAAATATTGTTAAGGGTATTCCTGTGTCCAAAGTACCATTTCGATATCTACTGTTTCAAAATAGAACATTCAATTGCATTCTCCCTTCCTTCACCTCCTTTCCCCCATTGTATCGGTCCAGGGACCAAAATGATACAGAGAGGCTGAGGGGAAAGGGAAAGTTGAGGAAGGTGTAACTGGGTCCATTTCTCAGTAGAGAGCAACCATGAACTCTGCTCCACACTCCTGGGCAAAGGCCCCTGCTCCCCCCAACAGAAGACGGTTTCACTGAGCACAAGACACAGCACTTGAGGAGGGGGACATTTCTCCTGCTTTGTAGGACATCCTATAACAAAGATTTATAAGTAAAAAGGATCTGTTATGTTACTCATAATAATAAAAGCCCTAACACAGTTACATTTGAGTCGGTCCTTGTAGTCAGCTGTTAAAAATACATTGGAAAACATTTTTTTTTCAGGACAAGAGGAAAAAGGGTATTCCAAAACCGTATGTGCCGTATGTTCATAACCTTGCAGAGCATCTGTGTGCATAGAACTGACCAGAAAGATAAATACCAAACTTTCCCGAAGAGGTTGAAATTATGGCTGTTATCCATTTCTGATTTTCAACCATGAACATGTATTATAATCAGGGGAGAAAATTTTGCAAAAAGAGTTGGTTCTTCCTGGTCATAAATGTAGAAGGAATTGAAGCCGGCGCCTTCAGGGAGCTGTTAGGGCTGGTGGTCCCTGCATGATGCCTTGAGCCAGTGGAGGTGAAGGCCTTAATGGGAGCCAGGATCCTATCATCCTGCAAGTTGTCAGGAAGACACAGATGGATCTAGTACAAGACAGAAGGTCCCACCCATCTGCAGTCACTCTTCCTTTCTCATACACCTTCTCTGTACTGGAGTGACAACGCACTCCATACCTAAGGGCAAAAGACGTGGGTTCAGATGCCAATCCTAGCAACTCCTAGCCGAGCAACTGGGCAAATGATTCAATCCTACGGAAACTTCGCCCACTGATCAAGCAAAGAAAAGGTCACTTTGCACCACAGAGCCTTTTGCCATGGCTTTTCCTTGCTTCTGGAATGCCATGTCCCCAGATCTTCACGTTTGCTCCATTCCTGGGATTTGGGTCTCCACAAAAATGGTGTCTCCTCAAAGAGTTCCTCCAGTCACTTTCCATAACACTTTTTCTATTTTATTTTCTCTGAGCACCTAATTAAACTTACATGTGTGCCTTATGGCTTATCGTCTCCTAGAAATTAAATTCCTTGGGAGCAGGACTCTTGTCGAGCACTGCTGTGTTACTGTTGCCTAAAATGCTGTCTGTCACTACGTGAGTCAAGCACCGGGCAATACGTTTTCACTGTGTTTTCTTATTTATTCTTCCCAAGAACCTCGTGTCATTTACATTGGAGGGAAAGGTGACGAACAGAGAGGTGAAGTACAATGAGTAAGTGGCAGAGCCAGAATTAGACCTAATTCCAGAATACTTTCCACTTCACTACCTTTCCCTCCCATGCAGCCAGCATGGGGCCTGTTTTGGAGAGACAGGGTTGGCACAGTTCAAGGGCAGGGAACATCAAGAGCCAAGTCTCTGGAGTCCAGAAAGTTCAAACTAGTGAAAAGACGGAATTGGGTACGGTCATGGGAAGTAGTGGGAGTAAATGGTGGAAAGAGCCGGAGGGGTTTGGTTGCAGTTCAGGAGCTTGGGACTGTTTTATAAGTAGCTGAGCAATACACAGTCTCTTTTCTTCATTCCATAAATAGAAACTGAACACCACCTGTGGGCTTTAAGAGATTCAGACCATCCCTAAAATGGGCAGTACCTGTCCTTAATTGAACCCCTACTGTGTGCTCTACATGGCTCAGACCCCATCCAAGCTGGGAGATTCTTGTCCTTGTCCTCTCGGAGTCTGGGGTACCGCCTCAAGCCCACTGGATGTCTGGTTAGCAGGGGTTACCTGCCCTGAGCAGAGACAGATGGGAGATTTCAGTCATCATTAAGGTTTATTGACCAGCACGGCAAGAATTTCCCAGAGAGGAATTAATCTTGCTACCGACTGAGAGCAGACATCCTGCTGGGAGTCGTTACATAAATTCTGTTGCTCAAATTAATTAGGATTGTGATTCATTTGTTTAATGAGGAAGAATCTGATGGTGGCAAGAGGCAAGCCAGCGAGGCCTTTCAGGACCCAGCCCATCCCAGGTGACACTGCGGCAGGTGGGAAGACTGGACTGGTTGGAACAGGGATCTGACATGGGTGGAAGGACGTGGCCAGTCGGTAAGAAGAATAAACTGAGGCAGACAGAGACAGCCAATCCGAATACGGTGCTGGCTTGGGCCTCCCAAAGTTCATGCCTCTCCAGCTCCTGGGCATGGAAAGGCCTCTCCTGAAGACTCTTCCAGTCTTCCATCCTCCTCTTTTGTCCAAGCTGTGAAGAAAAAATGCTACCAGCTGAAATCACCTAGCAGCACTCCCAGGACCCATCCAGCCATTCGCTCCCATCCCCCTAAATGTCAGATTATATTATTCACAGGAGGAAGGATTCTTTCAATAAAGCACAGACTGATTGCCTGAAGCGGGTAGAAATATTTTTCTCTTATTGCCACCTCTACTTAGAAAGAGACCCCCTCCGTTCTACCCAAACGCCCCTGCTGCTTGTTGAAGGTGAACCCCAAGCCCCACCGGCATCCTTCACTCTTGCTGTGAGGCCCCTTCTGTCCTGGGCCTTCCCTTGCATAAGATCTAGGTCTTGGCTGTAATATGGTGAGAAGCTGGTGGCCGGACCAGGGGACAGCAGTGGGGGTGGGGAGAAGCAGGACCTCTGCCCAGCTGCAAGGGGCATCATTCGTATTACGGTCTATGTGGGTGGCACCCTTTGGGGAGAGACAGAAATGATGTTTCCTTAGGACTTACTCTCTCGAGCCAACTTCTACAGAAATCCCTAGGGAGTCTTATTTTCTTTCTAGGCTACCCCCCTGTTATTATGACTGACCAGGATAGCATAGTTGGGATGAGCCATGCGTTGGGCACCACCAAAATTTTCGTGAAGCAAAAACATGGGGAGGAACATGTCTTTGGCTGCCCGAGGAGCTTTGTCCTCTTCCCAGACGAGGCCGAGATGCTTTGCCTGGAGCTCTGTCAGTATGCTTCACTTAGAGAATGGGCAGCCACAGAGGAGCCCTGATCTGGGGACCTAAAGTCCGAAACCAGTGACCGAGGACAAGTCTGGTCAACTCAGTCTCCGTTCCCTCATCCTTGAAAGGCGCCTACCTTCTGCTCTGGAAGAACAGAGCTTCTGTTCTTGCGCCCTACGGACTCTCCCTTCTTCAGCAGCCACAGAGATCTTTTTAAAATGTAAGTCAGATCTGATCATTTCCCAGGTTTTAACCCTCCAAAGGCTTTCCAACACATTCAGAATTTAAAAAAAAAAGTCCGATGGCTAAGGAGGCCCGGATGATCTAGCCCCTGCCTTCCTTAAGCTCATCGCCTGCAGCACCCCTCCCTCACTCCATAAGGCCCTCGCACCAGCCGGCACCTTTCCCTGGAACATTCTTCCCCAGCTCTTTGCATGGGTGGAAACTTAACATGTCTTGCCCTGCTTACATAGCACCTTGGAGAGCCCTTCCCTGACTAACCCCGATCTAAAGTAGCCCAGGCTCCCTGCATCACCCTGCCTTATTTTTCATCAGAACACCTTTTACTATTCGTCTCTTCACTGGTTTGTTCTCTCTCTTCCCCAACTTGACCTTGAAGCCTATAGACTAGAGACCTTCCCCACTGCATCAGTCAGGGTCCAGTTGGGAAAATGGGAATCGTGCTAGATATCTCAAAAGTGATAATTCAATGAAAGGAATCAATTTAAGACAAATTAGAAGGAGAGAAAAAATTAAAAGGGGGCACTGAAGTAACCAGAAGTAACCACCACAGGAAACAGTGGGATTATGGGACTCTAGGAACTCAGAGGAGGAGGAGCCTGCAGAGAGGGGACCGGGCCCTCCAGCAGTGCACCATCCAGCCAGCATCACACAGCAGAGTATAACAGATAGATGTGGACCTGAGAGGTAGCAGCAAATGACTAAAACACCCCTCTTGTACAGTCCGTTGGCCCTCATGCTACAGAAGTGCTGGGCATATAGCAGGCACTCAGTATTTGTTGAACGGATGAATGAACGAATGATGGATGATGTACCATGTAGAGTGGTAGTAGCTAGGGGTCCAGAGACGAAGGAGAGACTCTGATCACACTCTAGTAAGACAGATAGACAACGTTTATGGTTCTGGATAGTGTAAGCAGAAATACCCACAATGTGTTCGAAGCACAGGAGAGGGGTCCTGCTCACTGTGGCCACCATCAGGGAAGACCTCCTGCGGGGGCACCTTCAGCTTGATGTTCAAGGGCAAAGAGGATTCAGGAGGCACAGAGGGATGCTGAGGGCCAACGATGTATGGATGCAGGGTGCTTCAGGTCTGGGAACAGGTTATGCAAAGGCAGAGAGCTTGGCGGGAGTGACGCAAGAAGTTCATGGTGGCGGGAGTATCCATGGGAAGTGGTGGAGGCCAAGCCTGGAGCGTGAAGACCTCATACATTACTCAAAGGAGTTTGGGCTTTGACCTCATCAAGGCACAGGAGTACCAGCCAAGGCCCAGGAGCCGGGGAGTGATCTGAGGATTGTGATTTTGCAGGGAGGAGAATGAAGGCTGGAGGCCAGTTAGAAAGCTGTTAGAACAGACCACCTGAGCCAAAAGGAGGGGCACCCATCTAACTGTGCTTTTAGTGGATGCAGCGCACTGTATCGACCTTACGCCGCAATAAAGTTGCTTTAAAATGAAAACCAAATGCTGGGGATCGGAGCTGAGGCCCCAGGAGCCGAGCACTGGAGGAAGAGAAGGAAAAGCTTGGGGGGAGCTGGGATGCCTCCGCCCAGGCTCCCCCATCACAGGATAACCCAAGCTGAGGGGCCCTGAGAGTCTGCCAGTTCCTAGCATCTTCCCCCTGGCCAGCCCGCCAGATCTGGGAGTGGGAAGGGGCCTTCCGAGGCTGCGTGAGTGTCTGCGCAGGACACAGAGCTCCACTTGGCTGGGTCACCTGAAGAGACGCTAGTGAGGAAGGACTACTTCCAGAGAGGTGGGCAGGATGAGCGGAACCAGGAAGGGGCGCTAGGAACCCCTGAGGCTGCAAACACCTGGAAGGGTCGGGGCAGAAGGAGTGAGTGCTGCTGGAGCCCCGGGGCCAGAGTTGAAGGGCTGCTGGGCAGGAGCTCAGGGTGAGAGAGAGTGCCACCCTCTCTCCTCCCACCCTCCGGTCTCCTGCCAGTGGCCAAACCAAAGTGGAGCCAACTGGCAAGAGCGCCCATTGATTTGTTTCATGGGGGTCAGAGGCACAGAGCACGTCAAAGAAGGGGAGGCCCTAAATCAGAAGGAACAGAAAATCACAGCCTAATGGCTCCCCATGTGCACCCCGTTGTTTTTCCCAGAAGTCTCAGAAGGGGACAACTTGGCCACAGTTGAGTAGCAAGTTGGGAAAGACCCCTCTCCTTTGGGGCCAGGTTTCATTGCCTCCTGGGCCCGCACTGAAGGCAGCCAAGTGAGGACAGCCCGTCGTCCTAGAGCTGCAGCCGCAAATCCACATTAACCAGAGGAAGGCAGCAAAGCAAGGTCAGCGGCGGGCGGTGCCAGGGAGGATGAGCCCCTGGGAGCTGGCCCTGCACCCTCCGTGTCTGGAAGGTAACAGACACCTGCTTCCTTGTCTCTTTGTACCTGCCCCCGGACCCCCAGTTTCCTCTCTTGAACCCTCCCCAGGTGTGGGGACAGGAGCACAGCCCTGGGATTGGCAGGGACAAGGGCAGGAGGTTCTGCTTCCCTGGTAGCCAGCCTTGCTCATCGGCCCTAGAGCTGCTCACTGATCCAGCACAAGATGGTTTAATTGAAGTCATTACAATAAATGGTGCAGACAAGCAACACCCTTCGTCTGCCAGGAGGCTCAGAGAAGTGGGGGGAGCGTTCGGGGAAACCCAGCCGCAGCAACGGAAGGTAGCTCCTAGGTGCTGTGGTGGAGAAGGGACTGGACTGGGAAGTCAGGTCGTCCTGGGTTCAAATTCTGACGGGGTCACTTGCACGCCACACTCCCTTAGTAAAGCCCCTTTATCTACCTGAGCTTCTGTGTCCTCGTGCAGAAAACGAGGCTGTTGTTGCCCGCCTGTCCTCCAAGGCCATGCACGACCCTGGGTCCTGCCTGCCCCTCCTGCCCCATCTCCTACTGCCTCCCAGCTCAGTCTTCACACTGCGCTCACCGCACAAGGCTTGCTGTTCCCTGACACACCACGCCTCACATGGTCCTTCTTCCTGAAATACCCTTCCCACTTCTCCCCCTGGTAATTCCAGCTCACCTTTCAAGATTCAGATCAAGGGGCACCTTCTCCGAGAAGCCTTCCCTCCTTCGTCCCCCATGTCTCCTTCCCCTTGAATGCCTCTAGCACTTTCTAACTTCGACACCCATTTGGCATGCAACCCTTGCCTTCTGCTTAGCAATCTTGTCCCCTCCCATAGTTTGTCTTCTCATCTAAATAACAAGCAGGAACTGGCTCTTCTCTTTCTCATTCTTATGGGAGAAAATATCACGTGCCTAACGTTGTAATTGTACCCAGGGGAGTAGTGGCAAGGTGGAGTGAGGGGCAGAGATTCAGAGCCCAGGGGTGGGTGCAGAAAGAACGCAGCAGGTACTGGTAGATGACAATCTACCCTGAGCCCCCTTCCCAGATAATCAGGATGATGCAGCCATTGTATTTGTACATCTTTCGCATGAGACACGGTCCCCCTCTGTGCCCAGGCCCAGCTGGCTCTCTGCTCAGTTTCGTGAACTTATGTCTGATTCAGTGGCAGAGGACAGAGGATCCAGGTCATGAAATCATAAAATTTTAGCATCAAGAGAAGCATAGTCCCATAGCAAAGGTGATATCCTGGCACCTCCAAGTCTAAATCATGAGGAGCCTTTTGTAGCTTCCACCTAGGCGTCTTGGAACACGCATCTTGGAATGTTCCCTCTCAGAACTCAGAGACCACACCATGAGAAGCCCAAGCCACATGGAGAATCCAGATCAAGGTACACCATCTGCCAGGCCCAGCCGAGTCCCCAGCTCTCACTGTGAGCATCAGCTTGTCAGCCGTGAGAGTGAGCCGTCTTGGACAATCCAGCCCCAGTAAGCCCGCAGGTGACTCCAGTCCCAGTCACGATCTGATGCAACCGTATGAGAAATCCCCGTAAGAAGCTCCCAGCTGAGCTCACTCCACCCCAGGCACTGTAAGAAATAATAATAAATTCTTGTTTTATGTTTCTAAAAAAAAACTTTTTGTAAAGAAATCCTGTAGAAATGTCACCTTACTGGTGAGAAACTGAAGCTCAGAAATTCCATGTGACGTATCCAAGGTCGCACGGTGAGGCAGAGCCTGGTGCATTTAACTATTGCCACCTTGTGGCCAGCATCAGAGAAGATAAAGAGAAGTGAGCTCTCTGGGGCAAGACTGAAGAGGGAGGGAGGGAAAAAGCTGGATTTTATAGAAAACATCCCAAGTTAATTCTCTTTAGGAAAAGAAACATTCCTTGAATGTATATAATTTTTTTTTTTTTAATTTCCAAAGAGCATCTCACACCTTCTGAGAGTTTACAGTGTTAATGGCCCTGAATTTCAACCTTGGGTTGGTTTTATTTTTCCTTCCCCCTTGAAATAATTAGTCATGAGCTTACCTGAGTACATTTGTCATGTCAGGAAGACAATGGCTTCAAAAGAAGGGAAAGGGCCCAGAAAAGAAGGCCAAGTGACAAAGCAAAATCTCAAAACCTCCTAGGGAAATATGCACGTTTCCCGAATGATCTGTCATCAAAACTGGATGCACAGGACAGAAGGGAACTAGCATCAGAGCAAACCTTCCCAGGCCAGCCTCTGCACCCAATAGTGCTTTGAGAACCAAAACCATCCCGAGGGCAAAAGCAACACTCCTTCCCCATTTCACAATCCTCTATTTGGCTAAACCACAGGCCCAAAGGAAAATCTTTCATTTTCAGTCCCCTCAATTTAAGCAACATTTTTAAGGCCCATCCCGCTCAATATACTGCAATGGAGGATTCAGGGAAGATGCAGGTCATTGTAAGGATAGAACCAAGCCATCTGCCCTTTGTTTTTACCTTTGAGCTCATGGGAAATGTATTAGCTTCACATTTGGACAGTTCTTGGTCTGAGCTCCAAAGTCCCACAGTCGATGGCTTCGGAGCATCGCTGAGAGAAGCCACCATTTTTGGTCATCATCTACCATCCACACTGTGTCCCAAAGGTCTGTTTTTTTAATTTATTTATTTATTTTAGAGCTGGGGTAGGAGCAAAAGGAGAGGGACCGAGAGAATCTTAAGCAGGCTCCCCTCCCAGCATGGAGCCCAAGGCTTAATTTATTTTGCCTCGTATTTAATCTTCCAGCAACCCTATGAGGGAAGGACTAGTGCTCATTTTAAAGATAAGACAATTTAGTCTCAAAAAGGAATGCGTTCCAAATAGCAGAGCTGTGGAATTCACACCTAGGCCTGCCCACTTCCTAGGATCGGCTCTTTTCCAGTGCGCTGATTGGATCAGTTATATATTGCTACAATAACACGGTGAAACTACCACAAAACCTCCACGGTATGCAATAATAAGCATGTGCCGCTTACACATCTCGGATGGTTAGCTAGGCTGTTCTTGCTGATTATGGCCAGGCTCACTAACATGTCCACCCTTAGGCTGGCCATTGAGGGACCAAGGCTGTCTCGGCTGGGCCACTCAGCTCTGCTCCACATGGCCCTCGTTCTCCGTTAGGCTAGCCCAAGCATGTTCTCATGACCATGGCAGAGGTACAAGAAAGAAGGCAAACCATGTTGACAGCACAAGTCCTAAGCAGATTCTGTTTACATCACATTTGCCTTTGTCCCAGGGGCCAGAGCAAGTCACGTTGCCCAACCCAGAGTCAGAGGAGGAGGACATTGCAGATGACGCGGCAAAGGGTGTGGGTGCAGGGGAAGATAAAGATTTGTGACCACACTTTTGCAATCTACCACCCTGACCTTGGCCAAGCTACAGCCCCTTCTTGGAGCCTCTGTTCCCACATTTTTTTTAAACTGGATTATATCTATTGTGTGGGTCGGCTAAGAGCATCCAAGAAGATAATTTCCATGAAACACTAACAAAGTCAAAAGTCTTCTTTTCTCCTGATGTATTTCAAGGATACCAGCCTGGGGGTGTGCGTAAGAGAGGTACATGAAAAACTCCGTTCCTGTTTCCGGAGTCCAGAAGACCTACACAAGGCTCAGAGGTGAAACAGCCCAATCACTGAGACGATAAACAAGAATTGTGAAGAAGAGAACAAATCAAGGGGGAAAAAAAAAAAAAACAATACGTAAATGATGTAATTAAAGTTACTGTTGAAGAAAACTATCAAGGAGAGAATGAGTCAGCGACAAGTTTAAGCAATGAATCAGGCACAATGTCATGTTTCTAGAATTCTTGTCTATTTCAAGAAAGCCTGATGTCCCAGTTAAAAGAGCACCTTGAGCCTGAAGCAACAACATCTGGAAGGAAACACACTTGTAATTTTAATTTCTCCTCAGCATCGCCACGAACAACAGGGGCAGCACCGAGTGCTGGGCGAAGAGTAGGCGCTCCATAAAATCCCACGTGGGAGGGACCTATCACTGCGGCATTACTTCAAATGTATTCAAGGGGATTTCAAATTACTTTTGCAAAAGGACTCCCTGTACGATATGCCACTGGCTTGCCAAAACAAGGCTGTGGGCGGGGCACCTGGGTGGCTCAGTCGTTAAGCGTCTGCCTTCGGCTCAGGTCATGATCCCGGGGTCCTGGGATCGAGCCCCACATCGAGCCCCACATCGGGCTCCTTGCTCAGCGGGAAGCCTGCTTCTCCCTCTCCCACTCCCCCTGCTTGTGTTCCCTCTCTCGCTGACTCTCTCTCTGTCAAAAAATAAATAAAATCTTTAAAAAAAAAAAAAAAAAACAAGGCTGTGGGCTCCGCCATGCAGGATAGTATTAATTGTTCTGTGCCACAGATAAGGAGGCTGAGGCTCATGTGCCCTCTAGCTGGTGACAAGGCGAGGATTAGAATGCAGGCCTCCTGCTCACTCCCAAACCAACAGAGAATAGAATTCCTACTATTAGTACCTGAGTTCAGGGGGTTTTTTTAAATCTGAGAGGTTGGAATATGAAGGATTCCATTTTACAGATAATTTGGAGCTCAGAGATCAAAACCACTTGCCAGAGGCTACCTAGCCCCTAGGTGGTAAGATGATTCACACTCAGGTCTGTGCGACCCCCCCCACACCATGTTCTACACTGCCCTTGAACTTTTTTTCAAATTAGGCTGTCACCTTCCTTAAAGCCTGGAGAATTCAAAGCAATTGTATGGATCAACCTGCCTACACACATGCACGCTTTTGCCTCAGTTATTAAGAGAACACGTTTTCTGACCTGTATTTTCCACTTCACTTTGCCTCCCAGTCTGCTGCCCCTACAGACACAACCCAAGGCAGAGGGACAAGCGATAGTGGTTCGGGGGACCTGAGCTCTGACCCTGAGCTGCTGACAGAATGTCTGATATTTATAGCAACTCAGAGTCAAGTACCAAGGAAAGTGTGTTCTGGATTGTTGCAGATGTCCTCAGAGGAAAAGAAACCATCTCTATGAAAAATTGTGTGGGATGCTTAACTGACGGAACATCCAACATGAAAGGACAAGGCAGTTTGCATCCCAGTTAAAATAATACTAATAAAAGGATAGCCGAGCCAGTCTCTGCGGATGACATTCTTCAAGCACTTAGGATGTAGCCATGGGAGAGACCACATCACTAGCTGAATTTATAAGTTGCCACTCTACACTTTAATTTATTTATGTATTTATTTATTGATTTAGATCTGTCCCGGGCCACAGAGGATTTGACACGGATTGTTTAATTGTCAAAACTATGGTAGACTGACTACATTAATGGCCAAGATTGTTTATGTCTTCTTGTATCCTTACCCATGGTTAGCAGCATCCTCCACATTGATTCCGGGCTTGGTCTGATGACTTGCTTTGGCCAATGGAAGAGCAGCAAACTTGACGCCAGCACAGCTTGAAAACCATGCAGAAGAGACCCAGGTCAGCCAGCCAAGGCCATTCTAGGCCAGCCAGGCCTGGCTGATTTGCAAGTGACCACAGAGTCCACCTGAGAACAGCTGGTTCTGGCCCAGATCAGCAGAATGGCCCATAGAAAGAACAGATTGTTTGCTTGAAGCCATTGAGTTTGGGGCGGCTTGTTGCACAGCAGTAACTAACTGATACGGAGACTAAGAAGAAACACCATTAATTAACCAACAAGCATATGTTGAGTGCCCTTGCTCAGTCCTGTCATAGGTTCTGAGAAATTAAAAAAACACATAAAACATGGTCCCTACCTGCTTGGAACTTCATATTTACTTGTGACAAGACAGACAAAGGAAAAATTCCACCATGTGGAAATTGCTTCCATCCTATTCCCTCTACAAGGCCAAGCTCAAATGCCACCTTCCTCTTGTAGCATTTCCTTCCCCATCTCCTTGCTAAACTGAACTATTAACTTCTGCCTCCTCTGGGATACTGCAGACCTTTGTTTAAAGATCTCCCATGATGCTGGGGCACCTGGGTGGCTCAGTCGTTAAGCATCTGCCCTTGAACTTTTTTTCCCATCTCCCACTCCCCCTGCTTGTGTTCCCTCTCTCGCTGCCTCTCTCTCTGTCAAATAAATAAATAAAATCTTTAAAACATAAAAAATAAATTAAAAAAAGATCTCCCGTGATGCTTTTCATGTTATATTTGGGGTTATTGTTGGGGGAGAATATGTCCATTGTGTCCACTGATTGTAAAGCTGGGTCTTGCTTATTGTTCTTTGGACCTCCAACATCAGTTACGTGGCTTGCATGAATATGAGCAATCTTTTTTTTTTTAAAGATTTTATTTATTTGCCGGAGAGAGACAGCAAGAGAGCACTAGCAGGCGGAGCGGCAGGCAGAGGGAGAGGGAGAAGCAGACTCCCCGCTGAGCAGGGAGCCCATGTGGGGCTCGATCCCAGGACCCTGGGATCATGACCTGAGCCGAAGGCAGACGCTTAACCGACTGAGCCACCCAGGCGTCCCAAATATGAGCAATCTTGATATAAGTTAAATGAACGAATGTTGACAGAGTTCAGCGCGTGGGGGAAAACTCAACTGGAAGTGTGGTAGTCAGGGAGGGTTTCATAAGGGAAACGGGAGTTGAGGTTCTCAGCTGGGGCCCAAAATATGAACTCACAATAAGAACTCATGGAATCCATGGACAGAATTCAGGGGGCCCGTGAACTTGGATGAGGAAAAATGTTCACTAATCTCTAACTGAAACTTAGCATTTCCTTCCATTATAAATGTAGGCTACAAACCACAGAAGTAGATATAACAGATGTTTTCCTATCACATCCAATATTACATCTCAAAAGATCATTTATGTTCATCACTACTTTGAAATTACAGTGGTTATTTAATGTGTTAGTAAAGAATCATAGTATTACTATGTCACAATTTTGTTTTTAACATTTTCATAACCACATCACAATCAGTTTCCTTTATAATCCTTTTTATGTATTTAAAATCATATTCTTGGGGTGTCTGGCTGGCTCAGCCGGTTAAGCGTCCGGCTCTTGGTTTCAGCTCAGGTCATGATCTCAGAGTCATGAGATCGAGTCCCACATCAGGCTCTGTGTTCAGCCAGGAGTCTGCTTAAGATATTTCTCTCTCTCTCTCTCTCTCTCTCCCTCCTCCTCTGCTCCTCCCCCCACTCACGTGCTTGCGCTCCCTCTCTCTAAAATAAATAAATCTTCTAAAAAAATTTTAAATCATATTTTTGAGAAGGAGTCTACAGTATTCATGAGATCGCCAAAGGGGTCCATGACACAAAAATGGCTAAGATCCCCTCCCTACCTTGGAGAATAGGTAGATTGTGCCTACATAAATGTAACAGAGGTAGACAGATATCCCAGATAGATGACCCATATAAACAAAGATAGGGTGGGGATGAATCTGAGCTGAGAGGCAGGGTGGGATGCATATCACCTCCCCATCCTTGAGGAGACAGTCTCCTTGGCAAGATTAAGTAAAAAGGCAGAGACTTTGTTAGCATAATAATGCATTGGAGAAGTGAGAAATTAACTGATTTGTTTTAGACATGCTCAAAGAATTTGGAGAATTTAAATTCTTAAGGATCTAACATCCCCCCTGCAGGGTGGAGTCAGGACTGAGAACAGAGCTGAACTAACCTCACAGAACCCCCCACACACATCCCTAGTCCAGTAAATGCCGAGAAGAGGCCAACAGCTTGCCCCTGGGGGACAGAGCCTCTGTACAGCGATGAGGCCACACACTGTCTGTGGCTCAGTTTGGGGGACTGGTAAACTTCATCCTTGGGACAAGATGCTTTGCACCATCCTTGGATTCTGAAGGAATGTGTAATCGGCTAACATTAAGACCCGTAGAAAAATGCAGCTGTGACGATGTGCCCTCCCAGATGTCACAGGCATAACAGAGGAGTGACCACATGTTTGGGGACAGTGTGAAGGCCACCCTGATTAGATCAGAGGGCTGGCTTAAGAAGTAAAGCTGAAGGGGGTGGTTGGCAAGGTGGAATGAAGGAGAGAGAAGCAGAGCATGACGCTAGGATTTCAAGAGCCTCCGACCAGGACAAGGAAGTGAGAAGGTGGAACAGATGAGAGGGTCTGTCTTAGGGGTGACATCCCAGGGAAAACGTCCAGGAGGCCACTGGAGATTCAAGAGTACAACTCCAAGGAGGGACGGGAATGGAAAAGGGAGAGCTAAGGAAACAATCCACAGACATACAGGTGATCATTAGTCCCCAAGAATAAAGGCCATGAAGTAAAAGAAAAGACAGGGCTGGACCTTCAGGAATGATCCCTGAATCAAGAGGGAAGATAAAGATGTGTTAAAACATAAAAAGACCCCTTCCTTGCTCCTGAGCCCACCTAGGAGAGTGTTTAGAGAAGGGGGTTAAATGCAGTCTGCAGAAGGAACTTGCGAACGCTCTCTCCCTGTGGCCAGTGGGAGGAGCTTGGGGATCTCTGAGCTAGCAGTTCCCACGGAGGGAAGGGGGGACGGATGGAAGCCAACTGCCTGGTGAGTGGGTGGGTGGGTGGAACAGCGAGGGAGGTCGGAGAGGGTTGGAGCCAAGGAAACGGAGAGAGGGAAGCTACGACATACGCAGGGCAACAGCATCAAATTCAGTTTCCTTTTTCCAAGATGATCCACATTTTCATTAGAGAAAGCGGGAAACTGCAAATCCAGGGTATTTAGAGGTCATGTGAAAATCACAGAAACCTCAAACTGAATCTGTTCCCACCTAAATAACTTTTGTTTAGAAACCAGACCAAACCACTGAAACTATCTCAGCACAGCTCCCCAAATGAAATGATTCAGACAGCCCTGAAAGTGTGTCACTGCTCTGAACCACTCTGCCAATATATGGTCTGCCCACCCAGAGCCCAGTGTCCAGGGCATGTAACACAGAGGCTGGAGCTTCCTGGAGGCTCTGTCAGGACAGGAACTCAGGAAGTGGGGTCAAGGGAAAAACCATGGTCATTGGATATCTTGCGGCTTAAGAAAACCACCCACCATTCAGCCACCCCCTACAGTGTGCTAGGCACTTTACCTATACCTCCCTCATCCTTAAGAACAAGTATTGTTTCTCCATTATTCTCCCCCACTGTTCAGATGAGAAAACCGAGGTTCAGGGAGGTAAAGTAACTTGCCTTGACCTCACAGCTAGTGAGTGGTTGAGATAGTGTTGGGACCGAGGTGTGTCTGTCTCTAAATCCCAATCTGTTCCCATCTGGCCGGTGACCTCGACCAACCCCACCCCACCCCAACCCCAGAAATGAAATTGGCGGTGGGGGGAAGGTCTCATTAGCACTTGTGACAGACAATGAAAGGCAAGCCTCCCTTACTGTTAGTGTGGCTCTCCCAGTTCAACCTCTTCAAAAGTTTTTCTTTTTTTAATTTCTCTAAACTTAACCAGCGTATTTGAAGCAATTCATTCACTTATTCCTCAAGAATCCTTTCTAAGCCCCCGCTGTGTGTCAGTGCCGGGGACACACGCCCTATTCCTCCAGTGGCTCCCAGGGGCAAGAGGTTAGGAAGGCTTCACAGAGGAACAACATGAACCAAATCTGGTTTTCGAAATCTTTTTGTTTCAATAAAAGTATTACTTGTAAATCTTTTGGAAAGCCAAGTA
Organism: Neomonachus schauinslandi; assembly: GCF_002201575.2. Classification (NCBI taxonomy): domain Eukaryota; kingdom Metazoa; phylum Chordata; class Mammalia; order Carnivora; family Phocidae; genus Neomonachus; species Neomonachus schauinslandi. The sequence continues at coordinate 16,141,066 of NC_058413.1, read as the reverse complement.
AGTATAAAAGGTATGCAAGTAAAATAACTGTCTCTTGTTCTCTACCCACCCCCACCCTGCCACCCCATCTTCCTCACCTTCTTCTCTTGGAGCTGTTTCTTTTGTTCTTTACCTATTTGTAAATAGTACATGTATTCTTAGACAGCTTGAGTCATCATCCTAAACAGCGATCGACATCTTCTTAGTGTGGTAGACAAGAAGTCTTCTTCCCCTCCCCAACCCCCCGCAAATACTCAATTTTTTTTAATTCTTATTCTATGTCTTCACTATCATGACCACGAACATAGAGTTTATTCCTAAGCCAAGTAGTTGACTATGATCCTGTTTCCTTTTCCTTTTTTGTTTATCCTGTTAATAACTACCTCATTTTTCATCAACCTAGGTTTGTTTTTTTAAAAACAATTGACTAAATCTTTCCGTGCCCTCAGTATACTTTTCCACATGACCAAACCTGTCGGATAATTTGTCAGTCTCATTTATTTTCCTGAGGACAAACTCCCTCACCCACTACAGCCTTCTGACTTCCT